>NC_081410.1:655120605-655464355 GCF_030272615.1 Cryptomeria japonica | reverse complement strand
TTAAGTTTGGAGCATGCCTTCAAAATTAACTTACTAGTGTTCCTATACCACTTGTTGACAGCAACAAGAATCTAACAACTATGAAAGGTTGTCAATAGTTGGTAAATTACCAAGTGAAACCGCAAAACAATAAATCACCAATGAAATATAAAACAACTCTTACTTAAGTCATGTTATTTACCAACAAAGGATTATTTTATACTATATCTTTTGAACTGCTCAAGGAATGTGGGACTATCACACATAATACCTTTTCCTCTTCCTCCAACTACCATCTTATGCTGCAATCCAAAAATAATTGATGGCGCTGCTTGGGAGAGGTTGAAGCTTTCAATCCACCACTCAACCTTTTGGATCTCTCAAGTTTTAAGAAGCCCTTTCTCTTGATTACAAACTTCCCAATGATTCATTTTCACCGAGTGCCGCTTAAAGGTCCATGAAATTGCTACATACAACAAAATTGGTTCATTTCTTGGATACCTCAAACATGTTCATCGCCACCTCTAGGTGAACTAAGCACATCATTCAAGAGTATCATCAAAGGCCAAGCACTTTGAAAACGTTTTTCTCCCACCTCGAATCCACACAATTCCCAACCTTTGAGAACGTTGTGTTGTCCTCAACTTTGTATCTCAGTGTTATTTGAATACTTTGAATCCATTAGAGTCTCTCAAGATAGTGCCTACACCTCCATGCATTCTTTGATGCACAAAAATAAATGACTTTTGGGACCTACATTGTTGGTTATGACTCAAACTATTTACAAGAACTTAGCTTTGTACATTGCTTTAACCATTCTTTCTATTTGCTCAATTTGTGATCACCTATACATCAGTCATTGTTGGTTTCTACATGAAAATTTTTTCTTTGAATGACTTGTTTAGCGATTGTATATTCCTTCACACCTCCCTACAAGTTCTTGATATCATTCCAACACAACTTGAATATGGCAATCTTGCACATGAACATCTACAAAATTTCCTTCCCAACAATAATGATATTTTTTCACTCTTGTGCATGCACTATATACTCCATTGAAGAAGTACTATTGTAGCTCGGGGCTTTGTTGCAAGATAATCAAGTGTCACCAAGCTCTTGTTCACTTGCTCACCAATATTCTCTACAAGCACCTCTCTCCTATTGTGCAATAGTTGGAAAGACAAGTAATAGGCAACTTTATCCTCATTAGAGCAAAGTTTGTATATCACTCCATGCTCCTCTAGTAGTATTGTAACTACCAGCATCTTCAATCTCATCTAAGAAAAATCACTAGAGAGGATTTGTCTAGTTGAATGCATTAGTGATTTGTGCATTTCTATTCGATATAAAGATCTGTAACTACCTCCAACCTATGCAACCACTTGAGTGTTCCCGTGTGGTAGTTTGAAGTGGAGTAGGTTATGACAACTAGGATTTAAGGCTAAGTGAACATATTTCCACCTCTGCTTCAAAACACACAAATATTTTCATAGTAGCAAGAGCCAAGAAAAACCCACGTTTAACTATGAGTACCTAGAGGTCAACAATCTTCCCCTATTGGTTCCCACTCACATGCTTGGTTCATTTAAATACCAGTCAATAGTCACTCAAAACCAACTCAAACTTTGAAATAACCATGCACAATCTAAAAAAACACAATCTAAACTCAAGTAATTGAAGAAACCACAACTTTTCTATTTGCATTTTCTATGATTTTCAATTGTCATGAAATAATATTTGCATTTTCTATGATTTTATGAATTTTTTATCACCTTTTAATTTGTCAAATTTTTCTCATTCTAAACCCATGTAATTGAATTCCATGTTTACTTTAAATTTTTCAAGCCATCATCATGTAAATATAATGCTACTTGTTCCACAGTATCTCAATATGGGGGGAGTGGTGATAGATCTAAAGGACAAGGGGACCAAGGGCATAAGTTTAAGGATGGCAATGAGACAGCGGTGCAAATTTGTATAGTAGAGAAAAAAATAGTTATAAAAATGTACAAGAAATAACATATAAAACTTAGAAATACTCAAACATATCGCACTATGCAATGAATCTATTGAATATAGATATATTCATATAATATTCAAATTGATGAGTACATTCGAAATCCAAATACAATTGGCTAATGACCCAATGCCTCGTATCATCATTCATCCCCACAGTCCATCCCAAACTCATCACTCAAACTACGAGATTTGTCAAAGTCAAGCTCTTTCAAACCAATACCAACTTGTCCTCATTTAATGAGAAATTGATAATAAGAAAGATGGTCGCTTGCTTTGCGAGAATCAAGTTTCATGGGGGCTTAGTTGTTGTGCTCAAGCATGCAGGGCAAAAGCTATTACTGTCTTTGCCTATCACAAGGACCAAGTTTTGATATCGAATTTGAAATACCTCCTTTTATGAGTTGGAGTTGAGGTTTTTTGTTTTAGTGAAGCAAGACAAAAAAAATTCAAACTCTAGCCACTAAAGAAGAGGTGAAGGGGGAGCTAAGAGAATTTATTTTCTTTGCTCTTAGAAAACCCTTCCTTTCTCCTCCTCAGCAAGATTGAGAGCAAGTAGCCAAGGCACGAAGAACTACATTATTGTTGATGAGGTGGTGAGTGTTGGAAAGTCCAAGCTCAAGATCAATGAAGGTGGGGCATCGAGCAACGATAGTGGCCATGTCTTTCAAGATCAACATGTCACGAGTGATCAATTCATCGTTCAATTTATTTTGAAGTGTTGTTGAATGTTTCCCATGTTTTGCTTCATAAACGGGGATTAGCTTGTTGTGGTCATTTGATAGTCCAACATTTAGCTTTTTATTCCATATAGATGTACTATAGCTTGTTATGAGCCTAGTCAAGGCAAGGATTTGAATCTAAACCATATATCCATTTTTTATTAAAAAAAATGTTACAAAGGAAGGGGGGCGCACTTCCCTCACTTGCATGTCAAAAAAAAATTCATTGATTCCATAATCTATCTAATAGACCAATAATGATAGACATGATATGAAAAATGATTTATTTGAGAGATGATCTAAAAAATGTTGCATCATACATAGTACATAGGTACACTAAACAACAAGCTTGAAATTTAGAGACATCATCCAATTGGTATCTCCAAAAATACTTATCTTCTCTGTTTTCATCTTCTTAAATTTTCCTCTTCATTAAGAATAATGGGTATGTCCTTCAAAAAAAATTGGGCTTAGAATTTTTATTTATTTCAGATTTTTTAATTTTTTTGCTATTTTTATGCTTTTGAAGTGGGTGAAGCCCTAAAGTCTCCAAGATGGGGGACAGACTAAAGATGCTAGGAAGTCTACAAAAAGACCAAAAAAGGGTGCTGTCCACATATGCCCCTCTTTTTAGGAAATATCTCCCTCTAAAATTTCAAATGCCCCCTCCTCATCCACAAGTCCAAGGTATCTATTACATCTAAGGGATGCATCCCCATGGAACACTTGAAAACCATAACAAGTCCCTAAATACCTTAATTCCCCATAAGGTTCTATTGCCAAAACCCCTAAATATCCTAATTAACCATTTAAGGTCATTAAAAACCCATTGAAGGATTCCCTAAATACCCATGGAACACTAAAATCTCACATAAAAGTCATCGATAGAATTCCCTAAATACCCTAATTGTCCACTCAAGGCTTTGAAAAAACCTGTACCAGAGGAAATATTCATAACATACCACACATACACCCGATTGTCCATTTAAACTCGTTTAAAAATTCAAACTTGGTAAAGCCAACAATATCACACAGAAATTCATTGACAAAAACCATAAATATTCTGAAGTTCATTTAAGGCCGTGTAAATCCATACCGATAAAAGTAATGCAGTGTCCAGAGCCTGAGGGTCCTTGAAGGTAACGAAGGCCACTTGAGAATGTTCACCATCACTGCCATAAACCACAAAAAAATTAAAAAGACAATTTTCAAAATACAGTAAAAATTTAAAAAACACCGACGGCGAGAATATGAAAACACAAAAGTGGGAAAACAGAAAGAAAAAATGAAGTTACTTTTGCAGCTGGATACGATCTATGTCTCCGGAGAAGGAGAAGAAATCCTGGATGTCCCGTTTGGTTGCCCTGATTGACACATTGGAGACTCTCACAGTATTTGTCTGCAATAACATAACAGAGAACCAAAAAAATGAAAAAAAAAATTAGTTAAGCATAGATCTGAACCATTTCTCTACCAAAATCTTTTATTGAAAAAATGGGTTTACCGTCATTTCAGCAGGAAACTGAAATCAAATGAATTTAGCGCTGCCCAGGCGCAGTTTTTGAAGGGATCTTTGATTCTCTATATTCTTCGCGGAGTCAAGCCGACGCCCTCTCGATTGCAAAGAAGAAAATTAGAGTATGATTATGCCAAAGTACATTTTATATTGATGAGATTTTATTTTAATTTTTAATTTTTTTTTCAATTTTACGAATTGTTTTCTTCTGCTCGTGGTCTTCGCGTAATAGGAATGCAAAACTTCTGGACAAAGGTATTGTTAACTACAGTCGCAATGGACATAATCATAATTTTGTGGTCGGAGTGAAATTTTATTAGAGAGAAATTTGACATTTTATGGGAAATGGTATTTATTTAAAAATATGCAATTATTAGTTTCTTTTAGGAATATTTATTTAATTTATTAGTTTTTTTTAAAGCAAATATTTTATTTTATGAAATGATAGAATTTAAATAGTTTAATTACATTTTTTAATGTATAATTTTTTGTGATATTTTCTAATGTATTTTTTTTTCATATTTTTTATATTTGTTTTTGTGACGCAAGGTATGGAATCTTATAATTTTATTTATTTTAACTTTTTATTATGCAATTTTATTTTCATATAATTTTTATTTATTTATTATGTTTTTTAATAAATGATATTATTACGTCAAAAATGTATTAGTGTATTATATTCACATAGATTGAAGAATGTTAGTCAATAAAACCTTTATGTGATTTAAATTGATGCTCATCTATTTTTTATTTCTAATCATTATAATATAAAAATACCAACATTTTTTTTTTGTATTAAAAATCGAGGGAGAACAGTACAAAAAGATAGCTGTCATCGCCACATGACAGCAGAACCAAAAGCTAAACTAGAGTGAGAGTTTGAGATCGCGCCATAGTGCATGACCCAAAAAAAAACCGAAATACAAGAGAGACTGGATGCCAACTAGGATAGGATGCCATCAATGGCTTCAATCCAAGTCGTCCACCCCTGCGGTCCTTCCATCTAGACAATGTTCCTATGGCTCAGGGTATGAGATAGCATTTCAACCTGGTCGTAGGAGGGCTTCCTGTTAGCTCTAACTTCATTGTTCAGCCTCTTGAGCGCCTCCTCGAAGGATGAGAGGTTGTCCATGTTGCGTCTCCATTCATACCCATCTTTCATTTCATAAATGAACATAGTTGTGTGCCTGTCTTTCAGGAATCTCAGCAGCTTATTCCTTTCAATGTTCATGGTAAGAGTAACCTGCATAGCAATGTTAAAAAAAGTGCGTCTTCGGAAAGATTCAGTAAGGGCCCTGGTTTGAGCTTCGAACCTCTCAGCATTCCTAATCTTCCATATATAGCAGAGGATATTAATAGATAGAATAAACCAGAAAATATTAGCATCTTTTTTTAAGCCATGAATATAACCAGAGACAACTTCCATCGTGTTTATAAGGTTAGGGATAGAAAAACCAAACATTAACCAAATCTCCTTAGCAATGGAGCAGTCAAAGAAGATATGCCTGCCAGTATCAGGTAGTTTACAGATAGAACAAAGATCAAAAGCATCATAGCTCCTTTTTAAAGGGAGCCTATTCAGCAACAACAACCATTTAAAGCACTTGAGTTTGGGCTCAATCGGACTTTTCCAAAGCCTGCTAAAGATTTTCTGCCACTGTAGATCAAAGAGGTAAGAGTACCATAACATATTAGCATGAATGATAATAGAGGAATCAGAGTTCAACTTAGCATATATATTTTGTGCCTTAATTTTAGACAAAAGAATACCATCAGACCATTCAAAGGAAAGGAAACTATGTGAGTCCACACAACACTCCTTAGGTAAACCAAGATCCGCACAAGCCCACTTAATCAAGTGGCAGGTTCTTTTTTGAGAGGTAGGAAGGTTGAATTTCAAGTTGAGATCTTCCCAAGAAGGGATATTCCCATGCTCCAGAAGATCAATGAAGAGCTTAATGCCTTTGCTGGCCCAGGCCCTAGCCGAGCACCCCTGTGTGAGAGCCAGAGGCTTGCCCGCATGTTGAAGGTTCCACCAAATAGACCTCTCACCATGGATAAGATCACCACTACTGGCACTAGTGTTTCCTAAAAATCCTCTAACATGTTCCCAGGCCTTCCAGATAGACCTAAACACACAGGAGCCTTGGACAGAGAGAGGGAAATTACCAGCCACAAGATCAACAAAAGGTAACCCTTTCCAGGTGTTGGCCTTCTTCGGAACAACCCTCTCAATGTTGCTTCTGATTAAAACTTTCCAGGGCTCCTGCCCTTCCAAGGCATGGAAGATCCACTTAGCCACAAGAGCAATACCTTGGGTCCTAAGATCTTTTAACCCAAGGCCACCAAGAGTTTTCTTAGTGTGACACCACTTCCAATTAACAACATGCAATTTCCTATTGCCTTTACCATCCGACCAGAGAAACTGTCTAATAGCCTTTTGAATATCGAGGATCTGGTAATTGCTAAACATCCAAGTAGAGGAATAGTAAATATTATAAGATGAGAGGATTTTTTGGCAAACCTGAACTCTACTAGCTAGGGAGAGGAATCTATTGTTCCATTTATTCAATTTCTTGTCAATTTTCTCTTTAACCCAAAGCCACATATCCTTCAGGGAGGGGGATACAGAAAAGGGGCACCAAGGTATCAAACAATCTTGGATGGGCCACCCCATTGATACTCAAAGTTCTCAAACTAGTCCGGGGGGTGCTCCTTCCAACTAAGGAATGTTGACTTGGCCTTAGATATCCGGGCTCCCGAGATAGAGCCAAATAGGTGGAGTTTATGATTAAGGTGATCTATGTTAGTTTTGGTAAGTTCCACAAAGAGGGCTGTGTCATCAGCAAATTGAATGTTGATAAGTTCATTGTCATCAGGGAGCCTAACTCCGATTACTTTGGGGGAGAGCAAGCTATCTCTAAGAAGATAGTATAACGCATCTAAGGCAATGACGAATAGGGCAGGGGCTAGAGGGCACCCCTGACGAATGGAGCGAGAAAGCAAAATAGGAGGTGAGAGGGAGCCATTAACATCTATCTACACAGAAGCATCCTGTAGAAGGACTCTAACATAGGAACAAAATTCCCTAAGAAAACCAAAGGATTCAAGCATCAGGAGAATAAACCCCCATTCCACCCTATCATAGGCTTTTTTGAAGTCTAGGAGAAACATAGCAGCATCTTGCTCAGAAACCTTAGCCCGGTCCATAGCTTCCCAACTGGTGATAAGGTTTTCCAAAATATAACGACCTTTAATGAACCCGGTCTGCGTAGAGCATATGAACCTAGGAAGGATTTTTTCCAGCCTCATAGCAAGCATTTTAGCCAAGATTTTATAGGAGACATTGAGGAGAGTAATGGGCCTCCAATTTTTGATGAGGGCCTTATCCCCATCCTTGGGTATGAGCTTGATAATTCCCTTGTTGATAGAACCTCCAAGAGAGCCTTTAAGGACAGCCTCATTGTAAACGTCCAGTAGGTCAGAGCAGATCCAGTCACTATTAGCTTTGTAAAATTCAATAGGGAGCCCGTCAGGCCCCGGGGCTTTATCGTCATGGAGGGAATTAATGGCACATTGGATTTCATTAAGGGAGAAATGTCGCTTCAGGAGGTAGGCATCTTCCTCAGTGATCCTTCTGGGGATGATGGCTTGAAACTTGATTCTAAGGGTCTTATCTGCCTCAGACTCCTCAGAGGTGAATAGTTTTTGGTAGAAGAGAGCAAAGGCCTCTTTAATCTTATCAAGGTCAGAGATCTCATCATTATCAATGATGATTCTATCAATTGTTTCCCGGCTATGTTTTTGCCTAAGAAGGTTGAAGAAAAACTTGGAGCCTTTGTCACCAAACTGCATCCAGTGGGTGCGGGCCCTAATCATGGCCCCCTTGATCTTGGTTTGCTGGTGTCGTCTTAGAGCATCCCTTGCCCTGGCCACATTAGCAGCAAGTTTAGGGTTGGAGGGGTCAAACTGGACTTCACTTTCCATCCATGAGAGGTTGTTGTTGAGGATGCTTTCCTCATGCCTATAGTCTTTGGCCCTTTTTTGACCGATAGTTTGCAGGAGTTTTTGCCAAGAGTTAATATTAAAGTTCCATCTGTCAATTTGTGACGTGAGATCTTTGTTACTTTTATTGATCAGTCTGGTAATGCTAATGGCAGAGAGAACATCCATATCTAGGAGGAGGTTAGTATTGAAAATGAACTTCTTAGGCCCTACCCTATTGGTGGGGAGAGGGACAGCTAATCTGATATGGGCGGAGATGGGGTGATGATCAGAAAGAGTAAAGGGGCATACCATGACAGGGTTATCATAAGCATTAGGGGTAAATGAAAGGAGGTCTTTATTGGCGTAAAGACGGTCGATCCTGCAATAGATTCTATTGGGACCTATTTGGGAATTACACTAAGTGTTCCATAGTCCCTTGGATTCAACCTTCTTACCAAGCAGGGGGTCAAATAGATTTCTGACATGTTTCATCCTATCCCAATGGGCTTTTTCAGAACCCTTCCAGCAAAAGGTTGTGCCTCCCATTTTGTCCTCACCATGTTCTATCATGTTAAAATCACCCCCTATGATCCAAGGTATGTCGGGGAGGGAGGCAATCCAATCCCAAAGGGCAATTCTTTCGTTATAGTCATTAGACGCATAGATGTTACAGATCCCAAGGAGGGTATTATTAATACTAACTGTGGCCCAAACAACCCTATTACAAGGGGAGCAGCCATTATTGGTGATATAATTTGCCCATCTGGGGCTAATGAGCAAGCCAACACCTCCCTTGCCCTTGAGATGGCTGGAGCAGAACTTGATAGAGTCTTTCCAAATGACATTTAGATTGGTTTCCAATATAAAATTAACAGATTTTAGTTCCTGGAGCATCAGGAAGTCCAGATCTTTATGGGAATCCAGAAAACGTTTAACAATCCTCTTCCTGTCTGGAGCCTCCAGACCTCTCACATTCCATGAGACAAATTTCATGGTAAACCAGATGGGGTAGTTATGGACCTTCAGCAGCCAGGAGGCTGCTATCACAAGCAGGGGAACCCTTGTCCTTTTTCTTAGCAGAGTTAGTTTTATTTTTAGACCCCATGGGCCTTCCCCTCCTAGTAGGCTTAGAGATGCCATCTGTTTGTACTTCAAGGTCATCTCCAGGCGCATCTTCCTCCAAACAGATACTTCCTGGGAAAGATTCTTCTACTTCTGTCGATAGGGCAATTGCCTCCGAGCAAGGCTCTTGTGGGGGGAGCATGCTAGAGGAGCAAAAAGCAGAGTTCCTAGCAACACTAGTGCCAGCACTGATGACCTGAGCCATGGTAGAGTTAACAGACAAGTCCCTATTGGTACAACTACCGCTATCGTTACAGAGGGTGACCTCGATCTTCTCAAAGACGTTAGCAGGGCCATCCCCAATAACGATACCGCCAGAGCAACCACGAGGGGATTCGAAACTATTAATTATGCTTTTAACCTTAGAGGGGGTGTGAGGCAAATTGAGGAAGGGAGGCTTAGAGGAAGCTCCACCCTTATTCAGGACTAATTGCTGCGCATTCTTCCTTCTGCGCTTTTTGGAATTCATCACGACTTGGTATCCATCATCCGATAAGGCAGGGGAGGCGACATCCGAAGGTTGGAGAGGTGGAGCTGCGACAGAGGGAGGGAGCAGGGGGTTCGAGACGGGAATGCGAGGTTCAGGGTGAGAGGCAGGGGTGGAGTCCGCTGCGGGCTGAGCGGGCGGGACAAAGTGACTGTTGGAGGCGGGATTAGGTTTAGAAGCATCCGTGGTAGAGGTATTTTTTCTCAATATGGGGCAATTCTTCCTCACATGTCCCTCATATTTATAGAGGAAGCATGCGTTTAGACCTCCTAGAATTCTAGTGGGTAGGAGAACACGTCCTCTGCAATATTGAGCTGAAGGGAATTGGGCAAGTTAATCCCAGGTAGAATGGAGATGAGCACTCTGGCATCCAGATGGGGAATAAGACGTGGGTTTTCATCCATGAGAATGAACTTACCGAGGGGTTCAACAATTTGAGGGATGAACTTCCATAAAAACGGTGGTATATTCTTAAGAACTACCCATCTAGGGCTTGTAAGAGCCAAGATTTCTTCAGGATTAGCTTCAGGGGACCAACTTAGGGCATGAAATGCTATTTTACCCACATTCTAGTATAACTTATTTAAGACCTTTGATTGCATTTCATGTGAATTAAAAAATATGATGAACAACCCCTTTTGGATTTTTCTACAGAAAGAAAAACGAAGCCCTAATTTTAGGTTCCAATAGTTGTAAAACCAGTCATCCATGAATTTCCGCGGAGGGCATTTATCAGCATCTACACAAGCAAAGAAAATGGCAGAATCTTTCAACCTATTTTTTTCAAAGGTAATTTCATTTGCCATGGCTTCATTTGGGGAGATGATGAAAGGTTTGTGGCTAAAACCAGGGTCCTTACCTTGTGGACCCGCTCCATCGCCATTTGCAGTAGCCACGAACCTGGCGTCTTTTGGGACGGAGCCCGAGCCTCCACCTACAGCCTCGCAGAATGATTTTGGTTGCTGAGGGGATTGGGAGGAGGGTGGCGAGGATTGGGAATGAGGATCTCCATTAGTCTCTGCCTCCATTAAAGGCGGAGCAAACGTATGCCCAAGAGGGGGCGGCAAGAGAAAAGACAACTAAGCGGCTATGGAAACATAAATGCAGAGTAAAGAGGGAAAAGATAATTCAAACCAGTTGGAGGAGGGAGGCCTCCTCCATATCCACGTCAACACCTCAGGAGAAGTCTGCAGTTGAAGCCGCCAATGAAAAAGTCGTCAGAGGGACCCAGTCAGCACAATCGCAACACCGGACCGTCGAGAAGTAGCAGAGCCATCCAATTCCTGCTTCCTGTGGGCGAGATTGAAGGGTCCGATTCGAAGCCTTTCTGCGGACAACAGTTCTTCCTTATTCGAAAGCTTATCTCCTGTCTTCGCTGATTGTTATAGCAGATCTGGTGTGTTTAGAAGTCTGCTGCTCTTACGTCTGATCAGAATGTCATCTTCTTGATCGATGGTTGTATTTTGCTTTTATTCTGTGTTAAGATTCCTCCCCAATTGATTTTCGTAATCTACAGTTGTAGCTTCCAGACCTCTTCCTTTCCTCTTCCTCTTATTTGTGCTTGCTGCTTCAAATTCTGGTTCCTTCCGTGTCTCTGCTATCTTCGCATGTATCCTTCGGTGTCTTTGCTATTTCAATTTAAATTCGCATGTATCCTTCGCATGTATTCTTCACATCAACCGTCCTCCATCTTTTTCATTTTTTTCAAAATACCAACATTTCTAATAAAAAGATCTCATTATAACATGAAAATAATTTTATACCATTTCTTAACTATTTTTTAAATATATATAAAAAAAGATCTCATTATAATGAAATAAATTAACAATAGTCCTCCTTTTTTTTCCTAAAATGAGATTTAAAACTTTTTACAACTTTCTATAATATAAAACTAAAATAAATGAATGAATAAAATAGAGAATGATT
This sequence comes from Cryptomeria japonica, assembly GCF_030272615.1. NCBI lineage: Eukaryota > Viridiplantae > Streptophyta > Pinopsida > Cupressales > Cupressaceae > Cryptomeria > Cryptomeria japonica. The sequence goes on along the minus strand of NC_081410.1, from coordinate 655,452,600 downwards.
GAAATAGTTGCAATTTTAAAAATAATCATAAGTAAATAGCTGCAAGTTTTAAAATAAAAAGTGTAGTAACTACTTTTAATAGTTGCAACTTTCTACATCTTTTTATTTTTTAAAAATTAAAATAAATGAATGAATAAAATAGAAAGTGATTGAAATAGTTGTAACTTTTAAAATAATGTTAAAGTAAATAGTTGTAAATTTTAAAATAAAAAGTAAATTAAAATAAGTGAATAATTTTAATAGTTGGAACTTCTTATATCTTTGTAGTTTTTTAAATTTAAATTAAATCAATGAATTTAAAAGTTGCAACTTTCTATTTTTAAAAAATAAATGAATGAATTTAATAGTTGTAACTTTTTATTTTCAATTTACAAATGTTTTTATCTCTCAAAATAATAGTTGTAGCTTTGCATTTTTCTATATTCAATTTATGAATGTTTTCGTCTCTCAAAATAATAGTTGCAACTTTGTATATAAATTTACAATTTTTATTTTAAAATAAATAAATGAATTTTAAAGTTGCAACTTTCTAAATATAATTTCATCTTCAATTCTCTACATAACACATTATACTAGCAGAGTCAACCATTGTAATAGAGAAGTAGTAGACAAAGGTAAGTTTTTATGTATATCTTACATTTGTTTTCAACTCGATTGCATCTAGAGTTCTCAATATGACATTCATTCTTGCATTCATACATTACATTCAATGTTTTGCAAGAAACAAATTTACTTTCAACAAATTGTAGAATTACACATTGCAACAAATGAGTCGTCCATCACAACAAAGGAGCAACAACCAATCACACCATATCAGTCAATTTTTCAAAACCTCATTTTATGCTTGCGCACTATAACATTTTTTTAATTCACTTTCCATTACTTTGATTTGTCATAGGATATAGTACAAATAAATTATCTATATTTAAGGGATGGAAAATCATGAGAATGAAATAGAAATAGTAGATATTGACAACACTGATATAAAAAAATTCATATCAAGGCCACAACTTCAAAATGTTCCAGTTAAGTCAAATGACTTGAATGATGTTGAGTCTTAAGACTCCATCACAAGCTCACTTCTTTCTATCGACTCACTTGACCTAAACAATACTAAAATAGAAAATGTGGGGAGATCAATAACGAATCAATGTAGTGAACAGGTTTAATAACTGAAACTAATAAGCTCTTATGCTCATGGGATACAAGGTGCAAACATTATAACTTTTGAAGAAACTATCAAAAAGTATCATGCTACTTTTTATAAAATTGATGTATTTAATAAATTTGTCAAAGAGTTGTTTTATGATGAACAATTATAGCAACGAAAAATTGAGGTTCATATCTAGGCTATCTAAGGTTGCTAGAATGAAATGTAATGTGACATTGTTTATAGTATCGTGCAATAATAATTTTTTCACTTATTAGTAAAGAATTGAAATTTTGTCCCAATATCTTCTATTTTGCCTAATTTTTATTGTTGTTAATGACTTATATTGTGACAAATAATTTGATCAAAGGTAGTCTATGATTTTTACTATCTATTCAAAATTATCCAAACAAAATGTAATTGAATACTATTTATAGTTTTATGCTATAAACAATTATCTATTTATTAATACATAATTCAAATTTTGTTCAAAAATCTACTATTTCTTGTACTGTCTAAATTATTTAATACATACACATAACAAGTATAATATTAGTTTTTCCATATACGGTCCATATTTTTTTTACTCAAAGCCATTTTTTATTAATAAATACACTTCAAAAATCTAAATATTGTCTTCTCATATCTCTTAAAAACTTATTTTTTAAAAAATAAATACATGGAATACGTAGAATTTAAAGACAATGTGATTGGGGAAAATAAAAAGCCCTTATTTGGTGAACTGGAAAGAATAATTAAGTGTTTTGAATAAATTCATATGCTCGTATAAACAAATTTTATAGTTTTTTTTAATTTGCAATTAAATTTGGTGGATAGGTGTAATGATTTTATTGTTGCAAGCTAGAATCCAAAGGTTGAAAATTTAGCCTAATGCAAGTTCCCCAAAACTATAGTCATCTATACTTTGCTTATTATTTTGGCTTTTTTGAGTGCTTCATAGAATCTTGAAACCTAGTGGAATTGCATAAGAACCAAAACTGTTATTGGGAAAACTCAAAACAGTCAAGCACATCAACGCTATGGTTGAGAAACATTCTCCTACTAATGAGAAGGTTTAAGAGTGTGTATCATTGTAATTGGTAGGATTTAGTCTCTTCAGGTAAATCATCTCCATACTTCCTTGATCTAAGAAAATTATCAAATATGGACCAAAGTGAATTGTGAAAAATGATCATTGAGTTTATAAGCTTGTCAAGATTCTACTAACATGTCAGTCTTTCTCCCATTATTCACCTACTAGATAAAACTCTTTTTTATTAGGAATTAGCCACATATAATGTGCATCCATATGTATCTAGCCTTTTGTTTTTATTACACCTTAGCACCTCCATTGGGGCAATGATGATCTTATGTTACAGTGCATACCTATTTAGCCAACAATATGAGCTTGCCTTCAAATTCCAATCTATTTTTTTGTCTCTCCTACACTATGTTGGAAAAATGAAGTGGTTTGAAATCCATGAATGCGCACACAACATTGTCATCCCATCCATTTTTAGTTTTGAACATGTATAGAACTTGCAAGTGAACTATAGTTTTTGTGTATATATTTTTCCCTCCTTTTCTATGGATCAAAACAAGAATTTAGTGTCATGTCATCATTTCTTCATAAATAATTTCTTTTTCTATATCTTTTGATAGGTATCCTTGATCCTCAACATTCCAATAGGAGATAGAAAGATCTAGGATAACATAGAGCTTGACATTTTTAGTTAAAAATGTTGCATGTTCATGGTAATTGAGGTTTTATATGTGTGAACACAACACTTAAAAGTGCACAAAAAAGATAGAATTTTGTTGGAATATCTAACTCTTAGTCTTAAATATTTTACTATGAAAGTTGGATTACTCTTATTGTAGGTCTTTCCCAATACAAAATTCACAGCTAGCAATGAATAGTTCATGCTTCAAAAAATGGTGCTCATGTGATGAAAAGGTTTTGATGTTTCATATATTTTGAAGAATTGTGAATATCAAGCCAAATAAGCCCACATTGCCATACAAGAACAAAACCAACATTCTATAACAACCATGGTTGAAATAAAGCTTTCTATAGTAACATGTAAAAATTGTGGGAAGTCAAGTCAAGACGCATCTTCAAAGGTAAAGGTTGCAATCCTTTACCCACTCCTTGATCTTACTCAAAATTGTAGCAAGGTTACGTTTTTATAGTCAAATCACAAAGTGTAATGGTGAAAAATTAGGGTTTCTACCACTAGATGTATGAAAACCACTAATTTTTACTTAGGTGCCATTTACATTAAAGAGGGGTGAACCTAAGAGATCTAGCCACAAATCAACAAAGGATAGGGTTGAGAATTCTACTAGATTCACTGGATTAAGGATTGATTCCCTCTTTTAAGTTGAATTGTTGAAATGTTGAAATTAGAGTAAATGTGTTGGAATCAAAGTAATTATGTGCAAATGGTGAGCTACAGTCATCAGGTCGAGCCACGAACTTGGATCTAAGTAATATAAGAGCATTCAGATATGTTCCTAGAAGGAGCTCCTGAAATGTTGAGACTAGAATGCATGTCGCTCTGGTCCTCCACACTTTTCGTTGTTTAAAGAGGAACTTGTTTGTCTCTATAAATAAAGCCAATTTTGAAGATCACAACTTCATTCCTATTCCTGCGCATACTAGAGAAGGGAAATAGGTTGGGAATAGGGGTTTGCTTGAGTCAAACCCCAGCTTAGGAATTAACATTGAATAAAATATTGCAAATATTGAAATAAATACTAGAAACATATACCTCAAATCTATAATTGTTGATAATGATGCTTTGCTTCTCAAATATAATCACATATGTTGTATGAAATGACATGAACATGACAAAACCCTAATCACACACACATACTTGCATATGAATGATGTATTTTTTCTCCACAATGGATGAATGAAGAAAATGCAGCCTTGAAGGCCTTTGAAAATTCTTGATGATGAATAATTCACGGATGCAAGGACACTAGGTTGGTATCTTGGAGACTTAGGATTGAAATGAATTGATTGATGTCTTTTTATATGAGATCCCAGGTCAATTTACCAATTAGGCCAACCTCCAACAGTCATGTTGAACCACCAATTTCATTTCCCATAGGAGAGATAGGACCCAAATCACACTTCAAAATAGGGCCTAACCAAGGGGGACTAGGGTGCTAGCGCCCTAGTCCTCCTCAATCAAGGAACTCAATAAGCCCCATGGAGAAGGATGTCCCTTCAGGAAATAAGCTGGCAGGTGCACATGGCATCGAAAATGGAGTTAAGGTATTGAACGGACCCAAAAAGGAGATGAGAGGGAGACACATTAAAGTAAGGGCACAAACATGAGATGTAAATTGGTTTGGTGATAATTTATGATGCTACACAAAGTCAAGTGGGTAGGTAAATATCTTCTACGGACACTTCAACTAATAAATTTCGTAATTGCACAAAATAGTTAGCATAATTTTGCCCTATTTTCCATCACTAAATGGTTAGTAGCTTCAAAAATAGACAACTTCTAAAGGTGAAAGAGAAATGTCGCATTGAATTTATAGGTGACTATTTGATCCCCTTTACATATTTCAAACACGAATGTGACATGTAAGTGGACCTCAAAAATTTTATTCCCTGCATGCTTAGAATTTTTTGTGGTTCAAATTTGATGGCAATAATTATTCACCAACCCATATGAGTCAAAATATATATTTCAATGTATCCCCTGGAATGGGAGAAATATTGCATCTTTTGGCAAGTCAAGTTGCACCTTTTTTATCTTTCATTTACCAGGTGACTTTCTACAATACATTTAACTCCTCGTTCTTACTCAAAGTGGGTACCGAAGATATAGTTGTGGTTTTATAGTCATAATGAAAAGTCAAGTGGGTAAATAATTAACTTGACAATGTAGAAGGTTTATATTTAGAAATTTAGCTACAAAATGTGAGTGTTGACTACCTGATGCAGGAGCATCCCTAGCTCTTGGAAATCTTGCATCAACTAAAAATATTTCCTTTTTGTTTTGTAGTTTCAGCATTTTCAGGAATTGGCTCACCGGATCTTAAGGAGTTGGATTTTGCTTGAGGACTTGATAATCTACCTTATTCCTAAACCAGGGAGCATTTGGATCATTTTCTTGCAAGTTATCGCTACTAGTTTCTGAGACAATTTTTTATGGTACTAGTTGCTTAGACCTATTTGCATTTGTAATCTACCAGGATCTACCGAATCCCTTTTGTAGCTTGTGAAGCCCTAAATGTTGATTTCAATGTTCCTTGGCATGTGGTCGACCTTCCCTTTGATCTACATGTTGGCATTTGCATATAGATTGCATTAATGATATGTTATGTTGTCATTGATGTCAATTGAACTGGTAATGATATTAATGATGTTGCTAATATTATTGTTATTATTGATATTGTCTTGTAACCGGTAGGAAGAGCTTTGTGAAGGTTATTGTAAACCGATATGTAAGTTTGTGAGTTGAACCGGTAATCGGAGTAAAAGGTTAAACCATTTCTATGTTATGTAACTGGTAAACCCTACCAGTTATTTTTGTTAAACCCTAGCCGATTAAGGTTGTTGAATTGGTTATGTTGGTTTATGATTTGATGTTGAGCAATAATGATGATGACACGTAAGGTAATTGTATGAAGACGAGTTCAAATTATTTTGGCATGTTTGTTTGTCTAGGGAATGAACAAAATGTATTTGCATCTAATGCAAAGCGTGTGATGAGTTACTAAGCTCGTTGAAGCGGTAATCAAGGAGCGGTTGAGGTTTTCTTGATTGATGTGATGAGATTGCTATGAAATCCAACGGTTATGCTTGTACCGACTTGTTTGTAATCTTGATGATGAGAGGATTAGATTTTTGTTATGATACTGACCTAATTGATTTGTATTTAAGGTTGATGAAGTTGTTTTGTTTAAGTGTTGGCAGAAATCAGTTGAGTGTGTGATTGCCTAACTGGAGAATGAGTCTGCAGTTTGAGTAAAGGTAGATAGAAGCTTAAATGGATCTGATCAAGAAAATGTAGTGCTATTCTGACAGATCAAGAAACTCTTGTTGTTTTCTGACAATTACAGCAGAATTGAAATCCCCTAACTAGGTAAGCTCTAACAAGCTTGGTTGCTTATTAAATCCTTTAACAAGGTGGTCCATTAGATTGGATTTTCAAATCCTCTACTGAGGTTACTCCTTATAGGGTATTTTCTTCTAACAAGGAATTTGTAGTCAATCCCTTAACTGGGTAATTCCTAATAGGATCAGTTCTTAACAGGACTTTTTGTAAAAGCTTTAACAGACTAGGCTCCTAACAGGGCGAACTTCAAAAGAGTTCAAATATTTTCTTGTGAGTCTCATCTCACCATGGTTTTTACCTATTTGGGTTTTCTATGTATAAATACTTGTGTCATGTGGTGAATGTTTTGTGGTTATGATCTTATGATTGATTTGATTAATTAATTCTGATAAGGCATGATAACCAGAAGTATTGAGAAATGAAGCATTTGGATGTTTACTGTTAAGTTGCTATAACAGTCAACTGACATTCTTATGAGTATTGATCTTGATAGTGGTATTTCATTGATAAGTTTACTTTGTGAGTTTGAGTTTGAGTTTGGGAAGTTTATATCAGTTTTTCTAGTTACTGATTCACCCCCCCCCCTCTCAGTAATCTACCGGATACTTATTCTTTCATCATACCATCAATTGGTATTAGAGCGTCTCAGGTCCTCTAAGATCTAATCCTAACAACTTGAGGAAAAGATCTGCTAGATCATGATGAAGAAGGAAGGTCTGAAGTTCAAAAAAGATAACTATAGGATATGGAGCGACAAAATGGAGATCTACATTAAGAGTCTGGGAAGTCAGTATTAGGATCATTTAGAAACTCAGTATGTTGCACCTATTGGAACTCTGACTGGTGATCAGAAGAAAGAACAACAAGAAAATCATCAAGCACTGGAAGCTATTATCAGTTCCCTATCTGATGCTGAATATGTAGATGTTCATGGTCTTGAAACTGCATATGAAGTATGGAAAAAACTCAAAGACATTTATAGCGGTGATGAACATGTTAAGATTGCTAAAGAGGAGATTCTAAGAGGAAAGTTTGATGACATGAGTATGTCTGAAGGTGAGAATATCCAGCAATATGGTCAAAGGATAAAGAGATAGTCGGTGAAATTAAGAGTGCACGAGGGAAAGTGGAAGATGCCACAGTAATCAGTAAGGTACTGAGAACCCTGCTACCGGTCTATGCTATTCGAGTTGTAGCTATTCAGGAGCTGAAGTTCATTGACAAAACTAAGGTAACTCTTGAATCCATCATTGGCAAGCATACTTATTTTGAATTAATGGTTATGATGGTAGTGTACGGAAATCTGAGTTTGTATTTAGAGCTTCTGTTTCTAACCCATCTATGAGAAAAAGTAGAGATACTAGTCATGGTTATGAATCTAGATCCAGTAGAGATGTTGATGATGAAGACAGTTTAGTGGAGCTTGAAGCATTATTGGCAAAGCGGTTGCCCAGAGGCACTGGTAAATATAGAGGTAAAATACCTTTAAAATGTTTTGCATGCAACAAGATTGGTCACATAGTGGCTAATTGTCCTAATGGTGAAAATGAACACAAGAGAGAAAAATCAAGAAATATGAGGGTAAAGGCAAGAGAGATTGTCTTATTGCTATTGATAGTGGTATCACTGATGAAGAATCTGATGATGATGCTAGTGAAGATATTGTGTTTGTAGCTATTAAGGAAGAGATATCAAATCAGAAGGCATTCGTATCCAAGATGGATAACTCCGATGATTGGATCATTGATAGTGGTTGTTCACATCATATGATTGGTGATCGGAGCAAATTTATTTCCTTGAAAGAATTTTATGGCGGTGTAGTTAGATTTGGCAATGACTCACCCTGCATGGTTAAAGGTAAAGGAGTTATTTCTCTTAATTGGAAGAGCAGTGCAAATGATGTCTACTGAGTTGAAGGTCTAAAGCAAAATCTTTTGAGTGTGGCACAACTTAATGATAAATGATACCCACTGGAGTTTAAAAATGGTATGTGCAAAATCTTTGACAACAAAGGTGAATTGATTGCAACCGAGAAACAAACTAAAGATAACCTGTTTCATCTTAATTCTAAAGTAAGCAACAATTTTATTGCAAAGATAGATGATAGCTAGCTTTGGCATAGGAGATTTTGTCATATAAACTTTGATAATATTGTTAAAGTGAGTAAGTCAAAGATAGTGAGAGGTTTGTCTCAGTTAGACAAACCGGATAATGCTCTTTGCAAAGAATGTCAGTTAGGAAATATGACTTCTTCAACTTTCAAAAGCAAATCCTTTTCAACAGAGCACTTGTTAGATTTGGTTCATACAGATCTTTGTGGACCAATAAGAACAAAAAGCATTCAAGGTGATAGATATTTCATGATTCTCACTGATGATTGCTCAAGGATGACGTGGGTTACATTCTTAAAAGATAAGTCTAAAGCTTTTGGCAAGTTCAAGGCATTCATGGCCTTAGCTAAGAAAGAGAGCGGTAAGAAGATAAAATGTTTGAGGATAGATCAAGGCGGTGAATTTACTTCTGAGGAATTCACTAGGTACTATGAAGAGAATGGTATCAAACGACAGCTTTCTACATCAAGGACACTGCATCAGAATGGCATCGCAGAAAGAAACAAACGGTTAGTTGTTGAAGTTGCTAGGACAATGTTGATACAAGGAGGTATACCGAAAACCTTTTGGAGAGAAGTTGTTAGCACAACTATCTACACAATGAACCAGGTTCTGGTAAAGAGAGGTAAGGAAAAGACTCCTCATGAATATTGGTATGGAAGATCACCTGATGTTAGCTATTTTTAAATATTTGGAAGCAAATGTTTTATTAAGAGAGGTGATTGCATTAGTAAATTTAAGGCTAAGAGTGATGAAGGCATATTTATTGGCTATTCCACCAAGAGTAAGGCCTACAAATGTTTTAACAACCGGACACAGAGAATTGTTGAGAGTGTTCATGTTTGAGTGAATGAATTTCCTAGAGTCTTAGAAGGATATGGTTCAGAGAAAAAGGATGAAGATCCTTGCATTTTGTTTTTGGAACCAGAAATTGTGAAATCTAAAATTGGCAAAGAAAATTCTGATGCAACAATCCAACCAAAACAAATAAATTCATAAGAAGATGATGACAATGAAGAAGTTGAACCTGAAGATAATGATCATGTTATTCCTAGATATGTGATACTAAATCACAATCCTGGGTAGATTATTGGAGATAAGGATGTTGGAGTACTAACCAAAAGAAAAATCAGAGAGAATTCTTGCATGATCTCCACCATTGAACCAATAACTGCTAAGGAGGCATTTGGTGATGATTATTGGGTTAAAGCTATGGAGGAGGAATTGGATCAAATTAATAAGAACAAAACTTGGACCCTATTACCCTGACCGATAAATAAGAATGTCATAGGTACTAAATGGGTATACAAGAACAAATTGAATAAAGATGGTGTTGTAGTTCGCAACAAGGCAAGATTAGTGTGCAAGGGTTATGCTCAAGAGGAAGGAGAAGATTATGGAGAAACTTTTGCACCAGTAGCAAGACTAGAAGGTGTCAAAACTTTACTTGCATTTGTATCCCATAAGAAGTTCAAGGTATATCGGATGGATGTTAAGCCTGCATTTTTGAATGGGATATTGGAAGAAGAGGTACACATAGAGCAGCTAGATGGTTATGCATTGACTAATGAGAAATAAATGGTATGCAGATTGCATAAGGCCTTATATGGATTAAAGCAGGCACCCAGAGCATGGTATGAAAGGCTTCATACACATCTAATGAAGATAGGTTTATTGAGAACCGGTGATGATAGTAACATATATCTCAAGTCTAAAGGAGATGAAATACTGGTCAATGAAGTATTTGTTGATGATATTATATTTGGAGGTAATGATGTCATGAGCAACGGTTTTGCAGATGAAATGAAAAATGAATTTGAAATGTCTTTAGTAGGGGAAATAAAAAAATTCATAGGCTTGCAGATACACCAAATGAAGAATGGTATTTTCATTACACAGTCTAAGTATGTGAAAGAGGTTTTGAAGATATTTGGCATGAGTGACTGTAAACTAGTTGGGACACCAATGGTTATAGGTTGTAAGTTGTCCAAGGAAGATGAATCTAAGTCTGTTGATGAGAAGGAATACAGGTCAATGATTGGCAAGTTACACTATGTTGTTCGTAGCAGACTGTACATTGCCCATGCAGTTGCCATAGTTGATAGATTCTAGAAGAATCCTAAGGAGACACACTTAATAGCAACCAAGAGAATCTTTAGACACCTGAAAGGTACTGTTGACTATGGATTATGGTATCCATATGGAGGAAATTTTGATTTGAAGGCATATATAGATGTTGATTGGGCACGAAATGTTGATGACTGGAAAAGCACAACTGGTGGAGCATTTTTTCTTGGAGGAAGGCTTGTTTCATGGAGTAGTAAAAACCAATGTTGCACTTCACAATCTACTACTGAAGCTGAGTATGTTGCAACTTATATGAATTCCACATAGGCTATTTGGATGAGGCACATTTTGAAAGGTTTTAAGATGAATATTTTAGAACCTATAAATATCTTATGTGATAACACAAGTGCCATAAATATTTCTAAGAATCATGTTTTGTACGCATGAACCAAGCACATTGAATTGAAGTATCATTTCTTGAGGGAAAAAGCAGAGTAAAGGTGTTATCTTAGAGCATATTTCTACCAAGGAACAACTTGCAAATATTTTTACCAAACCTCTACCTAAGATTACTTTTGAGTATCTTAGAAGTCAGTTAGGAGTTGTCCCTCTTCATGAAGTTAGTTGAACATGATGTTGACTGCATCAGTCCTTGAAAAACTTGCAAAATTTTACAAGGGTTTATGTAGAAGTGGATGTATTCCACAGGGGGAGCATCAAGTTGTAGTATGTTGTTGATGCACAGTGAAACTTTGATATTACATGTTTTACTTCCCATTTGTCAAAGGGGGAGAAGACTTATGTGATTATGAGAAGGAAAACTAGTGACAGATTGAAGACAAAGAGAGCATGTGAATACTTGGTAAAGTAAACTAGGATTCCTATTCACAATCACAACAACAAAGCAATGGTGTTAATCTTTTGTATTTCCATAAATGCCAAAGGGGGAGATTGTTGGCATTTGCATGAAGATTGCATTAATGATATGTTATGTTGTCATTGATGTCAATTGAACCGGTAATGATATTAATGATGTTGCTAATATTGTTATTATTATTGATATTGTCTTGTAACCGGTAGGAAGAGCTTTGTGAAGGTTATTGTAAACCGGTATGTAAGTTTTTGAGTTGAATTGGTAATCGGAGTAAAAGGTTAAACCCTTTCTATGTTATGTAACTGGTAAACCCTACCAGTTGTTTTTTGTTAAACCCTAACCGATTAAGGTTGTTGAATTGGTTATGTTGGTTTATGATCTGATGTTGAGCGGTAATGATGATGACACGTAAGGTCATTGCATGAAGACAAGTTCAAATTATTTTGGCACATTTCTTTGTCTAGGGAATGAACAAAATGTATTTGCATCTAATGCAAAGTGCATGATGAGTTATTGAGTTCGATGAAGCGGTAATCAAGGAGCGGTTGAGGTTTTCTCGATTGATGTGATGAGATTGCTATGAAATCCAACAGTCATGCTTTGACTGACTTGTTTGTAATCTTGATGATGAGAGGATTAGATTTTTGTTGTGTTACCAACCTAATTGATTTGTATTTAATATCGATGAAGTTGTTTTGTTTAAGTGTTGGTAAGAGTTGGCAGAAATCAGTTGAGTGTGTGATTGCCTAATCGAAGAATGAGTCTGCAGTTTGAGTAAAGGCAGATAGAAGCTTAAATGGATTTGATCAAGAAAATGTAGTGCTATTCAAACAGATCAAGAAACTCCTATTGTTTTTTGACAATTACAGCAGAATTGAAATCCCCTAACCAGGTAAGCTCTAACAAGCTTGGTTACTTATTAAATCCTCTAACAAGGTGGTTCATTAGATTGGATTTTCAAATCCTCTACCAAGGTTACTCCTTACAGGGTATTTGCTTCTAACAAGGCATTTGTAGTCAATCCCTTAACTAAGTGATTCCTAACAGGATCAATTCTTAACATGAATTTTTGTAAAAGCTTTAATAGGCTAGGCTCCTAACAGGGTGAACTTCAGAAGAGTTCAAATATTTTCTTGGGAGTCTCATCTCATCGTGGTTTTTACCTATTTGGGGTATTCACGTATAAATACTTGTGTCATGTGGTGAATGTTTTGTGGTTATAATCTTATGATTGATTTGATTAATTAATTCTGATAAGGCATGATAACTGAAAGTATTGAGAAATGAAGCATTTGGATGTTTACAGGTTTGGTGTTGTTTACTGTTAAGTTACTATAACAGTCAATCGGTATTCTTATGAGTATTGATCTTGACAGTGGTATTTCATTGATAAGTTTACTTTGTGAGTTTGAGTTTGAGTTTGGGAAGTTTGTATCAATTTTTCTAGTTATTGATTCACCCCCCCCCCTCTCAGTAATCTACCAGATACTTATTCTTTCATCATACCATCACTACACTTCATCCTTTGGATTTTTCGGAGAAATTTCTTTGGCGGAGGTCGACCTTGTTGTTTTTACACGTTAGGTCTTGTTCTTCGACATTTGATCCCCTTGGATCATATAAATCATTGTAATTGAGCATTAGAATGTAGATAAGTAGAGATAGGTTAAGATATAGAACATAGAAGATCTATCTGAAGATTTGAGGTCCCGATTGTGACCTGTTATGTAATTAACAATGTTTTAGTAGGCTAGTGAGCCAGTTTCTATAACTTGGTAGTTACCGGTTGCTTGTAAATAGTTTTCATGATATAATTCATTCAGTTATGCATCGCCTCCATCATATCCTTGTGTTTCCATTGTGTTTACTCTTGCTAACTGGTCCAGATTGATCTCTTTGAGGTCCCTCCTTACCGGTGACTGCACCACTACCGGATGCTTAATGCAACTCTATATATTTTTATAAAATATTATACTTATCATTATCGTTATGTATTTTGGTGTTTTGTATATGTGGTTGTGCATTATCAATGTTTGTTTCTAATCTTTGACAGCTAAGTATAAGCAAATGTATCTAACACCTCAGGGATAAAGGATACAGTTTCAACTTCCCCCAAAGAAGAGGTTTATGATTTTGCACGATCATTGGATTAATTTAAGTTCTATCAATATTTGTTTTGGGATTGTTGGTTGAAAATTTTGTAAACTAAAGAAGTTCACAAAATTGTGGTTTCAACCACAATGTGTGAGATTGAATCTCTCCTAATTTATAAGGGAAGGCTCCCACTTTTGTTTACTACTCTCTTAATCTATAATATAATACACACTATTATTTCTAATCTAAACATGGGCAATACATCATCCTAATCTCTCTTTAGAATAGATGTTATTATCTCCTCTTTTTTCAGGAAATAATTTATAATGCAGAGTAGTAATGTTTAATAAAAATTCAAAGTTACAAAGAAATAACTTAGAGCATATGAATGAAAAATACAAATAAAGAAGCAAGTTTTTGTGAAGGCTTAATGTCCTCCATTGCTTCTTCGGGACAAGAAAATAGTGTTCAAGCTCAAAGTCTCGTAATCACTACAATCCTATCAACCTTTTTACAAATACCTCTATAACCCACTGTGTGTACTTAAGATAACGAAGGAAAGCACAAAGTCTCTATCTTGATATCCAGTTACAACTTCTGGCAATCCTTTCTTGAAAATGATAAAATTATGCTCAAAGTCTTCAAATTGCCACCTCCTTATCAAGATAACAAAGCAAAGTGCAAGGTCTTTGTAATGCTATCTTATTACAGTTCACTTAACTTTTCTTCAAAATAAAAAGATGAAGCTCAAAGTCTTCAAAATGCTATCTCTTTGCTAATTACTAATCCTAATAAACAAGAGTTGAAATATGACACAAAGTTCACAAGCCAACACTTATTCTACTCTTTAACAATATCTTTCCACAACACCTTTACTTAATCCAAACAAGGTTTTAGTAAGAATGCTCTCACCATAAACACAATGAATCCAACACAAAGTTTGAATGCCAAATATTTCTTCTTATTTGATCAAGTTTGCAAAATAACAATAGGAACACAAAGTTTTTCTTCTTCTCTTCACTTCGACAGAGTTTTATTGTATGAGATTAAAGATGATAGATAGATTTACAATGAACACCCTCATATATATAGGTGAGGTGCAATGAGCTAATCTAGGAAAACTATGACTAAATCAAAGAAAAGTCCTATTTGAATTAGAACTCATGCATCTTCTAGATGCAAAAACATGAATACAAAATGACACTCAAGGTGTCGATTGAGATTACAAAATGACACTAGGCTAGAGATGCATAAAAATGACTAAGTGTCTGGATCCTCATCTTGTTTCCAACATTCTTCACCAATGGAGTCTTCATGTCCTCACTTGGTAGCATGTACTTTAAAATTCTCAAGTCCTGGTATATGGAATTTGATGTCTAAAATGGAGTTGCAAGAGTGGATTTGAAGAATTCCCGACGTTAGACAAAAAAGACCCAAAATTGCCAATCGAGGTTTAAGAAGTCCATTTCGGACTTATAAGTCTGATTTGCACTTTAGAGACTCAAAAATATAAAATGGTGTAAATCGGTCTTGAAAGTTTGATTTGCACCTAGGAAGATCAAACAATACTGAATGGTGGCAATCAAGCTTATAAGCCTGATTTATACCTTGTTCATAGCAAGGAAAGGGAAACTGCATTTTGGTGTATGTCGAGGTTATACCTCGACATGAACCATGGGAAGGAACCACGATGTATGGTGGGGTTATATCCTCGACATGCACCAAGTGAAAGCACTTGGGAACATTGCAAAAGAAAATGGTGTGATTCAAGGTTATAACCCCGACATGTACTATGAAGGGGAGACTTGGTGTAGATCGAAGTTGTAACCTCAATATACACCATAAATAAGTGACTTTTTAGGCCTTAGGTGTAGTTCGGGTTTGTGAACCCGACCTACACCTAACATGAGTTTCATGCATGTAAATGAATTGGTGTAAATCAAGGTTACAAACTTGATTTGCAGTGGACTAAAAGATTTTGAAGGGAAGTATAATTTGGGATTGTGACATCAATTTACACTTATGTGCACAAAAGAGGTGTAATTCGAGTTTGTGAACCCGATTTACACTAAAACACAAAAACTAACTTAAAAGATCCCAAAAAGGACTAGATACTCCAAATCAAGAATTGAGGGTCCTAAATCACGCATGAGGGGGAATAAAGACTACCTCAAAAAGTGTGCTTAGAGAACATGGATTACAAACTGGACAAAATTTGTAGGGACTATCATGTTTTTGTGCCATAGCCAAAAATGAGGATAACAAGGATAGAGGTGTGATATCTATAAGATGTCTTAGATGAGTTCGGGAATAGAATCATTGCAACCATATTGAAGATAAACACTCAAGGTGGACTTGGTTCAATGTCATTTTTTTTTATCAAGGTTAATGACCTCTGTACATCCTTGTAGGAAAATAATTATTATTTTATCTATCTTCTTTGAATTATAAATGTTAGTAGGCTATCAAGATTTTGAAATAATTAAAGCAACCAACTTATATGGTTAGTATTGTTGTCATAGTATGCCCCATATAATTAACCTTTTGTTACTTGTTATGTTGCATCTAATTTACCCAACCTACAATATTATCTTGTTATGGGATTCACATTGTAGTGGTATTGCTATTCATTTCATTTCTATTATCAACAACTAATTAGGTGGAGATGCCTTGTGCATTTTGGAAACATGGTATGCTCTCGATGATGCCTCAACATGATTGCAACATAATTTTTTTTTAATCTCATACCTGTGTAAGGGTTGGAATTAGACACTTTTTGAGGCACAAGCCTTAACTATGACAATCTCCCTTCCAAATGGCTTGAAGCAAAGATGATCAATAAGGAATGCAAAGGAGAACTAAACCCCACTCAAGAGAATGACACCCCATCAACATAACTCATTTGAACTGTTTAATACCTGAGAGGAAGCATCAATTCAACTTGACAATATTTAAATCCACTATTTATAGTTTCGTATTTGTGCTTGTATACATTGTTAAATGAAATGGTTTACTTATTGAGGCTGCATAATTCTCTAACAGTCCATAGTCTTATAAGATTCTCATATATTAGGTGTATTCTCTATCATGCGACAATTGTACTTTTGTTTTGGGATACGTTGGATTTATTCTCTAATATTTTAACTACACAAGCTTGTTGCATTCAATTTTCTATACAACTTTTTTTAGTTTGGGTTATTGGTTATTGCTTTCCATTAGTCTACCATGTTGATTCAAGGTTGGGACATATACATTATAGGGATTTTTTAATTTTTCCCACATTTTTATTTAGTTTCTCCTATTAGCTTTGTGCTTTTCCTTAATCAACCATGTTGACTCAAGGTTATATCACATGTATTATTCAATTTTCCCTACACCTTAGTTTAGTAGTTTCGTTTTAACTATTGTGTATTTCTTTTGCTTAGTCAGCCATGCTAATTCAAGGTTGAAATCATGGGGATTATTGTGAAGTAAATTTTGGTGGTTTATTTTCATCTTAGATGTGGGTAGAATTGTTATTTTTGTTTTGAGGGGGAATATGTCCAATTAAAAGATGTGCATTATAAATAACTTGAAAGTACTGGATGTGTTAGATCCAAAACTTTGATATCGTTCAAAATTATACCTTTTGATTAGAAAAACTAGGTTAAGTATTTATAGTTTCTGTTTGTCTTTTTGTCTCTTCTTTGGTTGCTCCGCTTTGCTGTTCCTTTCTTTAGCTGTCCGTTCGGTTTACTGGCCTTTTTGCCAATATTTTTGTAAGTTGTTTCAATGCTGGTTTGGATGCTTTTTGTTGAACTATCTTATGCTCCTTTGTTAAAGGTTTCGGGTCCTTAAAACTTATTTTTCATATTAATCAGAACTAGGTCAAATATGCTCACACATTTAGGGGTGACCCTTCTCACGCTCTCTTTGAGGAGATGAGGGTTTTTCTTACTAGAGTCAATAGAGGGGGGATTATGCTTCATAATGAAGCCACAATTATCTAAAATTCATCATGCTACCTTTGAATCTTTATTAGTGAATACTTCAAATTCTATAATATAATAAAATTCTATCAAAGTAAGTTGTCTTTGCAGTCTTGTAGACTACTTCAGTCCCAAGGGTAGGAAGAAAATGATTTCATTTCTCTAGTCTATCAAAACAAACCTATACAAATAAAGATTTTATATCCACCTACATGCTCATATGTTCAATAAAACTTTCTAATTGCATATACAAAGAAATAAGAATGCCTAAGATTATTTTATAGGAATGTCTACTAACTCTTGAAACTTTGGTAATATTTCTATAAGTGTGTCGTCTTACTTCTAGATAACAAATCAATGGACTTAGGAATGCTCAACATTGTTTTTTAATTTAGTTGAAAAAATGATGTAACCAATATAGGGGTCTCTAATAGAATGCAAGCAATGAAAGAAAACTATGAGTGATTCATAGTAAAAGACCCCAACAAAGCTATAGAAATATGCCTTAAGAAGAATTCAAAAGAGAGATAAGATGTCCTTCATCCAAAACTATAAGTTTATAGAGAGATAAGATGTCCTTCATCCAAAATTTCAAGTTCATGCTAGATGAGGACAATGTGTGTGGTAAGAAGTGTGTTATCCAACTTGGACTATTTAGTTGCACATGGACCAATGCTGAGTTGGACATATAGTTTGTTTCAGAATTATTGACAAAGAAGTATCAAAAGAGATGCACTTAACATCACTTGACCATTTTATAAATTTCCCAAGGTGAAATGTTTATAAGGAACCTTCAAAAGATTAGTTTCTTAGAATGGCTCTAATAGCTTATAAAATCTTCTACATTAATCCAATTTTGTCAAAAAAAATAAAATTTTTGTGAGTTTTACAAAATGAAATTTTTGGTTTTGACATTGTATAGGGATTATAGAATTTCTTCATGATGTTAAATATTTCTATTAAATAAGATTTTCTCCTCATTATGATGATGCAAAGATGAATCCTACCAACATCCATATGATTCCTTGATTCTTGCAAGAAATGAAGCTCCTTCAAGAATAATTCCTATTGCAGCATTGAATCCATACTAGAACAAATGGACAATAAAGGCAAGAGTCACTACAAAGGGTTAGCTTTGCTATTTTATCAAAATGTAGAATGTTGATTTATCAAATTCTATTCATATATTTTGTGCATTACATTTTATGTTTTTCTTTCAAACACTCTGAACAACCAATTCACTTCAAACTCATTACTAACAAACTCTTTATTTTCATAATATGGTATCTCTCAACATATCTTACTTTTATTTTTTAAAATATAGGTATGCTAGTTTTTTTCAAAAGGTTGTAGGTCAATTAATACAATTTATTTATTTTATCACATTTCAATCAATTTAATTTATTGAAAAGGTGAAATAAAGAAAATATGAGAGATTGTGATTAAAAATAATTAAAATTTACATCTATTGGTTTGAAACATGTTTTAAATTAACAATACGAGAAATATTATTTGATAAGGTTAATGAATATTTATATATTTTTAATTTATTTTATATTTATTTTTTATCCATATTGAGGAGGAATACTAATGTATCTAAATATTTAATTGGTTTAGCCAATGATCATATAGAATTACAAAAAAAAGAGCAACAATCTTATAGTCCACATTTAATTTTCTATTTTAAATAATTATAAAATAGTATTTATCTTTCCTTCTATTGGTTCATGTTGGGAATAGTCTATACACATCTAATCTAATTCATTAAATCAAATTTCAAGTCTATTAATGATTTCACTAATATGAGCACTAGTATATATATCATAATAGTCATTTTCTGTGTGACGAGGTAAGTCAATATGAAAATTAATTTTAACTTGATAAAATTGATTTTTAATTTATTTTGTCTCCTTAAATGATATTTCTTACATCACCCAATTACACACATTGCACTCATTGCATGGTAGGTACCTAATGCAATGTGCTTCTTGTTAAGTAAATGGTTTGTACAATATGAATTAGGGTAACAATTTTTATAATAAAGTAATAAAGAGTCATTAAAATTGAATTCTAGAAATGACTACGATTCATCAAAAAAAGAAAAAAAAATCTCTATAAAAATAAATATGATATTTATTGAGAAGTTAACAATAATATAAGAGGGTCCCTTCAAAATACCATAATAAAAAACAATAATATAAGATTTGGGGTCCATCCCATATTGTATTGGTTAAGTGGTGGTGTTGTTGTGACCACTTAGGTTCAAACCCTCATTGAGCCTCAACATTGATAATTGAGATGATTGGGATGACATTCCCTATTTGTGACCTCATCAGTTCATAGCTCGAGGTCAAAAGCATCACCAATAATTTTAAAAAGTTTACTCGACATAATAACAATAACAATAACAATAACAATAACAATAACAATAACAATAACAATAACAATAACAATAACAATAATTTATGTTAGACAACAATTTATCAAAATATTAAATATCCTTACATGTTTTATTTGTTGTATGTTTTTTTGTCTTATTTATTAATGTAAGATATGATTAAAAAAATAGTCCAAAATTCATAATTTAGAAATTTTGATTTACAAAATAACAAAAAAAATAAAAAATCATAAGTTCACTATTTAAGGTAGACAATAAATTCAAAATCATTTCAAATATAGATTTTGTTATTTGATATGTAGGGATTGTTTATAGACAATTTTTTGAGACAATCCTCTTGTTAATATAGGGTTGCATTCATGTTTTTATGTTTAAATCTTATAATGAAAAAGCATGACAATTTTTTTACTATTAACATTGTTGTGAAGGTGAGTCATTAATTGACAATGTTTCTAATGTGTATTATAGTTTTATTTATAGTTGGAATCTATGTTTTATGATTGTTAGTGGCCAAGACATTTTTAGTGGGATTTATTAGTGTAGGTCCAACATAATGTTGAAAGTTTTAATGATAAAAAAATAGAGGTAGATTTGATGGTTTTCATTAGATTTTGTAGACAATAGCAATTGCTTCACTAAACACACTATTAACAAGTCTAGATATAATCTACAATTCTATATTTATCATAACATCATCATCTATATATAAATTTATTGTGGTTCTTTTTTGGCTCTATAATGTATAGTCCTACTAGCACACCAGTCAATGATTTTAACATTTTTTGTTATGTGTTTCAACCAAATCATTTGTTGCTAACAAATATATGGATGAACAAAATGTATCTTGTTTGTTTATATAGGTTGTCATTTGTGCATGACATGAGGAGTTGTCAATTTGTCTCTGTTATCTTGGCATTCCATATATTTTTGAGGTCACAAAATTTTATTTGGGTAGCTTCATCCAAAGGCCACATTGTCAAAAAAATGTTGTGAGTGTGTCAATATAGGTTTTTTTCCCTAGTGGGTTTCTATTTTCTTATTATCTAAATTTTTTCTACACTTTTTACTTAATCTTGCTTAGTCGAGAAAGTAAATATTATTGCGAGTGGTGTGAGATCAACATATTTCATGGAAGTTACATTTACCATTATTAAACACTTTTAGCATACTCTCCTTATTGGTTGTATTTGTGACCTCCCCAATATCACTTAGTTTATATACTCACTTTTCTAACTTATTTTGTATCACTTTTGCATCTTGTAGCTTTATGTCAATATGCTTTCCTAAAAATATTTTGTTTCTTGAACATTTGCATTACTTTCTTAGAGACTAACTTTGTAATACTATTTTGAATTCCTTAACTATTTATATTGAAAATTAAATAGTTTCTATTTCTCAAACTAGATCTTGGGTTACATATATTTGGCATATTCTAACATTGTAAATTAGAGCTTTTTGGTGCAAGGATAGACATTTAGTATTCATATTTGAGAGATTTGAGGGCTAATCAACTTGCTTGCAATTTCTCTAGAAGCTTAATATGCTCTTCTCTTGCATCTTTGGATGATCCGGAGAAATAAAAAACTAACAAAAAAATTAACCTCTAGGTTTTTGTGCTTGTGTTTTCTAAAATCTAAGAGATTACAATGTTTGATCATTTAGATAGAATTTTTAGTTGTTTGTTCCTTAGTGTTTAGAAGGCTTGGAAAAGTGAAGATTGATTTTTGTTTCATTAAAATTAGAGTTAAAAAACTAGTTTACAAATGGGTGTTTGAATGGTATAGTAAGCATGCTTTTCATTTATGAAGAATTTCAAGGGAAATTGGATCTTATCATTACATCAAGAAGGCTCAAAAACCCCTATTTTAATATAAATATTATCTATATTGATGTGAGTATTTTTCAAGAAAAAAAATCACCTAACAAGGTCATATGACCCTATGTAGGTTGTCTCATACCATTGTAATTTTAAAATTAAGAAGATTGTTGTGGAGTGCATAAGGCATAGTATGAAGACTATGCAAGGCACTATAGTACAACTTTGTTGCATATGCCCTACCATCATTCCAATTGCACCACCCACTTATGTGGATGCTTAATGTGCCACCCGCTACCTAAGAAACCTCCTTCCCACCACCACCTCAATGATTAGAACCAACGAAGCCACCCACATCCACCACCCAACTAAGAATATTCTTATGAAATATTATTTTAATACCACAATTTTCATAAAGGCGGTTTTTGTCAAGTGTAGGTAGATTTATTTTTTAAATTAGTAAGTTAAAAGTATGAAAGTAAATGGTATAAGTTTTCTATAAATTCCATAAATTGTAGATGCAAACTTTTGGATAGAAACTATGTGTTTATTTTTCATTTCTATAAATTTAATTTACATTCCATATCTCACATTTACTTCTTCCTAATGATGAATCACTAAGAGTGTTTCGAAAGATCGAATGAAAAATAAGTTCACAGTTTTAATCCAAAAGCTTGCACCTATATTATGAAGGTAGTTTTGGATGAAATTAAGTAAGGTTTTGAAGTACAAGACAATAATCCATCATTTTGGCAATATTCTATTGACAGTGTCATAATAAAATCAACATCTTCAAGCCCTAACTCTACTGTCTCTCTAATGTAGTTTTAAATTTAATAGTTCAACTTCAAGAGGATCATTCTTAGCCATACAAAGCCCTTTTTTAGTACATTTATAAAATTTGGGAGAGAATTTGGTTCTTTTTATATGAGTGTTATTGTTTATTGTTTGGAAAACTAGGGGTAAAAGTTTATTGAATCAAAGAAACATTATATAAGCAGCATCCACAACCACCCAAAGGGCCAAAGAGAACTAGAGACACCACAAATTTAGAAGGAAGAGGTCCACCAGAAACTTGACAAACTACACTCGCTTATCCTCCATGATTAAGTTCTCCAAAGTTACCACTAAATCTGGGGGGAAAAGCCCCTAATCATCCACCTCCCACCTATCTAGATTCTCAGATCCTCATTTAGCCAAACAATTAGCTACTCTATTCCACTCCCGAGGGATATGCTGTAAAGAAATGTGTTCTAGAGAAGAAAAAACTTGCAAAATCTATCTAGCAACTAAAGCCAAGTGCTAATTAACTCCATCCAACTTCTCCTCCTTCAACATATCGACCACCACCTATGAATCAAACTCACAAATAATTCATCTCCATCCAAGGGAACGCCCTCGCTCTATAGCATAAATAATAGCAAGAGCATTCATAATATTATCAGAATGGTATCCCCTATAGGAAGAAAAAAAAAACCCACCTTGCCATCACTGTTTCTTCCAATTCCTCCAATACCTACATGTCCAGGGTTCCCTCTAGAAGAGCCATCAGTATTGATCTTCAAAAAACCCTCAGGAAGAGGAATCCAACACCTATCCCTTTGAATATTTTATTTGGCTTTCCTGCCTCTTCTATCACTAGGGACACTTGAGCTATTGCTAACCAAGTTTAGATTTCTCATGAATACCACATCTTTAGCATCCGTAGTCTCAGGGATAGCACATTTAGCCAAAAAAGTCTCTTCAAGCTTACCAACAATATGAATCCATAGGTTCCTGCTCCCCATTTTCAAATCCTAAAAAATCCTTCTATTCCTCTCCAGCCAGAGATTCTAGATAATGATGGAGGGAACCACATCCCAAGTGACCTGAAGAAAAGGAGTCGTTGTTGGGGGGCGACCCAAACTACTTCAAAATTCCACTAGAGAAGTAGCATGCACACAAGAGTGGTTCCAAGATTCCCATGAAAAAATCCAAACCTCCCACGCATAGGGACACTGAAAGAAGAGGTGTGAAGTGCATCCCTCATAATTGTTACAAAGAACACAAACAGAAGGGCCCTGAAAACCCCTCTTCCTCAAATTCTCCTAGGTAAGGCACTTATTCTGGGCAACCAACCAAAGAAAGAAATTGCATTTAGGCTAGGAGAACCTATTCCACACCTGCTTCCACCAAAGCACCTCCTCATGTCCATAAATATGCCTGTCTAACTCCAAAAAACCAGAAGTCATAATATATATTCCTTTAGGATTTGGACTCCAAGCCAGAATATCCCTACCCCCAAGGAAACAACAAGGCCTACCACCTAACTCTTGGCGCTCCTCCTCAGTGCCTCTAAGTGGCCAATCTTGTGGGTCCTTCCAACAAGTCACCTCCATCTGACATCTAAGTTTAGTAGTTTTAAAATCCTCCACATATTGCCATCCAACATTAGACAAGATATTACAAATTGACTGAACATGAGGAAACTCAAAGATGATTGAGGGGTGACCATCCCAAGAGTCAGTCCAAAAAAGAGCATTAGAACCTTTATTGTAAATCTAGAAGAGACCCTCCTTGATGAGCTTGGCCCCTCTTTTAAGAGTCTCCCAAATCATGGACCGCCTACCATTCAAAATACATTGAGGCACATCTATCCCACTAACTCCACTGAGATACTTCTGATTAAGGATTTTAGCCCAGTCCTGATCATGGCACATACACCATCTCCAATATAATTTGTCAGCAAAGGCCTGAGTAATCAAACCAACAGATCATAGCCCAAGACCACCCTCAAGCTTTGGCCTACACACAACATCCCATCTCACCAAAATCCACTTAGAAGAGAGGAGGTTACCAGACCAACAAAATTGGTGTGAAAGAGCATCAAACTTCTTAACAAAACTAGCAGGGGGAACTTGCACAAAGCATCTATAAATAGGCAAATCTTGCACCATCAACTTCAAAAGAGTCACCCTATCAGCATAGGAGAGTCATCTATAAGTCCAATGGCTAACCCTCATACAAAACTTATCCAGTATCTCCTTCTAAAATATCCTACATTGAGAGCCCACTCCAAGAGGAGCTCCAGATAAATCAAAGGGAGAGACCCAATTTGAAATCTAAGAATGGGCACAATTATACTCTGGGTAAGTTTGGGAGTATTAAAGAAAAAAATAGAAGACTTGGTCTCATTAATTTTTTGCCCAGAGGCAAAAAAGTAAGTATCTAGAGATCTTCTAAAATGGACTACCTCATTAAATATGGGCATGCCCATCAAAGTTGTGTCATTAACAAACTAGAGATGAGAGTACGGGGGAAAACTATTGCCCCAACTCCAACCCTGAATAAAGCCCAATCGAACACGAGACTTAATAAACTTTCCAATCCCCTTAGCCATGATAATAAATAAGTATGGGGAAAGGGGATCCCCCTGCTAAAGGACCCTCTCAACACTAAACAATCCAGAAGGTTCTCCATTAACCAACACTGAGAAGGAAAAAAAAGTAACACAACTCATGACCCAATCAACCCACTCTCCAACAAATTCAAAAGAAAGGAGAATTTTGCAAAGGAAAGACCATTTGACTCTATCATAACCCTTAGCCATATCTAGTTTGATAAACATGGCCGTTTCCTTAGAGGCCACCATAGAATTAATAATTTAAGTAGCAATCACAATCCTATTCATAATCTTCCTTCCAACAAAAAAACCACCTTTCTCCTCACAAATCGATTTTTTCAAGAAAGGCTTAAGCCTCTTTGCAATCAACTTGGTGATAATCTTGTAAATCACATTACATAGGGAAATGACCTAAAACTGATCAAGACAATTAGAATCATCCTTTTTAGAGATGAGAGCCAAAAAGGTTAAATTCATGTATCTTAACATCTTCTTATTCCTCAGAGACTCTTGGACCACCTCTAAAAGATCCTCCTTAACAATCCCCCAGTATTCCTAAAAAAAATCAATAGGAAAACCATCAAGGCCAGGAGCCTTACCTTTATTTATGTGAAAGACCACCCCTTCCAATTCATCCAAATAGATAGGGCGAACAAGGGCCTCATTCATCTCATTCAAAACCAACGGGGGAATACAAGCTAGAATAACATCAACCTCTTCGTCAGCCAGAGGAGAGTCCTCAGTAAACAAAGTAGAAAATAAATGAGAAGCCTTGTGAGAGATTTCACCTATTGAGGAGAGTGGAACGCCTGCTGAAGAGATAAGAGAAGATATAAAGTTACCATTTCTCTTGGCTTTAACATAATTATGAAAGAAAACAATATTAGTATCACCCTCCTAGAGCCAATGAATATGAGATTTTTGCCTCCAAAAAATATCTTGCCTGAGTTCCCATTCTTTTAGATCCTTAATAACCAAGGCATCCTTCCTACTAAGGTTCATAGTGAGACCATAATGACGAATCATGTGCGTGATAGCATCTAACCGGTCTTGAGCTGCTCTTTTGTTAAGGTGCATATTTTTGAACTAATGCATATTCCACTTCTTGAGCTTATACTTCACATATTGAAATATTTTAACAAAAGAGTACATGGCCCTACTATTGATATGTGGTGACTGATCAGCAAAGTACTGTACACTCAGCACGTATTTTTTTGCCATTTTTTGTTGATGAAAACCGACATTGTAATAAAACCCTAAAAAGGCCGACTTTGTTTGTTGCCCTAAAATTGCATGTTATAAGCGGTTGGGATGCTTAAGGCATGGTAAGGTGGATGTACTATTTTTGCTGGATAATAAGAAATATTAGATGGCTGTGTATGGTGGACGTAACCCATTTTGGGTGAACCACATTAAATCTCTGTGTTATTTGCGTCCTATTTTATTCCTTTATCTTTTGTATTTAAATCTGCATACAATTGTTAGTTCATATTTGCTTCAGATCTACTTGAAACCCTAACACCTACCATGAGTCGGTCTCCCTTCATACCACCAAATAGCCATCAAATCCCGAAGAGAAGGCTCCTAGAGCCACATGAGCTTGAACTTAAAGGAAGGGTTCCTTGAGGCTCTGTAGGAGGTTGTGGATGATTTGATCGGCCAATGATTTGAACCTTTCCATTCCAAGATTTTTGAGCTGGTAGTCCATCTATCACCCAAATAATAACATGAGACCAGAAATCTATTCAACCTCTCAGAAATAGCATCAACCCCACATCTCTTGTTCTTTTAGGTGAAAACACCATTATTTGGCTTTACATCAATAATGTTCAAGCTATCCATACTGTCTCAAAGGAGATTAGAAGGATCCACCCTAACCACACCACCTCTCTTCTCCTCCAAACTACAAACTGCATTGAAGTCCCCAACCAAGATCTAGGGCAGAAAAGGCTCAAGAGACTGGACAAATCTAATATGCTACCAAAGCTTCAACTTGCCCACATAATCTGTGGGAGCATAGACATTAGTAAATAGATAAATTTCACTTGAAACCAAGTAGGAAGCAACCATAAATATGGATGGTTGATTCGAGATCCACCAGAGAGGAGTAACCTTTCTTGGATCCTATAAATAAGCCATGCCACTAGAACTGCCATGGGCCCCTACACACTGACAAGAACCACAAGACCAAATCCAAGGAGCTTTGTCAAAAAATCCTTCAATAGATAATTTAGTTTCCTGGATAAAGACAATATTAGGAAAATGAGAATTAAATCATGAATAGCCTTTTGTTTAGGGATGTTATTCATAACACTAACATTCCAAGATAACACAATCATTTTTGAGCTTGCGTGAAGCGTATGTCAATGGTCTTTACTGTCCTTGATTCCACCAATGACTCCCTAATTATCTTAACCTTTTCTTGGTCTTTCTTACGACCCACTTTCATAGGCTTCTCAATAGGTCCCTTTTTCAATGTTTCCTATTGTAAGCCTAAAACATGAGAAACCCCACTATTTTTTCCCATCTCCTTAACCTCTACCCAAGTTAGGATGGGAAATTCCTTTCCTTCATTGTACCTTCTTATCTCAAGTTCCCCAGGAACCACCAAAGGAATATTTGTATCCATATAGGTAGCAGGGCCACCAATCTGTGGTCTGCCAGGAAGAGAAACAACCTACTAAGTAATTGTGTTCTTAGTATCCATGGTTGCCTATTCTATGGGTATGCCAACAAGAACATCATCCAAACTTCTCAAGACCATCAAGCATGTCAAATATGTTAAATATTTCATCCCTCTGTCTATTATTCAGAGTCCTTTTTTTACCTCTACCCTTGTTCTTAGCTTTGCAGGAATAAAACCCTCTTTATCTTCCACCATTGGTGATTTCCCTTTATGTTGCTTAGGTGGAGAATGAGTATTTCCATTACCATTCTCCCTTACAAGGTTAGCTTTAGGACACATTCACTATAGATGGCCATAATCATGGCACATTCGACAATGAAAAGGAAGGGATTCATAATCATGCTATTGGATCCAAGAATTGGACCCTAAGCGAATTTCTATGGAATCTGGTAAAGTTTTATTTAAATTCATTTCAATACAGACATGAGCATAAGTAATTACCTTCTTCTCTAAATTTTTTTGTGAAGGACCAACCGACTTCACCAACAGTAGGGAAATTTGATGAAAAATATTGTCTCTCCAAAATTCAAGAGGGAACCAGGGTAGCTGCACCCAAAACGGGAGTCACGATGGAATCTCCTACGATGGGTTAAAGCCCACATGCCAAGGCTTGACAAAGAGCCCAAATTGGTTATAAAATATGCCCCCCCCTCGAAAGCCTTATTTCAGTATGAGATGAATGAGAAAATAACTAGGAAATACCCATTTGCATCTAGCATTACCTCTATGTCCCCTTTTGGATTCCAAGTGCGATGAACTGAGGATTCCAAAAATGGCAAAGAGACTTGGATTCCCAAAAAATTACAGATTAAATCTTGATTGGGCAGATATGAGACATCCTCCTCCACTACTTCAGGTTGAATTACTAGAACAGGCCTCTTGTCACTCTTGGCGAGGCAACCATTCACTTTCAAAGGCCAACAATCCTCCTTCTGAGAAGCCATAACACCCAAGCCGAAACTACTTCCACCAAAGGAAATATTAAAGTGCATATTTGGAAGAGAAGAACTCCCCATTGCAACATCTTGTACAAGAATTTTTTTCATGCCTTGATATTTTCCATGTAAAGCCATGCAAGCCCCAACTAAAGAGAAAAACAAACAAACCTCAACCTAGATGAAATAGCAAAAACCTTCCTTACAACATGCACAGGGAATACCACACAGAGGAGATGAGAAAAACCAAACCCAGAATCACCCATGACCATAAAGAGAGCCACTACCACCAGATCCACCCACACACCACCCTGCAACCACACAACCACCAGTGAACCTCACACCCAAAATCCACTCCACTCGTCACTCGAAGAAAAAAAAAGAAACCAGTGCCCCCCTCACTAGACACACATCGGTATTATTGGTTTTTTTTAATTTGATACTCCAAATTTTAATATATTTAAGATTCCTCTAGATTTTGTTTTACATGGTTCTTGTTTCATTTGGGACCTTTTGATGGTCATAAATTGCACATACAAACTCCTTTTTTTGTCCTTTTTTTTAAGTGTAGATTTTTCTATATACTCTACACTAGTGCTTTCTATTTCATCTCATAATATACTTGAGCTATAGTGTTATGATATTTCTTAAAAGTAAATGCAAAAATCAAAATTATAGTAGACCACTTTGATGGGTTGACCTCTAATTATCAAATGATAACTTCTGAATTCAATATTAGATGATATGATGCTTTGGGAGAAACATCTCCACTTTTATTTACAAGCTTAACAATATAAAGCCATTGTTGTGCCTCACACTCACACCCCACTTTGCCAAGTGGCAAAGTGGAGGCCCCCTCTTTTTCCTTGGTTTCCCCCTAAGGGTTTTGCCCCTTAGTGTCCTCTTTATTTTCCTCCCTTGCCTTTTATTTTGGTTGTCGATGATTGAGCTTTAGGCTTTAAACCTCCATATCTAATAAGACCACCATTCTCCCAAAATCAACAAAAAAACCAAATTCAACTGTCATGTTCATATCCATCACCAAAAAAATGCTACACTATGTCTGCAACTACGACATAATACATAGTAATGTTCATACAACCCAGTGAATAGATAAACCCCAGACCGTAAGCCCAAAAACAAAACCTACTCCATAATCATAGTAACATTTACACATTTACACATAGACTTTTGCTATACACAAAGGAAAAACCATTACCCTAACCGAATATAAAAAATTTGAACCAAAAAGAAAAAAAAATCATTTTTGTCTGCAGAGAGCCAAAGCAAGATCAAATCCTACCACTACCCAAGCACTAAGACCAATTATTTCCCTCGCACCCTCCCGCACCGAAGCCAAACAGGACCATGAACACCATTTGCATTCCTACCACCCACATTTGCCACCAGAATCAAAGCCCCACCACCCGCATCCATCCTCTGTTGCAAAAAGTTCTTCAAAGAGTCCCATGCAAGCACCGCTTCTGCCCTTCGTTTGACTCGATTAAAGTCGGTCGACCACTGCATGAAGTGGACCAATTCATGAAGGTCCACCATCTGTTGGTCTAGAAAACACTCACTGACATCAAAGCCTTCTCCTGGAATAGCCCATTCCAAAATTGAGTTCAAACCCACCAACCACTCATCATCCAGTATAGCCCGCACAACCCATTCCACATTCTCTATAGAGTCACCCAATTCTAGCCCCCACACCACCAGCATGGTCACTACATCCATATTCAAACCAAACCTATGTTTCACCTCCAGAAACACCTCCCCAAATAGCAACTCCATAATGTGGATAAATTCATCATCCTTAACCTTGAACAAATGCTTCATTCAGAGCGACGGAGCAAGGCTAAAAAAGCAACATGTGACCTGCCAGTATAAAGAGGGAAATTTGCCTCCATCCTTGCCAACCACCTCAAATTGTTGCTAAGAGAAGGATTGAAATGAATGCCATAATATCCACCTGCCGCCAATTTATTGATCATTCCACATGTTGTTAGGCCCAATATGGAAAGCTAATGTACTGAGAGGGGAGGGGTGAACCAGTACTTCAAAACCTTTTAACAACAATATCTTTACTATTATGCATAAACCAAAAAATGCTGCAACATAACATAAAGCTAAAACAAATAGATAACAATCATACATGATTCACTCCATAACACATATATTTTGGTTATGCAGAAACTCTTGGTTAGAGAGAAAAACTACGGTGGGGATGGCACCCACAACTTCACTACTGCAATAATAAAGAGTGCTCGATTAGAGCTACATGTTCAACTATTTCTGATAGCTTACCCTGTTAGGAGTATCAAGATCGTTAGATCTACCTTGCTAAAGGATTTTACAACACTTAAACTAAATGTTGCACCTGGTTAAAGGTTTTACAATTTATAGACTTTGTTAGAGTCTTTTACCCTGTTAAAGGTTTCTCTTTCAACTTCAAAATATTACAATAAATCATTACAAGTATCTGCAACTTTACATTTGAAATGTTATAGCAGATTCTATGTGCTCATAATAAGATTACCTTGCTTATAGCATACCTCAGTAACCCATGAAGTAACTCGGTAAACCCTTTTGTTTACTCTGTTCTTTGACTGTTCTCTGAAATCCTTCTCGGTAACCTCGGTGTCTCTGTAACAGTCATAACACTTAGTGCTTTCACATGTCTTGCTTCATACACCTCTATATCTCTCTCCTTGTCACTATGTGTATATATCTAATCTCAATCCATGCTGTATAAATAGATCTCTTATGTCGGTGATCTGATTCATTGCTTCGATCTTACAAACACGATTTATCAAATGAATAACTATACAAAATATTTCATTGGTTAGATGACCTCAAAATCATACACAATCCTTAAGTGCAATTTCCAATGTGATAACGGTTCTATGTTCCTCGAACTTGTGACATGTTTCCACATGTGTGTCTAGTTTCAATGAATCTGGTAAAACATTTCACTCGGTGTATCATTGTTACTGCTCGATAGACATGGAATGATACTCGGTAGACAACTCAGTGTATACTAGGCTCTGTGAATACTTTCTTCTTTAACCGACTGTTTTGTGCATATCGACTGAATGTTTTGGTAGAGGTAACCGACTAGAGTATATAGAATGACTTTGGAATAAAACTAATGGCAACTTAATAAGTAGTAACACATGTGATGTCTCATCACTCAAACACATTCCTCTGCCATTTCATAAATGCATCATAATGAGAAAGAGTGCCAATTCAGAAATCTTTGAAAAACACGGTACACAAATCTTCCACACGAGCTTCATCAATTTTGTTAAACCCAACAACCCATTTTGATAGAGTGTCAGCCACGCCATTTGATGACATACGAACATGACCCACCCAGAAGCATTGAACATCTGCCAACTCATCCTTGATTATAGAGATTAATTTACTCAAGTGCCATGCCTAGCATTCACTTGCAATAATAGCATTAATGATTATCAAAGAGTCCCCTTTGATGTGGATTTTGAATAAGCCCAAGGATTTAGCAAAGCGGATTGCCATTAAAGTTGCCATTCCTTCTGCATAATTATTAGTTCCAAGCTCAATTCTTTGAGCCCCGAAAGCCAGAATATCTTCCCTCCAATCTCGAGCCACAAATCCAATCCCTGATGGCCCATTCATGGGCCATCTTTAGGCTTGTTATTGTTCCTTAGTCATTCTAGGGTACTCCATTCCCAACCCCCGATCCCCACCTTGTCCTTTATTTCCTTTGTCTTTTGATCTTTATGTTGGGCTTCGGGCTTCAAGGGGTCTTTTAGTTCCAAGCTAATTATTGATCCCTGACCCCCAAAATTATTTCCCCTTTCAAGGATTGGATGTCAGAGGTCTAATTTTCATGTGGAATTTGGTGATCATTGACCCCTGACCCTTGACCCCCTTCGGTCTTTGTGTTTTGATCCTTCCTCCCCTTAGCCTCGATCCCCACCTGTATTAAATATAATAGATGGCCACACATGTCACCATATTATCTATAAAAGAGTTTGTTAGCATGTCATTTCCACGTTGCGAGATTGGAGTCCAAGTGCCCAAAGTTTTCAAAAGCTCATTAGTCATCGACTTCGTGCTTTAGTTGGTGTTGCTACTTGACTTGTGGTGGTTTGAATGTGCAAATCATCCCCTTCAACCACAAAAGGTCAAGTTTGTTTTTTGATTGAGGTAGGGTTTCCTTTAATTTTTTTGCCTTTTCTCTTCTCATTTTGTTGGTTTGTTGTGTTCAGGATGAAACTATTAGGGTTTTATGCATTGTTATTCCTTTTCTCCCATTTTTTGTAGTCTTTTTCATGTATCCCTTTTGGTTTTGTCCCCTATTATGACCTTTCACACATGCGGCATACTTTGCATTAGAAAAATGGGGACCCCCCTCCTAATTTGATTGGAATCCTTGAAAAAGACATGTTTATGACTAAAATTGTTAGTGTTTATAAGGTTAAATATGTCAATTTACTATTTAGGACTACTAATGATTCTAACAAGGATCAAATTATTGATGCTTTAGAACCTCTTAAACCTTGTTGCGATGATGGACATAGTACATCACTAATGAAATTTTGTGTTGATGGTATGCATGTACTTGAGGAGGATGGAGTGTTGTACCATGAGTTAAGACCCCCTGAAGAAGAAATAATATTGCATGAGCACACACCTATTGATGCAGGAGCATCCCCGGTTCATGGCAATCTTGCATCAATCAAAAATATTTCCTTTCTATTTTGCTTTCTGTTTGTAGTTTCAACATTTCTTTCTATGCTTCCTGGATTTGGCTCACCGGAACCTGTGGAGTTGGATTTTGCTTGAAGACTTGATCATCTTCCTTATTCTCAAACCGTGGAGCATTTGGATCATTTTCTGACAAGTTATCGCTACCCATTTCTGAGACAATTTTTTGTTACCGGTTGCCTAGGCCTATTTGCATTGGTGATCTACCGGACCCATTCCATAGCTTGCAGAGCCCTGAGCATTGATTCTAATGTTCCTTGGCATGTGGTCGACCTTTCCTTGTGATCTACACTTCATCCTTTGGATTTTTTAGAGGAATTTCTTTGGCGGAGGCTGACCTTATTGGTTTTACACGTTAGGTCTTGTTCTTCGGGTTTTGATCCCTTTTTGGGCCGAACGAATCCCCTTGGATCATATAAATCATTGTAATAGAACATTAGAATATATCAAAGAAGTTAGACATAGCATAGAAGATAGATCTTAATATTTGAGTTGCTGGTTGTGACTCGTTTTGTATTTTGATCATGTTTTAGCAGGCCTTTGAGCCGATTACTGTAACCCGATTGTTAACGGTTGGTTGTAATCAATTTTTATGATATAATTCAATCTGTTTTGCATTGCCTCCATCATGTCCTTAAGTTTCCATTGTGTTTACTCTTGTTGACTGGTCTAGAGTGATCTCTATGAGGTCCCTCCTAGCTAGTGATTGCACCAAGTGGTATCAGAGTGAGCTTTCATTCTGGAGATTGAGTTGTCCTGAGAGGTTTTTATTGTAGGGTGGCAGACCGTGGATATAACCTGCAGCTATAGAGGACTGATGTAAAGATGGCGCGAAGAGGAAATAAGAATGGTGGAGCGCGTAGGAATGTAAACCCTGTTGTGATAGAAATATTGCAAGGAATAGTAGTCTGGTTGGAAGCCATTGAGATAGTCTAGAGAAGAGGCCGACACATTGAAGATGTAAGTGAAGATGAAGGAAAATAAGCCCTGACAAAACAAGTAAACTCACCAACGATTGATCTAGATGAGGAAAGGTTTTTGAGGGTTTTGAGTAGGGCGAATACTAAACCTCTTTTTACCCCACCAGGATATGATGTAAAGTTGGATTCAGATGAATTGATGGATTGGATCTTGGAGATGGAGAAATATTTTAATTTTGAAA
This sequence comes from Cryptomeria japonica, assembly GCF_030272615.1. NCBI lineage: Eukaryota > Viridiplantae > Streptophyta > Pinopsida > Cupressales > Cupressaceae > Cryptomeria > Cryptomeria japonica. The sequence goes on along the minus strand of NC_081410.1, from coordinate 655,418,118 downwards.
ACATTGCAGAAGAAAGGAAGGTGAAATATGCCTGTGCCCGGTTGAAAGGTCATACATCTCTTTGGTGGGAGCATTTATAGGTTGATAGATAGAGAAGAGGTAAAGAGAAGATCAAGACATGGGATTGAATGGTTTCTAGGTTGAAATCAAAATTTATGCCAGCTGACTATCAAGTGAATTTGTTCTGAAAGTTGCAGAATTTGAGACAGAAGGAATCTAGTGTGAAGGAGTACACCGAGACATTTTACAAGTTGAATAGCAGATCCAGACATGTTGATGATGAAGTTGAACAAGTTGAAAGATATTTGAATTGATTTTGGGTGTCTATACAAGATGAACTCAGTTTGATCAAATTACAGTGTTGAAGAAGCTTACCAGTATGCCCTGAAAGAGAAGAGAAGCTAAACAAAAGACATGAGCAGAGGTGGAAGGTTTTTTGGAGGAATATTTCAAGGAGGAAGAGGATATACCAGAGGTAGATGAATCTATACAAATCAGAACAAGGACAAATAAGTGAAAAAAGAAGGTAATTCATACCAAAAAGATGATAGAAATTTCTACCGGAGGAGAGAACTGGATGGCTACCAGAATGGGAATTTTGGAAGAGGTGGTAGAAGACAAGACAAAAGTGTTTAGAGGAACTTGCTATAAGTGTGGAGGACAAGGACATTGTGATTTCGAATGTAAGAAGATAGAGAATACCAGAAGAACAACAGTGGTGAAAGAAAACCCCACCGGATCAACTAATAAACCAGAAGATGGAGAATTGTTGATGATGAGGAGAGCTTTGTGTCATATCGAGAGAGATGAAGAGCCCTTGTAGAGGAAGAATTTGTTCAAGACTAGATGTAAGGTATTTGGTAAGTGCAATAAAGTTGTCATTAATAGTGGTAGTTCAGATAATCTTGTTTCAGAAGAGATGGTGAATAAGTTGAACTTGGAAAGATTGAAACACCCTAAGCCTTATCAAATAGCATGAATTCAGGATGAACATAAGTTGTTAATAAGTAAGAAATGTTTGGTGAAATTGAAATTTGGGAATTATCATGATGAAGTCTTGTGTGATATTATGCCTATGGATATTTGTCACCTTTTGTTGGGTAGACCTTGGCAGTTTTATAGACAAGCAATACATGATGGGAGGAAAAATACATACACTATTATGGCCAATGGAATGAAGCAAACCTTGTTTCCCTTTGAGGAGCCTTTGAAAAGTGAAGTCTGTACGAATGCTAGAATTTGTTTGGTGGATGGAAGGAAATTCCTTGATGGATTGAGACATGAGAATGTGTGTTTTGCCTTAGTTCCTAAGAACACTGAGAATCCAGAGCATGAAGAAGAACAACCAGAAGAGATAAAACATTTGCTGACAGAGTATGAAGACATCATTTCAGATAATGTGCTTGATGGATTACCACCTATGAGAAGTATCGGTCATTGCATGGATCTGGTTCCTAAAGCTAGTTTGCCTAACAAAGCTGCACACCAGATGACACCGACAGAGAATGAAGAGCTGAATAGACAAGTGCAAGAGTTGTTGAAGAAAGGTTTGATCAGGGAAATTCTATGCCCTTGTGCAGTACCAGCAATATTAGCACCTAAGAAGAATGGAGAATGGAGAATGTGTACCTATTCTAGAGAAATAAACAAGATCACAGTGAAATATCGATTTCCTTTGCTTAGGATGGATGACATAATGGATTGTTTAAGCGGAGATAAGTACTTTACAAAGATAGACTTGAAGAGTGGATATCATCAGATCAGGATCAGAGAAGGAGATGAGTGGACGACAACATTCAAGACAAATAAGGGACTGTATGAATGGTTGGTGATGCCTTTTGGGTAAACTAATTGTTGGTTAACAAATTTGCCCCTTTCTTTAAATTACAATGTTTTCTTTCTTTGAATAATAATATGACTCTTATACACCCCTTTATGAAAGGAAAACAAATAAACCAATAGTTGGATGAACTGATTACAAATCCATCCTCTGGATTAGAGGGAAGTTTCTTGTGAAATTTGCAATGAATTTTTATGCAGGAAACTTTGAAATGAATACACTTTTAACCAGAAAGTGCGAAAAAGGCTTCAACATTCATTCACCAACACAAAGGAATGATTTTAAAACAAAAATGAAAGAATATTTTGAAGATCTATTCGTAAGAAGAGCTCAGAGACTCCTATTTCTACACATGTTCATTTCATAAATTCAAAGCAAAGAAAATGCATAGTAGTATGAACACTGATCGATTCTCTCTCATGTCTCACAGGACAAGGGGGATCAGCACAACTCAATCCACAATGAATTTACTAGTAAATAATGGTAAAAATGAATTCAAAAAACACAAAAGTAACTGATAACAAAATGATATTATGCACTTTAGCAAATTTCTCAACAAAGATAGCCAATTCCTTAAACACACAGATTTAAAGGTTGCACACCATAACATTTCATTGATAAACCAGTCATTCCAGTTTTAAGAAATTCACAGAAAATAAATTTTTGTTTGTTCCTCCAAAAAAAATTCACAGTTTTTTGGACCTTCACATAAACTTACTTCCTAGCTTAAATAGCCTCCAGGCTCATAGTTTGTTACATAATAACTAAAACTTCACTTTAACCACATGTTAAAGAAACCATTTTCTAAAAACAACAAAAACTAAAAAAATAGCCAAAGATAGGTTGACAACTCATCCCCAAGTTGATCTAAGATTCCACCGTGGTAGAGTAGGCTACTGGTTTATCTTGTTTTGCCACAAAACTGCACATGCCACGCCACTCTAAATGTGCCGTTGAGAAGTTCAGGATGGCTTGGAAATAGGGGAGTCCAATATGTTGAATTCGTTGCTTCCAGACATCCTTATCCATATTTACTTGTGACACCTTTGCCTTGTGCGCTTCCAGATGATCAAAACAAACCATAAGCATTGACTCAATCCTGGCCACCTTCGAGAAATCATCCGTAGTCAAGGATTTTGTCCTCCTGATGAACTGTATCCTTTCTTGGAAGATTTTTTTCATAACTGTAAAAGCTTCAATTGTCTAAGCATCATCTTTCATAAGTTGGATGTCAATGCATTTAAGATGTTTTTGCATTGTATCGATTAGATATGTCAATCATTTTAGCAGTTTGCTGGATTCCTCGTGGCTCTGTTTGATAATTGAATTTCACACTCCACATTCTTCTTCGATACATACAGTACATTGTCATCCAAACTCTCCACATGCTTTTCAACTAAGAACTTCATCACACCAAATTTTTGTATATCATTCATCTATGCAAGAAATGCCACCCATTTAGTCCTTTCTTTCTCCCAGGCAACAACTTCCAATTCCAATTCCTTACTCATAGTCACAACATCCTCATATACTTTTACCAGACTGACAATATAGTCTGAACCTTGCTATATAATGAGATCAATCCATTCATTGAACATCTCCACTACCATTATGTTTCTTTGAACCTGACCTAACATCTTTTGATTCGCTGGAGATTTGGGATCAAAGGATACTGCCACTTGTGACAAGGGTTGAGGATTTGGATGATGTATGACATTAATGTATTCAACCATATTAGTGATGATTTGCTTAAGCTCTTTTTTATCCTTTTCGTCTTTCCATGTGTAGACACTTAAAAATAATTATTTTAATTATTTTTTAATTCCTCACATAATTAATTAATTAATTATGTTAATTAAAATTCTTCTCAATATTAATTAAATATAATTAATATTGTCACTATAGCATATGATTGATTTATTTAATAAATCAATCCCTTTCTTTATTCTTCTAAAAAATCAAATCCTCACAAATCTTCCTCTTAGCTAATTAATTTCAATTAATTAGTTAACCTACATGATTCCTACAAATCATCTTCTTAATTCATCATTAACCTAATAAATTCTTCTAGAAACTCCCTAAACTCACTTAACATTATTCTTTTAGTCAAATTCTCCTACAAATATAAATCCCACCTAACATTTCCTCTAATTCCCCTCCTAATGAGTCGTTAATGGCTAATCATCATGATTAGCCACAAAGTCAACTCTTTGTTCTTTCATCCAACCACTAGCTTTAAATGCTCTTTTTCTAGATGAATGTAAGATTTTCGAAATCTTACATTCCTCTAGGCATTTCCCTCTCCCAAGGAATTTTTAATTCCTTTTTATTCTTCTAATCCCCATAATATCCATTTTTTGGAAAATTTTTAATTCCTCCAATGCATCTTGTAGAGTGTGGAGATACGAAATGCCTTTAAGGCATATTTCTTGGTCTCCACACCCTCTCTTGGACCTTGTGTGACCTCACAAGTAAATCTTAGCCCTTCATTTCGAATTCATCCTAGCCATCCGTTTTCCTCTCCTCTTCCTATAAAATAGGGTTCCATCCCTTCATTCAAATCATCTTGAAATTCAGTAAGCTTATGCTGCCCTTTTAAGCCCAGGAAATCATCTTGGCAACTTGATCATCTCATCCTTATCATTTGTGCACAATATTGGAGAGCCTTCCACATCCAGCAATCAAAGGAGCACATCAAGTGGAGCATTATCAAGGGGCGCCTTCACTTCATCAAGCTCAATCCGAAGGAGAAGGTAAAATAGCAAGGTGAAATGGTCTTTTTATGATATTTTAGCATTCTGCATGTTTATTTCGTTATGTTTTGATTAGTTTACCTTTCAAATCTATTTTTCCCTCTTCATTTTGGCACGCCCGGTGGGACTCACGTCCCTGAGAACTAATGTTATTATTTTTTTTAAGGTTTTTATGAGTTGTGAGACACAGGTTCCAAAATAGCGCGACTGCAGAAAATAAAAATAAAAATATGTATATATCTTTTTCGCAGGTTCCAGAATCGTGGCTCTGCATTTCTGCGCGATAGCTCCTCCTTATTCTGTTCTGTTTCTTTCTGTTTCTGTTGCAGCATGACAGCTCTGTTATCTAATTTGTTATTTGATTTGTTGTCTGTTCTGTTTTAGTATAATATGTGCGAAAGTAGGAGAGTATGCTCTTGTCTATATAGACAATCAGAAATCCAGACTTTTCACTTTTCTATTCTGTTTAGCATGACTGTATGCTCTGACCGCAGGAAAGTGTGAAAATAGGAGAGTATGCTCTTGTCTATCTAGACAATCAAAAATCCGAACCTTTGACACTTTTCTATCTGTGTAGTACTACTGTCTGCTTTGTTAATCTGTTTGAAAATTGTAGGCGCTAGCTATAGTCTGTATTTAATTTATTTATTTCCTGTTATCTGCTTTGTTTAAATATAATCTGTCCGCCTGCAGGAAAGTGTGAAAGTAGGAGAGTATGCTCTTGTCTATCTGGACAATCAGAAATCCGGACCTTTGACATTTTTATTTTATTCTGTTTAGTGAGACAATTCACTCTATTAAATCTAGGGTTTCTGTCTGCTCTATTAAATCTAGGGTTTTTGTTTTATTAAATTTAGGGTTTCTGTTCCGTTTCTGTCTGCTCTGTTAAATCTAGGGTTTCTGTTTTGTTAAATTTAGGGTTTCTGTTTTGTTAAATTTAGGGTTTCTGTTCCGTTAAATCTAGGGTTTAAAAAAAAAAAAAAAGTAAATTTTTTTCTGTTTTTTCGCCATATCTTTTTTATCTTGACTCCATTACCCTTCAAACTTCACCATATTCTCTACATTGCCATTTTCCACATTTTCTTCCTTGGAGGCCTTATCTCAAAAATCCACTTTTTGAAGCCCAAAATCCCATATTTCTCTATTTTTAGGGTTTGTCATAACTTCTTCCCTTTTCATCTAATCACCTCCAAATTTTTCCCATATTATCCATCTTCAACTTTTGCTTCTTTGTCCCTCTTGGACAAATTTTCCCATTCCTTCATTTCTCCTCCAAAATCCCCATTTTTTCGCTTGCATCTCCCTTAGAAAGTGGTAAAAACCTAGTCAAACCCCATTTACCCATCAAAGCTTTCTTCAAATCCACATTTGTCATTAGTAAAAAAGTTTTTATTCATGTTTTTCTATTTATTCCCAAAAAATAAAAATAAATTAATATTTTTGTCATTTTGTTGATTTTTTACAGGACGCTTGTTGAAGACTATTTTTCCAAACTACTAATCAAGTTGTTTTGCAGGACGCTTGTTGAAGACTATTTTTTCAAACTACTAATCAAGTGGTTTTGCAGGTTGCCTAGCTGATTCAACCAAATATTGTGCATTTATTTAAATTAGGCACCTAGATATTAATTAAAATGGAATGAACCATTGTCTTATGTGTCTTTAAGAAAAGCGTAAAGGTAGGAAAGTATGCTCTCGTCTTATTAGACGATCAGAAATCCAGACCCTCCAACCTTTTCTTGTTTGATTGTGTGTTTATCTCTAGCGGGCCTGCCCTCCCAACTTGCTCTTTGAGAAAGTAAGAGGGGAACGACCCAAGTGAGTACACCCGGACCTGGGGTTCCCAACTCACTATAATAAATAGGCCATTGACTACGAAAGGGTTAATGGTTGGGGCTATATGAGAGTTCACTCTCACATTGGGTGCTTAGTAGGATCCTAGAGATCTCAATCATGCTTGCGTGACTACTAAGTTCTTGGTGCTTCGTTGGGCTATAGGCCTCAATTGCGCTTGCGCAACTTCGAAGGGTAGCTCCTAACGGGAATACTTACTAAACACCTTGTTCATAGTGGCCAAAAACCCTCTAGTCATTGGTGCAGGAGGTCGGACCTCTGAAGCGGCCCATATTCTTACGACCCTTAGTAGAGACACAAAGTTCGCCATGAGGAGTTTTCATGGGAATTGATGCTTGGCTGCCCCAAGAAGTGAGTGCCGTGGAGGGGAGCCAGTGGGGTCAAGCATCTAAGTGTCCGCTCTGGGTAAGCGTAGATGGGAAACCAATTGGGATTCAATGACTATTGTCCTTGCCAGCCTTAAGAATGTTGTATATGAGCATGAGTGTCTTTGAGATAATATGCATTTAATCATTGTGTTTGCTTTGTTTGATACATACTTGCCAAGAGTAGACTAAAAACACATCACTATCCCCAAAAAACTTTGCAAAAATATTTGTCAAGATACAAACAAATTGTCCAAGTTATTACCCACACCAAGTTCAAAATTGCGTCAAAACTCCGTCCGTCCCATTTTTCATAAGCCTAAGAGAGAAGCTAAGAGTTTATCCTCTACGTCAACATTCAAGTTTGTCCCTTGAAACACCTACTATCATCCAAATCAGGGTGGTCATATCCCTTCATACAACTTGCCATTTAAATAGATCCTTCATGTTCATGCCAAAGACAACCTAGTCATCAAGTTTTCTTCTAAACCATCACTACCATACCTTCTTCATCAATCATCCTCAAATTTCTTAAGTCCTTTCATCCTCAAATTTTCTTAAGTCCTTTCATCACAAATTTCTTAAGTCCTTTCATCACAAATTTCTTAAATTCTTTCATCCACAAATTTCTTAAGTCCTTTCATCCTCAAATTTTCTTAAATTCTTTCATCCACAAATTTCTTAAGTCCTTTCATCCTCAAATTTCTTAAGTCCTTTCATCACAAATTTCTTAAGTGCTTTCATCCACAAATTTCTTAAGTCCTTTCATCCTCAAATTTCTTAAGTCCTTTCATCACAAATTTCTTAAGTGCTTTCATCCACAAATTTCTTAAGTCCTTTCATCCTCAAATTTCTTAAGTCCTTTCATCACAAATTTCTTAAATCCTTTCATCCTCAAATTTCTTAAGTCCTTTCATCACAAATTTCTTAAGTCCTTTCATTCTCAAAATTTCTTAAGTCCTTTCATCACAAGTTTCTAAAAACCTTCCATCACAAATTTTCTAAGTCATTTCATCACATTTTTCCTAAGTCTTTTCATCACAAATATCGTGTATGGTCGCAACTCGATCCCAAAAGAAAAAGATGGCTGATCAACGATATGGTATGCCAGACATTGGTGTCTTGTATGAAGATCCCACGCAAGATCATACACAAAGTGGGCAACGAAGCGATCAAGGTCAAAGCCAAAATCTTGACATGGTTAACCAAGATGAACTTTGTCCGGAAGTGCAAACTTTCCTAGCGGATTCTTATAACCAAGAGATGGTAGAAAAGTTTATTAAACACAATCCTACTGCACTTCTGAAAACTCTTCTTGAACATGGAGCTCAACTTCCACCTGAATTTAATAGATCCGCTCTTGTCCAACAACCACAGGGAGACCTCGCTCCCACACAAAGTGCTGCACCTACTATTCAAACTCAATCAATTGCAGCCCCATCAATCATCCAAGCCCAATCAATGCCACTCACGACACCTCCCACCACGATCTCCATCCCACCTTCTTCCTCCTTACCATCTATATCACTATCAAATCCAATCTCATCCATTCTCCAACAAACTTCTATACCACCTCCTTCTATTCAACCACATATTTCTATTCCACAAACTTCTCTTTCTCCCAACAATGTCGCAAATTTTATCCAGACCGCATTCAATCCCGTCACAACAGTTGGCGGATCACAACCAACTATCACACGAACCCCAGCAACATCGGTCATCACATCCCACGTTCCCACTTCCTCATCATATCAATATATTGGTGGTGGTGCACCTTCTTTAGTTCATCCAATGCTTGGGGTAGGTACAATTCATCAATATCAAAGTCCACAACAAGACCTCATCAAGGAAATTCAAGACATGAAGAATATCATCAAAAACATGAAAGAAAACACTAATAAAAGGAAAGCTTACTCATTCGAAGAGTTTTGCCCTTGTCCTTATGACCCATCTATATCAGTTGCACCGTATCCCCCGGGATTTGAGATCCCTAAATTCACCAAGTATGAAGGCAAAGGAGACCCCCGCGACCATGTCCGCGAATTCCACATCTTATTCCAAGAAGTCTCCTATAGTGACCTTTATCTTCGCAGACTCTTTCCCAAGAGTCTCACGGGAGACACCCTAGCATGGTTCTCATCTTTACCACGAGGTTCCATTGTCTCTTTTCCAGACTTGGCAGAAAAATTTGTGGCCCACTATGCATACAACATGGGTAATGATGTTTCTATGATGGACCTATGTAATAAAAAACAAAGGCCTGGAGAAACCTTCGCAAATTTCCTACAAAGATGGCGACATCTTATCAAAAAATTCCAGTGGGACATGCCAGAACAACATCAAATTGAACTATTTCAAAAGAACTTGGTGCCTGAACTTTCAAGACCTTTAATATCTCAATGTATCAAATCCTTCCAAAAATTGACCGATAAGGGCCTCGCCCTCGAACGTGTTTTGTTGGAGGAAGGAACCTTGAAACATTACCAGAAGTCATCACAAAGTTCTTCCTCTTATCATAACGACAAGCCAAAATTCTGGGCTAAAAATAAAAACATGGTCAGTGATGGTGTAACTGATGTGAAGCGGGTCCAAACCATGGCCACTCCCCCAAAGTCCACCACCAATATTCATCAATTCAACAATCAAAATAATTCAAATCAATCTCAAAAACCTCACAACAATGTTTCAATCCAAGGGCGACCACCCCGATCGAATAGCAGGACTCCAAGAGATTTCACTCCTCTTGCTGAGCCTATTGAAGTGGTGTTTCAAAAACTTGTCCAAGCAGGTATAGTAGTTTTTCCAATCACTCGCCCATTTGATCCCAATCAACCTAAACCAAGATGGTATAATGAAAATGAGTATTGTGAATACCATCGTATCAAAGGACATGATACACGAAAGTGTATGAAACTGAAGATCTACATACAAGATCTCATTGATAGAGGTGAGATTGAGGTAGAAAATGCAAAACCTGGTAATAACAATGACAAACTCAAAATGTACCAAGAACCCTTCCCAAAGCATGATAAAGGAAAAGGCTCATCATCTAACGTAATGGATTATGACTATGCTAATCACGTAACCGGTTTTGATTTTTTAGTAAGTCGCATTGAACCTGCAGACAATCATGTCAATGTCATAACCATCCAAGGAGTTAATCCTCCTTCTTCCCAAAGTAGACCAAATCCGGCTAGAATAGTCATTCAAGGTGCCACGCCTTCCACCTCCCATTTCTAGAATGACTGTAATGCAACTACACGCCGAGGAAGAGTCACCATCCAAGGAGTTCCTCCCCCACCAAACCCTCCACCCATGTCTTCCACCCGCCGATATGACCTCCTTGATCAACTTGGGAAGACACCTGCGCAGATCTCCATTTTGGAACTTCTCAAGACTTCTCCAGTCCATAAAGAAATTTTGGAACAAGCCCTTCTCCAATCACGCGTTCCTGATAACATCAATGCCACCCAATTTCAAACCCTCATTGGAAACCTTGTTGCCTAGCAACACATTGTATTTAACTCCAAAGATGCTCCCGCAGATGAGGACCATAACAAACCTTTGCACATCGAAGCTCTCATCCACAAGCACAAGGTCAAACGAATCTTGATAGACGGTGGATCCGGGCTTAATCTGTGTACATACAAATTGATAAAACAATTAGGATTTTCTGAGGATCTGATAGACACATCAGGAAGGATCACAATAAAGGCATATGATGATGCAGAAAGAATTTCAAAGGGTGTGATCACCTTACCTCTTCAAGTGGGCCCCATTACAATTGAAACCCCTTGCCAAGTACTAGATCTTGATCTCCCCTACAATATTCTCCTCGAGAGGCCATGGATTCATTCCTTGCAAGCCGTACCCTCCACCTATCACCAATGCATCAAATTCCCCTATAATGGAAGAGTGATCACTATCAAAGGTGATCCCCAACCTTTTCAATATTGCAAACTATTAGAGGGGAAGCATCTGTATCATTGCCCACTAAATAGACCTTCGCCAACGCTTCCATCTGACACATCAAATGTTGCCTCCACATCATCCCAACCAAATAATCAAATCAAGATCTTGGATAATGGCTGTGGAGAATACAAATTGGAGGACGTCTTATTAATAGGAAACCTCCCTCTCTCTCCTAAGTCATTTGGTAAACCAAAAGAGCTAAAAAAGGACCCGAAACTAGTCATGCAATGCCAAAGCACCACCTTCCAGCAATGGGGCCCACTTGATAACGAGAATCTCAAAGCAGATATTTCTTCATGGCTGTACCGGGAAGAGGACGATGATCCAACAAGAATATCCAAAGAAATGTATCCAAAAGCATTTGCCATAGTTGAAAAAATGGGTTACAAAGGACACGGTCTGGGACCAAAGGAGAAAGGAAGAAAAGCACCCATAAATCCTATCTCCTACAGATACAACAGAGGCTTGGGGTACACCCCGGTGCCTAAGATTACTATCGCCGGTGCCCCTTCTAGTCCTTCTTTGGATATCGAAAGCGCTGACGAAGAGGAATTCCATGAAATGCCTTATGAATATGAGAAAGATACCTTCTTCGATGCTTACATCAATACCATCACCCCCGTAACCACTCCCACTTCACATGAGCTACATCTTGTCCATCCTGAACTCATTGACTGGGGCCAACGAGACAAACCCAATTTAGATATTTGCATCGACGATAATGCTCTCATTGCTCTCCTAACAATGCAAAATATGGAAGATGGTAATAGAATTGAGGGTATTCAACTACACGAAAAGGGATACTTTGGTAGTCAAGTCAATACCCTTATCCACAAAAAAGATAATAAAAGAAAAAGATATGATTTCCTAGGTGAAAACCTCCCTGAGGCGCCTTTGGATGAACAAGAAATAAAAACAAAGGGCATATCTGAAAGTAAAAACTTGGAAAAGGCACTTGATGATGAGGGATTTGACCTCCCTACCATTGGTTATCTTCCACAGGACAAATCAAATTTGTTGATAGAAGAAACAGACAGCATCAACATGGGCACTGAAGTCATTCCAAAAAATGTGCTCATTGCCAAATCCCTCACCAAAATCGAGAAACAAGACTTCATCAACTTCCTTACAGAGGTTAAAATCAATTTTGCATGGTCCTATTCCGATATGCCAGGGTTGGATCCTGCCTTGGTGGTTCACAATCTCGCCGTCCGCCCAGATGCAAAACCTGTAAAACAAAAACTCCGCAAAATGCACCCACATATTGCTCTCTTGGTCAAGGCAGAACTTCAAAAGTTGTTAGACGCAGAATTTATCAAACCCATAGACTACGCTGAATGGGTCTCCAACATTGTGCCTGTCGGCAAACCTGCTGGGGGCATCCACATTTGCACAGATTTTCGAGATCTAAATATAGCCTGTCCTAAAGACGATTTCCCGCTTCCAAACATAGATATGATTGTGGATCTTACAGTAGGACATGAAATGCTATCGCTAATGGATGGGTTTTCTGGATACAACCAAATTAGGATAGCAGATGAGGATCAACATAAAACCGCATTCACAACACCATGGGGTACTTTCTGTTACCGGGTCATGCCTTTTGGCCTTAAAAATGCTGGAGCTACATATCAACGGGCAATGACAACAATTTTTCATGACCTCTTGCACAAAATTATGGAGGACTATGTGGATGATCTGCTAGGCAAATCCAAGACAAGACAAGAGCACATCCCTATTCTAAAACAGATCTTCGAAAGATTGGAAAAATACAAGCTGCGCCTAAATCCTAAAAAGTGTGTGTTTGGCGTCACATCGGGAAAACTACTAGGATTCATTGTTTCCCGCAGAGGCATTGAGGTTGATCCCGCAAAAGTAAAAGCTATTATGGAAATGCCTCCGCCAAAAACTCTCAAACAACTACACAGTCTCCAGGGAAAACTCCAGTCTGTCAGGCGTTTCATTTCACAGCTAGCCGACAAGTGCCATCCATTTGCACATTTGTTACGAAAAGACACAAAATTCAAATGGGATTGCCTCTGTCAAAAGGCCTTTGAAAAATTAAAAGAATATTTAGCATCACCTCCAGTTTTGATGCCACCTACCCTTGGAAAACCCCTCATTTTGTACATATGTGCTACTACAGTGGCATTGGGGGCATTGCTGGCGCAAACAGATGATCAAGGGAAGGAACACGCCATTTACTACATCAGTCGGACGCTAGTAGGATATGAACTCAACTACACCCCCATTGAAAGAGCATGTTTGGCATTAGTATTCAGCACACATAAACTACGACACTATTTGCTAAACAACAAGACAAAATTAATTGCTAAAATTGATCCACTTAAATATCTCCTGTCAAAGGCTGCTCTCATTGGCAGAACGGCTAAATGGGTCATGCTCTTAAGCGAGTTTGACATTGAATATGTGGACAGAAAAGCAATCAAGGGACAAGTCATTGTAGATCAACTGGCTGAAGCTCCACTTCCAGGCGACCATCCTCTTCTCACAGAATTACCAGATGAGTTCATTATGACTGTTACCACATCCTCCACATGGAAATTGTATTTTGATGGCTCCTACACTCAAAATGGATCGGGGGCAGGAATATTATTGGTCACACCTCAAGGAGATGGCATCCCCAAATCATACAAGATAGCCTTTGCATGTACTAATAACATAGCAGAATACGAGGCCCTCATCACAGGTTTACGCTTGGCTATCCATTGGAAAATAAAGGAATTACAAGTCTATGGTGATTCCCAGCTCGTCATAAAACAAGTCAATGATGAATACCAGACAAAAGATGATAAACTCCTTCCCTACCGTACCATGGTTGAAGATCTTAAGCAACATTTCACGGCAATCAAGTTTGATCAAATCCCACGAACAAACAATAGGGCTGCAGATGCAATGGCCACCATTGGCTCCCTCCTTCAAATGCCAGCACATAGTCAAAAGTGTGAGTTCTTGGTCGAGCAATTGTTTATACCGGCATACGACCTACCAGAATCTGAAATGGTGTGTGTTCTCGTTGGTCCAGAGTCCCCTTGGTACCAAGAAACCTTCGCTTTCCTCAAAGACAACACCATTCCCCTACATCTCACCAAAACCCAACAACAAACTTTCATCCGTCGATGTGCCCGTTACACCATCCTTGCAGACACCTTGTTCAGAAGGCATTTTGATGGTTCCCTCCTAAGGTGTTTAGATAAACAAGAATTGCAACCATTTATTACACCATGGCCCTTCTCGCAGTGGGGGCTCGATCTCATTGGGAAAATCCACCCTTCATCTTCCAATGGACATAAATTCATTATCACTGCCACCGAATACTTCACCAAGTGGGTAGAGGCTATCCCTCTTACTTTCACCACCGGCAAGCAAATATCCAAATTCATCTTGAATTACCTAATCTGCCGATATGGCATCCCAAAAGTTATCATCACAGATAATGGTAAACAGTTTAAAAACCAGGATGTCAAAGAACTCTGCCAAAAATTCAACATCCAACACCGCTTCTCCACTCCATATTATCCCCAAGGCAATGGCCAAGCTGAGGCTTCTAATAAAACCCTAATAAAAATCCTCAAAAAGACAGTCAATGAAGCGGGCCGTGATTGGCACCTCCAAATCCATCCTGCATTATGGGCCTACCGCACCTCCATCCGCACCCCCACAGGCGCCACTCCTTATTCCCTAGTATTTGGTTCTGAAGCTATCCTTCCCCTTGAGATTGAGATCCCCTCTCTAAGGGTATTGCTGCAAAACATCCTACCAGAGGAAGAATACAGAATTGCCCGCTTACAAGAGCTAGAATTGTTAGATGAAAGGTGCCTCAAGGCCTTGAATCATCTCCGGGTATATCAAAACCGTCTGCGCATGAGTTATCATAAAAAAGTCAGAACCCGAGAATTCCAAGTTGGTGATCTTGTCCTCATGGAGAATCAGAAAAATCTACAAGAACGAGAAAAGAAAGGCAAGTTCGAGCCTAACTGGCTTAGACCATATGTAATCACAGCGAAATATGGATCAGGAGCTTATCAGTTGGCTACTCCTGAAGGCGATCCTTTGGATGATCCAATGAATATCATGCACCTCAAAAAGTTTTATGCTTAGTCCTCAGAAAGTCTTAAATTGTCAAAAAAAAAAAGAAAAAAAGAAAAAAAAGAAAGAAAAACAATTTGTGGCACTATGGGCAAGTATCTTGGTGAAAACCTCTGTGCGGGTGCCAAGGTAAATAACCGGATCCACTGTCTATCAGGTCGATACTACAAATCATTTGCCATCTAGCCCACCCATGCACAACATTCCTTCTTTTCCGCCTCCCAATAAAACATGCGTATGATGATGAGTCTTTGCCCAAGTCATGAACAAGACATGTCCCAGTGAAACTGAGCTTTCATGCCTCTGTATAAGCTTCAAGAAGTCTTGAGAAACAATCCCAAGTCCATCCTAGTTCTACTCTTGGCAAGAGGTATCATTTGGTCGCAAGGAAGAGACTTGTTGGATTTTTTATTTTTTTTATTTTTATTTTTATTTTTTATTTTTTATTTTTTATTTTTTCATATAGGCTTGCATCTTTTGCTCTACAAATGCCACTATTTATGACTGCCTGGGTCCTTCCATATCCAGGTATGTTATGATAGGTGCATACTGGGGCATATTTCATAGTATGGCATGTTTTGGATCCTTCTTGTATAAACCAGCGACCTGGTACTAGTGTTTATCAACACTTACCTTCTCGTATACAAGAGGTATCGGTGTGTCTGAGGGTTTCCTTGCACAAACCCACAACTTTGTATTAGTGTTTCTTAACACTTACATCGTTGTGTGCAAGAAATTCCCGTTTGTCTATAGAGTCAGTCCATGCCCCGGGTTTCTCATGGCATCCTGATTTCTGTAAGCAGTGGTGCAAGTCACTCAGGGCAACATCAAACTAGGTTGGCTCTCCACATTTGTTGTGCACAAAATCTCACCATCATTCCATCAAATCCTAAACTCACTAATCTCATGGAGTTCTCAATTGCCCCCATTTTCCTCCGTGGTCTCGCATCTCTTATTCTTCTTTCCAAATACCTCATGACTACTTCATATATCTTCCTCATTTGTTCCTTCCACCCTAATTTTCTTCCTCTAATTTTATTTTATTTTTTCTTTTCCTCACATAATCAATTCTGATTCTAATCATGTCTTATACAGGATGAATCCTTCCTGAAACCAGACGTTGTGATCTGATCATGTCTTATACAGGATGAATCCTTCCTGAAACCAGACGTTGTGATCTGATCATGTCTTATACAGGATGAATCCTTCCTGAAACCAGACGAGCTGATCATGTCTTATACAGGATGAATCCTTCCTGAAACCAGACACTCTGATCATGTCTTATACAGGATGAATCCTTCCTGAAACCAGACATTCATTGTGATTGATCATGTCTTATACAGGATGAATCCTTCCTAAAACCAGACGTTGTGATCAATCATGTCTTATACAGGATGAATCCTTCCTGAAACCAGACGCTCTTATCATGTCTTATACAGGATGAATCCTTTCTGAAACCAGACGTTGTGATCAATCATGTCTTATACAAGATGAATCCTTCCCGAAACCAGACACTTTGATCATCTTTGTCTTATACAGGATGAATTCGTCTTGAAACCAGACTGAATCTAGATCTTATCAATCGAATCAAATCAAATCTATCGGGATATCAATTTCGCAAAACTCCAAAGATCAAATACCTCAATTGATCTCCCGAGGGGGCATCATCATACCGTAATTTATAAATCAAGAGCCGGGGCATCCTATCAAACCAATATCAACATCAAAACAAGATTATTCTTTAAATCAATGCGTCATCACACCTCGCTTCAAAGAGGGGCAAAATGTAGACACTTAAAAATAATTATTTTAATTATTTTTTAATTCCTCACATAATTAATTAATTAATTATGTTAATTAAAATTCTTCTCAATATTAATTAAATATAATTAATATTGTCACTATAGCATATGATTGATTTATTTAATAAATCAATCCCTTTCTTTATTCTTCTAAAAAATCAAATCCTCACAAATCTTCCTCTTAGCTAATTAATTTCAATTAATTAATTAACCTACATGATTCCTACAAATCATCTTCTTAATTCATCATTAACCTAATAAATTCTTCTAGAAACTCCCTAAACTCACTTAACATTATTCTTTTAGTCAAATTCTCCTACAAATATAAATCCCACCTAACATTTCCTCTAATTCCCCTCCTAATGAGTCGTTAATGGCTAATCATCATGATTAGCCACAAAGTCAACTCTTTGTTCTTTCATCCAACCACTAGCTTTAAATGCTCTTTTTCTAGATGAATGTAAGATTTTCGAAATCTTACATTCCTCTAGGCATTTCCCTCTCCCAAGGAATTTTTAATTCCTTTTTATTCTTCTAATCCCCATCATATCCATTTTTTGGAAAATTTTTAATTCCTCCAATGCATCTTGTAGAGTGTGGAGATACGAAATGCCTTTAAGGCATATTTCTTGGTCTCCACACCCTCTCTTGGACCTTGTGTGACCTCACAAGTAAATCTTAGCCCTTCATTTCGAATTCATCCTAGCCATCCGTTTTCCTCTCCTCTTCCTATAAAATAGGGTTCCATCCCTTCATTCAAATCATCTTGAAATTCAGTAAGCTTATGCTGCCCTTTTAAGCCCAGGAAATCATCTTGGCAACTTGATCATCTCATCCTTATCATTTGTGCACAATATTGGAGAGCCTTCCACATCCAGCAATCAAAGGAGCACATCAAGTGGAGCATTATCAAGGGGCGCCTTCACTTCATCAAGCTCAATCCGAAGGAGAAGGTAAAATAGCAAGGTGAAATGGTCTTTTTATGATATTTTAGCATTCTGCATGTTTATTTCGTTATGTTTTGATTAGTTTACCTTTCAAATCTATTTTTCCCTCTTCACCATGATCTGAAAATCATTCTCTTCATGGAGGACTCCAAGTGTTTGACATCAACGGCTCGCAAAGCAACCCCCAGATCAATTTTTTCTACTATGAAGTCATCTTCAGTAGCTTTGTCCGAGTATCTACCTGGGATAGGCTTATCCATCTCAGCTGTCCAATGACCTGTTGCTTCATCTACCTCAAGCATTTTCTGTGTTTTGAGTCTTTTCGGCTTGGACACTTTTTTGACACACTTGCTGATCATATCTTCCATAGGGATTGCAATTGGTACCATACTGTGTTTTTTCCCAACAACAACCTCTAACCATCGCATAGTGTTTGTAGGTTCTTTGGATGGAGGAGTTGTCTGAGTACTTGGTGAATTAACAATAATAAGAGTGTTCATTGGATTCAATTCACCCTCGGTTTCTTTACCTATGTCCACCTCTTGTATCGCAAGTTCACTCAAATCCTATTGATCCATTATTACTCCAACTTCTTCACTTGGATCCAAGTCTACAACAATTTGGCTCAATGCTGGATTTTTGCTCTTTTTCTTGCTCCTTGACCGAGTTACTTGGGCCACTATAGAACCTAGCGGTGACCTTTTTGATCTTCTGGGTCAAAATTTTTCAACAATTGACTTTGAACCACCTGCAACATCAACAATTTCATTAGTGGAAGAAATGGGAAGTTGAGTCAGAACATGTGAATCAACTCGTAGTTCATGGGAGGATATGAGCGATCCTTTCTTAAATTTTTGGTCTCTCAACCACTTCTCAGTTCTCCTTACAACATTAAAAGTTTTAGCTTGAATATTATCATCTTCCTTTTTATTCCAGTCAATCTTAGGGATTGGCTTTCCTTTAACTTCCTTGTTGAATTCAGGATCTAGAACATCTTCCCTTGTTTCCTCTTGTACTCTGGATACATTGATAGGAAGCTTCATGGTGATTATTTGCTGTAGAGTAAATCTTGACCACAATCTCCTTCTTACTTCATATTCATCACTACAATTCTCCCAGTAATCTTCCAACTAGGGTTCATGACAGAAGTGGTCATCTACATTTAGGTTTTCCATGGCATAGCCTCTGTTATCAAACCTACGTCTAGAAACATAGAGTTGTAGGTTCATCTTCTTAAATTCCAATTCCAAATTTAAAGAATCATACACAGACCTACAACTGTAGTATCCAAGTTCAACAAGAAAGGTAACTCCAGATTCGCCTTTTTCCCTTAACGTTTTATCAATATGAGCTAGTTGCCTGCTCACCTCAATGAGTACATAGCTATCAAAGGCATACCTAGGTATCCTGAATGGTTCACCTTCAAAACCACCTACCTAAAGATAAGTAAACCTGAGAAATTGAATGAAGAAGCTGCCATATATACCTATCAACTCCATTGCTTCAATTGACATTATCTTGTTGACATCATCTTGTAGTTCAAAAGCAAGTTTTCATGCGAAGACACCATTCCATCTCGCAATATGTTCTACATGTTTCTGCTACTGTAACAAAGGATAGTAATCATAAGCCTTCATGCCATCCACCCATGGTTCATTGAGCAAGCCAGGCCAATCTCTGGTATAGGCTAATATGTAGAAAAGATAAGAGGACATATAAAAACTAGACATGCCCACAAAATTACTTAAACCTTCATGGAGTCTCTCTGTAATTACTTGCACCCAATCAAGATATTTCTCACCTGATAATAGCACCTGAATGTAAAAATACATCCAATCTTCCTAGTAAAAGGAGTGTGAATTCCCTTTTAGCCTATTTAACAATATAACAATGTCTTGCACTTCTATGATGAAGTGCTCTCTATTAAGGAGCTTCGGCAGCCGTGACCCTCCCTTTTGGATTTTGAGGAGCCAATTTCTTGCAATTACACTTTTATACATACTATTCTTCTCAGAGAAGAAAGCGCATGAGGTCCCAATTGACCAGTCCTCATATGACTCATTGTGTGGGATTCCTATCGCCGCCATTATTGTTTCCCTGTTGATACCAACTAACAGCTCACCATTACTGGTTCATATGCACCTATTATTAGCATCATACCTATTCATACAAGCTACCACCAAATCTGGGCATGGTGCAACAAGTGGAAATGCAGCGGCTTCAACAAGACCACTTCTCACTATTTTCTCCATTATTTAACTAGCTTCAGGGTTCTTGGTTCTTTGTAAGAAATCCCCTAAGTCGGCATGAGCCAAGGAAGTATCATCTAGTTCTGGTAATATGCTCACTAAACATGATGTCCGACTAAGTTTTGGTAGTACCGGCCTCATACTGCCTACCTATACTTTAATTAAGCAGTTCTAAAACAGGATAGAATTCTACTCCAACAAACCAAAGATTTCTTCCTACATTGATAAATCTTCAGAACTAAAGAAATATAGCATAGGGGAATCATCTGAACTCACCTATTACCACCATGAATCTGTGAAACCTTCTCAGGAAAGTAGAGCTGAATTTACCTTCGGCATCTACAATTCACTCAATTATAGCAGCTGCAACCCTTACAAATTATGGAGATGAATTCATATATCCTTTTTGAATAGACGGGAAAAAACCAAGAAAACTACACATGCTTCATAATGATTCATTTAAACGTGTGAAGTAACAGTGAAATGACTGAAAACCTGACACTTTCTTAATTGCCCATCACTTCCGCACAAATAGTTAATGTCCTCATGATTACTTTCCAAATTTAGAATTTTAAATTGTTAGATGCTGGGAATATTCCTTCTTGCTGCGCTACCTCCAGTGTTAGCAAAGTATTTAGAATCAGCTTGAAGTGAAGCTTTTGAACCTTGAACCATCTCACAAAGAGTTCAATGGTTTAAGTTCATCCAAGAAGAATGACAGCGAGCCGCCGGCTCAAAACAATACCAGGAACGAGCAATAACCATGACTAATAAGCAAAGGACTTTGGACCTTGAACCATTGAACTGAAAAGACAATTGGTTCAAGGTTCAATTTCAAAACTGACTTAAAACACATTTACACATGCTCGTTAAATAACATTACATAGCCATGACTCACACAAGACGTTTCGAACCTTGAACCAAAAAGGTTCACGGGTTCAAATTTCAAAACGCATAACAATAATGCGCTTGCCTTGGTTGAGATAAAAGCCACTAAAGACATTTACCTAAAAGCACCTTGAACCTTGAACCAATTGAACTATTTTTTAAAGTTCAACAACTTGGGTTCAAAATGAAGAGGTAAAAAGGACTTGAAAGAATAGATACACCAAAAGGAAACCCGCAAGCTTGGACATTTTAAATGAAAATTTGAGGGTGTGCTAACATTGACTCTGAATGAGGACTAGGATTGTAAGGGAAATAGAAATGAACTCAAAGATCTCTGGTTTTGCAAACAGGCTTTATTTAAAGACCAAAACAAACACAACAACAAAAAAGACACTAAAGACTAAACAAACTAAAATTTATGTACAAAAACCATGAGGGACTCTTGTTTACAATTGATATAGTTTCAAATCCTGGCCATTATAGGTTAGGGAAAGAACAAAACCATCTTGATATGCAATTTTGAAAGAGAGGACCTTTCACCTTCTGAATCACAAATGGTACCTTCCATAGCGATTCGAACTTCGTATATGCTCCTTTTGGTTCCCTTCTTTTGTCCTAGAGCAAAACCTGATCACCTAGCATGAATTTCCATGGCCTGGATCGCTTGTCAAATATCTTCTTAACCCTCATCTGATGCTTTGGTATCCGATCTACTAACTTGTCCCTTTCCTCATCAATCCTCATCAAATGCATAATCCATTTTTCAGAGAATCTTGAAAATGGGCATCCTCAATGACGACCTGTAACTTAGTTGCTGCAAGTTCCAAAGGAAGTGCTACCTGAGCCCCTACACCACAGACCAATTCAAATGGTGACATCTCAATAGATTTTTTTGGTGATGTACGATCCGCCCAAAGAGCTTCATATAATTTTTTATGCCAATCTTTGAAATTTTCACTCACCAATTTCTCCATAATATTTATAAAAAATTTATTGCTGGATTCCGCCTGACCATTCCACTGAGGATAATAATCGGAAGAATGAGCAAGGGATATCCCATGATCATAGCAGAATAATGAAATCTCAGTAGAAAAGAAATTAGTGGCATTATCAACCACAATTTTTAGCGGAACTCCAAATCAAACCAGGATATTCTCTTTAAGAAAGTTACAAACAACCTCAGAAGACATTTTCTGTACCGAAATGGCTTCAACCCATTTGGTAAAATAATTGGTGGCTGTCAGTATATGTGTATGCCATGCACTTGAAGTAGGCATCAAAGTACCTATAAAATCCAAACCCCACTATTTGAATGGTTCGTCCACAATCACAGGTTGAAGAGGTAATGTTGCAAGTTGTGGCTTACGTTTGAATAATTTACATTTCTCACACTTGGCTACCCATGCATATGCATCTTTGAACATTCCTAACCAATAATAGAAATTTCTCAAAATTTTGTGTGCAGTTACTATAGATGAAAAATGACCACCATAGGCTTCATCATGAAAGGTCTTCAACAGTGACTCCTGAAGTGATTTATCTACACAGTGCAAGAAAATTCCATTCAAACCCCTTTTATATAATACATCATTAAAATGACGTATTTGGCAGCCTTTGACCTCAAGTTCCATTTTTTATTTTGAAGAAAGATGTGTTGGGCAATTTCCATAGGTCAAATACTATGCAACATCTGCAAACCAAGAATCTTGAAGTCTAACAAACAAGACTAAAGGCGATTCCTCTGTCACTTTATCCGTACTTTCAGAAATCAATTTGCACAGACCCTATCCTCTCACCAATTTTGTGGGTTTAATATCCAAATTGAACTCTTGAATCTTTGCCACCCATGAGGCTCTATTATTCATTCCTATATCCTATTGTGTCAAAATGCTCTTGACTGCAGAGTGAGGCACATAAACAACTACATGAGAATGGAGAATATAGTACCTGAACTGTTTTATGGCTTTCCCTACCGCATATGCTTGTTTTTCACTCATCAAATGTATAATATACTTAGTGGTATCTACAAAATCTAGAATGAATCTCCTCAAAAAATTTACTTGTGCAAAGAAGGATCTGACTAGATTTGTATTTGATGGTAGACTTAGCTGCTGAATTGCCTTTACTCTTTCAGGATCTACTCTTACTCATTCTTTAGAGACAATATGGCCAAGCAAATTACCCTCTGTCACCCCAAACACTTGATAGTTCTAATACTTAAAGATAAGTACAGATGCCAAGCTAATAAGATGAGAGGGGGGGGGGTGAATCATACAAACTTAATCTTCCATAAAAACATCAGATTCAACCTCGGTAACATATACTTCAGTAATATAACCAAAACTGGTAACCATGCAAACTCAAAAGCATATAAACATCATAACACTCACAACACCAGATTTAACGTGGAAACCCAAATAGGGAAAAACCACTGTGGGATTTCAGACCCACTAAGAAATATACTCTTCTAGAGTATGCTCGATTAAAAGCAAATCCTGTTAAAGATTACAAACACATTGCTAGATGTGATCCGGTTAAGGGATTTCCCTCAGATCTGTTAGGATCTTCACCTTGTTAGAAGTGACCTTGTTAAAGGATTTCAAACACTCAATTAGAATGTCACCTTGCTAGAGGGTTTTACAAATAAGACTGTTAAGTCCACTCGGTTAAGAGATTTTTTGTCACTTCACAAAATAATAGTAATAAAAATCTATCTGCAACTTCACATCTAAAATGCTAAAGCAGATTCTTATTTGTTCAATACAATCTAGGACTTATCTTGTCCATGTGTTGGGCTCTATACTCTGTTATTCAAACAGGTCTTCAAGCTTCTATGCTCGGTAATCACTATGTAGCATACTTGTGCATACACTTGCCTGCATACATTGTTTATCAATAGTTCCCTATTTATAAACAATTCGCCAACCGCTTAATCTCCTTGATCACATTTACCATGATCAATCATAGCCATCAAATCTTCAAACTTTGACTAGGTTCAATGTATGCTTCGATCTGAAAATGTTTTACCCCGCCTTGGAACTTGCACACATTTCTTGGAACTTGTGCTAGGGTATTGCGGTTCAATCTAAGCTGTAGACCTTCCTACCATTTTTCCTTTGCCATAGATTCTTTAACAAACTTCATTCACGACATACCAATCATTTAATCATAGCCCACTCATCAGCTTCCTTCATTAAATAATGCTTGTAATCATTTAATGCATTTTGTTACAGCTCGGTTACAACTCAGTGAATACTAAACTTCACTTGGTAGACATTCTGCCTTCATTAACCAATAGCGATAACCTTAGGGTTTACCGACTAGGTTCCTTAGGGTTTACCGACTAGGTTCTTTGCTCGGTAACATGGTATAGTATTAACCTTACAATCAATAGCATATGTAGATATCAAAACAATCTAAACATCATGATCTCATCAATGTCTAACTCGGTAATAGTTGCCCATTGAATAACTTATTTCTCCCCTTATCCATCATATTCTTTCTGTGTCTTTTACTGACATCTTTATACTTCATCAAATCACACTTCTCAAGATATGGCAACATCATACGGAATTAGAAAATCAATTTCTTGACATCAATGAAAAAATAATAATATTAAGACAGTAAACATCCTTAATCAGTTATATCCATAATCATCAACAACCTTCTCAATATCCTTATTGAAATGCCAACAATCTCTCCTTGCTTGTTATAATGCCAAATGCCAACAATCTCCCACTTTGACATTGATGGCAAAACCAATTGATTTGACCTAATTGATTTGGATTGCTATGCTGAAATGCTCTCCCCCTGTCATCTGAATTCTCCCTCATACATTAGTCTTCTCCTCTTTTCTTCTGGTTTTCTTTTCTCCAGTCTTCTCCAGTCTTCTCCCCCTTTGACAACAATGCCAAAAAGTAAAGAACTAAAACATAATTTCTTCCTATATGAAGTGATTTTCTGCAGTTATGTATCAACTTAGTCTCGGTCAGAGCATTTTGTCTTCAATTCCTGTTCCTTGTATTATTTCTTGTACACCTTTAGAAAACCTCCTAAAGTGTGTAAATCAACATCAACTCTTAAAAGATATTTTGTAGAGTCATTGAATTGATGCTTTCACCAAACTCGGTCAGTGAGTAGAAGATAGGGGTAGGACCCCTAACTTACTTATGAGATACTCAAAAGTGTCGCTTGGCAGTGGCTTGGTGAAGATATCTGCTATTTGTTCCTTTGTGCTAACATACTCCAACACCACTTTCTTCTCTTGAGCTTCTTCTCTAAGATAATGATATTTGATAGAGATGTGCTTTGTCTTAGAGTCCATAACAATATTCTTTGAAATGTTAATGGCACTAGTATTGTCACAAAATATAGTTACTGGCTCGGTAACTTTCTCATTTATACCTTCCAACAGTTGTTTGATCCATGCTATGTTGGTACAATTCAATGCTGCATCAACGTATTCAGCTTCTGCTGTTGACTGTGAAACACATCCTTGTTTCTTGCTAAGCCAACTCACTAGTCTTTCTCCTAAAAAGAAAGCTCCTCCACTTGTGCTTTTTTTGTCATCAATGTTGCCTGCCCAATCAACATCAGTATAAACTTTTAAATCAAAATCATTTCTTTTCTAATATACTAAGACATAATCTTCAATGCCTTTCAAGTATCTAAAAATTCTTTTGATTGTTGTCATGTGTGTTTCATTAGGATCTGCAGAGAATCTTGCAACTATACCTACTGCATGTGCTATGTCTAGCCTGCTGTGAACAACATATTGCAACTTTCCAATCATGGATCGGTAAAGTGTCTCATCAACAGATGCAGATTTATCATTCTTTGATAGTTTACAGTTGGTAGTCATAAGAGTACTTACTGGTTTTGAATCCTCCATTCCAAATTTCTTCAAGATTTCCTTTATGTACTTGGATTGAGTAATGAAAATCTCATCTTTCATTTGTAGTATCTGTAAACCTATTAAATACTTTATCTCACCGATTAATGACATCTCAAATTCTTTGCTCATTTCATTTCCAAAGTTCTTGCATAGACAGTCATTCCCACAAAATATAATATCATCAACAAATGTGGCTGAGATCAGTATTCCATTTTCATCATTCTTCATGTACATATTTTTGTTCTCACTTGTCCTTATAAAACCAATCTTGATTAAATAAGAGTGCAATCTTTCATACCATGCTCTAGGTGCTTGTTTAAGACCATATAAAGCTTTGTTCAATTTACATACCTGATCTTTATTATTGTCTTCAACAAATCCTTCAGGTTGTTCAATAAAAACTTCTTCTTCTAATATACCATTCAAAAATGCAGATTTGACATCCATTTGATATACCTTGAAATTCTTGTAAGTAGCATATGCCAACAATGTTCTTGCTCCTTCAAGTCTAGCTACAGGTGCAAAAGTCTCACCATAATCAATTCCTTCTTCTTGGGCATAACCTTTGCAAACTAGTCTTGCTTTATTTCGAATGACCTCTCCTTTTTCATTCAGCTTGTTTCTGAAAATCCATTTTGTACCAATTAAATTTTGTCCTTCGGTCTTGGGACCAATGTCCATGTGTCATTCTTCTTAATTTGATCAATCTCTTCTGTCATAGCATTTATCCAATCTTCACTGTTAAATGCCTCTTTCACTATTCTTGGTTCAAATTTAGATATCAAACACATGTTCTGTCTCAGTTTGTTCCTTGTCATCACTGGATCATCCTTATCTCCTATAATCTGACTTGGTGCATGATGTCTTCTGACATATTTGGCTAATATAGGCTCAGTAGGTTCTGTATGATCTTCTTCATCACTCGATAACTGAATATTCTCTTCATTTCCTTCTGCAGTTTTCTCGGTAGGACTTGTCGGTTGGACATAGACAAATTCATCATAATCTTCTGGTTCCTTGGAATTTCCTTCATTATTTCTTTCTACAAATTCATCAATTTTCACATTTGCACTTTCTACTATTTTGTTAGATGATTTGATCAGACATTTAAATGCTTTGCTTTTAGAAGAATAACCTAGAAATGTTCCTTCTTCACTTTTATGATCAAACTTGCCATTTCTATCATCCTTGTGTACATAGCATCTACTTCCAAAGATTTTAAAATAACTTACATTAGGTTTCTTGTCATACCAGATTTCATATGGTGTCTTCAAAGCACCTTTCTTCAATTGTACTTGGTTTAGGGTGTAAACTGTTGTGCTTATTACTTCTCTCCAAAAATGTTTGTGGCACTTTCTTTTCAATCATCAGGGTTCTGGCACAATCCACAATAGATTTGTTTCTTCTCTCAGCAATTCCATTTTGTTGTGGATTTCTTGGTGCAGAGACTTGTCTTTTTATACCATGATCATTGCAGAATAAGTTGAACTCATCAAATGTGAACTCTCCTCCTCTATCTGATCTAAGACATTTCAGTTGTCTTCCTGTTTCATTTTCAACTCTTGCCTTGTACCATTTAAACATTTGAAAAGCTTTTGATTTTTCTTTTAAAAACATTACTGACATCATCCTTGAGTAATCATCCACAAATAATATGAAATATTTGTCACCATAATAACTTTAAACTTTAATAGGACCACAAAGATCAATGTGCACAAGATCTAAAATTCCCTTAGAAGTGTAAGACTTACTTTTAAAGCTTGATCTTGTCATTTTACCCATCTGGCATCCTCGGCACATAACATTCTCAGGTTTTTTAAGACTCGATAGACCTCTTACTCGGTGCTTCTTGCTTATTTTGATCAGATTATCAAAATTTACATGACAAAACCTTTTATGCCATAACTAGGTATCATCTATCTTTGCATACAAACATTTATTCCGAGTTGAGTCAAGGTGAAATGTGTTACCTTTTGTTTGTGTCTCGGTAGCAGCTAACTTTCCATGCTTGTCATGAAATTTGACAATTCCTTTCTGAAATTCTATTCGGTATCCTGTATTGTTTAGCTGTGCTACACTCAACAAATTGTATTTCAAACCTTCAACCTAATAAACATCATTGCATCTTGCATTGTCAAGAAGTGTTATGGATCCTTTACCTCTTATCGGAAATGGTGCATCATTACCAAATCTTACATAGCCTCCATCATAGTCTTCTAACATAACAAACTTGCGTTTATCACCTGTCATGTGATGTGAGCATCCACTATCTATGATCCAAGAATCATTAGTATTTATGTGAGATATT
Source organism: Cryptomeria japonica (assembly GCF_030272615.1). Classification (NCBI taxonomy): domain Eukaryota; kingdom Viridiplantae; phylum Streptophyta; class Pinopsida; order Cupressales; family Cupressaceae; genus Cryptomeria; species Cryptomeria japonica. Next base: position 655,390,137 of record NC_081410.1, on the reverse strand, counting down.
AGGGCTTTTTATTCATACCTTTCTTCATCTGATACATCTTTGATAGCCACATAAACTACTTCCTCTGTATCAGTTTCATCTAATTTATCATCATTGGATTCCTCATCGGCTATTAAGCATGACTTTCTATCTCTTCTTCTGAAGTCTCGGTGTCCTCTGTAATGATTATCTTTCTGTCTATCATCTCGGTAATCTCTCTTTTTTGTAGATTCTTTGTTAGGACAGTTAGAAGCCATATGTCCCATCTTATCGCAATTGAAACATTTCAAAGGTAGTTTTCCTTTATACTCACCTTTGCCTCTCGGTAACCTTCTGGCTAATAGTGCTTCAAACTCTTCTTACTTTCTAATTTCCTCATACAGTTTGTGTACTTCCTCCATGTTCTTGCAAAATCTTTCACTTGCTCCACTGTGATCCCCTTTAGTGTACTTACTCATTCTATCATTGTAATCATTGGATTCACCAATATGAAAAGAACTAAATGCAGATTCAACTTTATTTACCGATGACCCACTGTTATCAGAGTTACTTAACTCAAATGCATGTAGCTTACCAATAGTAGCATCTAAAGAAACTGACATATTAGGTACATACCTCAATTCATTAATTGCAGATACTCGGATTGCATAAGCCGGTAGAAGGGTTTTTAACAACTTACTTGTTATATCCTTTTCTTCAATAGTTCCACCTGCTCCTTTGATTTGATTGACAATCTCCTTTAGTCTTGTACTATATTGGGTTATGTTCTCACCTTCATTCATCCTCATAGATTCAAGTTGTCCTCTTAGACTATCCACTTTTTCTCTTTGAACATGTTCATCTCCACCATACACAGATATGAGCTTGTACCACATTGCCTTTGCATCATTGCAACCTTCTAGATCATTAAACTCTGAATCAGTCAATGTAGATGTTATTTCAATCATTGCTTGAATATGTTCTTGCTTTGCCTTTATCTCTTCCATTGTCAATGGATAGGTGCTCGGTGTGATGAAATTATTCTCTAGATAATATACAACATATTCTCCAACTCCTGATAGGTGCAGCTTCATCCTTTTCTGCCATGTAGAGAAACTTGACTTGTTCAGCTTTGGTGCATCCCTCTTATACATCTTTGGATCTTTGCCTCAAGTACCTTTAAACTTTTTCTTTCAGAGTCCAAAGCTTTGATACCAATTGATAGTTCTGATACTTAAAGATAAGTACAGATGCCAAGCTAATAAGATGAGAGGGGGGGTTGAATCATACAAACTTAATCTTCCATAAAAACATCAGATTCAACCTCGGTAACATATACTTCAGTAATATAACCAAAACTGGTAAACATGCAAACTCAGAAGCATATAAACATCATAACACTCATAACACCAGATTTAACATGGAAACCCAAATAGGGAAAAACCATTGTGGGATTTCGGACCCACTAAGAAATATACTCTTCTAGAGTATGCTCGGTTAAAAGCAAATCCTGTTAAAGATTACAAACACATTGCTAGATGTGACCCGGTTAAGGGATTTCCCTTAGATCTGTTAGGATCTTCACCTTGTTTGAAGTGACCTTGTTAAAGGATTTCAAACACTCAATCAGAATGTCACCTTGCTAGAGGGTTTTACAAATAAGACTGTTAAGTCCACTCGGTTAAGAGATTTTCTATCACTTCACAAAATAACAGTAATAAAAATCTATCTGCAACTTCACATCTAAAATGCTAAAGAAAATTCTTATTTATTCAATACAATCTAGGACTTATCTTGTCCATCTGCTGGGCTCTATACTATGTTATTCAAACAGGTCTTCAAGCTTCTGTGCTCGGTAATCACTATGTAATATCCCTGTGCATACACTTGCCCGCATACATTGTTTATCAATAGTTTCCTATTTATAAACAATTCGCCAACCGCTTAATCTCCTTGATCACATTTCCCATGATCAATCATAGCCATCAGATCTTCAAACTTTGACTAGGTTCAATGTATGCTTCGATCTGAAAATGTTTTACCCCGCCTTGGAACTTGCATACATTTCTTGGAACTTGTGCTAGGGTATTGTGGTTCAATCTAAGCTATAGATCTTCTTGTCAATTTTCCTTTGCCATAGATTCTTTAACAAACTTCATTCACGACATACCAATCATTTAATCATAGCCAGCTCATTAGCTTCCTTCATTAAATAATGCTTGTATCATTTAATGCATTCTATTACAGCTCGGTTACAACTTGGTGAATACTAAACTTCACTCGGTAGACATTCTACCTTCATTAACTGATAGCGATAACCTCAGGGTTTACCGACTAGGTTCCTTAGGGTTTACCGACTAGGTTCCTTAGGGTTTACCGACTAGGTTCTTTGCTCGGTAACATAGTATAGTATTAACCTTACAATTAATAGCATATGTAGATATCAAAACAGTCTAAACATCATGATCTCATCATTTTCTAACTTGGTAATAGTTGCCCATTGAATAACTTATTTCTCCCCTTATCCATCATATTTTTTCTGTGTCTTTTATCGACATCTTTATACTTCATCAAATCATACTTCTCAAGATATGGCAACATCATACGGAATTAGAAAATCAATTTCTTGACATCAATGAAAAAATAATAATATTAAGACAGTAAACATCCTTAATCAGTTATATCCATAATCATCAACAACCTTCTCAATATCCTTATTGAAATGGCAACAACCTCTCCTTGCTTGTTATAATGTCAAATGCCAACAACACTGACTTTTTTGGATTTAGGGACACCCCATGTTCACAACACCTTTGTAACACTTGTCTCGAATCCCTCAGGTGATGTTTTCTTCTCTTTGAAAAGACAGTTAAATGATCAAGATATACAATAATATATTATCTTTCAAATGACCAAAGGATAAGTCCATAGCTCACTGAAAAGTTGCCCCTGCATTGATTAAACCAAATGGCATTGTGTTATAAGAAAAGGTACCCCAAGGAGTAATAAAGGCAGTCTTATATTGATCACTTTCTAAAACACTGATCTGATTATAACCTGAAAAGCCATCAAGCACGGACATCATTTTGAAACTTGAAACTATTTGCAAAATATGGTCCATAGCAAGTAATGGGTAGTTATCTTTTAGACTGGATTGATTCAGGTTTCTAAAATCTACATAGATCCTTATTTCTCCATTTTTCTTCCGAACAGGAACTATGTTGGCTATCCATGTAGAATGGTGAATGGGGTATATAATCCTAGCCTTTAACATTTTATCTACATCCTGAAATATGATTTCAACTACTTTAGGATTGAAACTTCTAAGCTTTTGTTGAAAAGGACTTACTCCAGGCTTCAGGGGAATGTGATGTTGAAATTTTCTGTTCTTGAAGTTCTTTAGATCATCATAACACCAAGTGAAAACATCTTTGAACTCCAGAAGGAGACTAATGAGCCTCTCTTTCTCTATAGTTGTGCAACATTTTCCCAGATTGATATATTTGGGATCATCTTCAGTGCCAATGTTAATCTTTTCGTAACCTCCAACATCTTGAACTTCAGGAGGCTTATCACCTTTGCTTTTCTTGTAAGCATCATGACGATAAAAAGACACTCTAATGAAACCAACCCTTTAGGAATCTTATTCCCTTTTAATTGCATAACTCCATCAGTCAACTCCTTGGCCCGTTCTGGTGAAAACGCCTTATACTGCATCTGACCCTTCAAAATATGTAGCAGATGTTTCTACACACTGCATAAAATTATTATTTTGTTTATCATTTTCAAACACTTCCCAGAATTCAGAATTATCAGGAACACTAGGACAATATATTAACTCCACTCAATAAGTATCATCAACAAATTCAGGATGAGGAATCAATAAGGAAGCTGATACATCTAATGAATCTGCTTTTGAATTTTGTTCTCTAGGAACAACCTCAATAGAAAATGCATCAAAATCCTTGATTTCATCCCAAACTCTATTTCAGTAGTGTTTCAGCCTTTCATTTTTTACATCAAACAATCCTCTGACCTATTTCACAATCAACTCTGCATCTCCTTTGACTCGCAAAAGTTTTACCCCTAGTTTCTTGGCTTTAGCTAAACCCAATAACAAAGCTTCATACTCAGTCCTATTGTTTGTGTTCTTGAATTCCAATTTAAAAGAAAAAGGGATATAGGTACCTGAACCTGATGCGGCACAAATTCCATCAAACTCCATTAACCACAAATCTTCTTCTCCCTTTGGTTGTGATACACCTCCCGCTACCTCATTATCAGACAAAATCATGTAATTTCCGAATTGACATTCATGATATAGAATTTAGGCCCTTGGATCGTCAGAGGGAAAAACAGTGAATTTAGACTTTGGTTCGGGTTGAAAAAAGACTCGCTGTTTTCCTACAAGAATTGTGGCTTGAGACCAATCCATTTTTATCTCACCTCCTAAGTCTCTACAAAATGTATGAATTAGGAGCATGCCATAGCTAGCATGGATGCGAGCTATTAGAATAGTCAGATTGATTCTTTTATTCGGGTGGGTAGCAAGAACTACTTGAGCATCCTTAATTTGTCCTAACAAGGGAATTTGTTTAGAGTCCATTGAATAACATCTGCCAAAAGTTTTCGTCAAGAATAACCCCAATGCTTTGGCTACTGCAAAGGGCATTATATTATCTGATGCACCTGAATCTATAATAGACTTGTTTAATTTATGACCATTTATAAACAATGATATATAAAAGGGCCCAGGTTTTGAAATTCTTGGGTAAGTTTACTATTGTATATTTTGATGACATTCTGATTTTCAGTAAGACAAAGGAGGAGCATTTGTTGCATTTGAAACAAGTTTTACAACGGTTGAGAGAAGAAAAGTTGCTGATAAATATTAAGAAGTGTACTTTCATGAAAGATGAGTTAGTCTATTTGGGATTTGTGATATTTGAGGATGGTTTGAAGATGGACCCTGATAAAGTAAAAGCAATAGTTGAGTGGCCTACATTGCAAAGCATTGGAGAGGTAAGATCATTTCATGGATTGGCTAGCTTCTACTGGAAGTTCATCAAAAATTTTAGTTCAGTTTCTAACCCTATGAATGAGACAATGAGGGGAGATCGGAAAGAATTCAAGTGGATCACCGAAGCAAACAAAAGTTTTGAACTATTGAAGTAGAATGTGACTGAGCAGCCTGTGTTGGCTTTATTGGATTTTAATAAAGTATTTCAAGTGGATTGTGATGCAAGTGGAACAATAATAAGAGCAGACTCAAGTTAGGAAGGGAGAGCAGTAGCTTATTTCAGTGAGAAATTGAATGATTCCCGAAGGAGATATTCAGTGTACAATCAAGAATTTTATGCCATAGTTCAAGCCTTGAAGAAGTGGAGACATTACTTGTTGCCTAAGGAGTTTGTGTTGTATACGAATCATCAAGATTTGCAGTATTTGAATAGTCAGAGTAAGTTGAATCAGAGCCATATGAGATGGGTAGAATTTTTTCAGAGTTACACCTTTGTGTTGAAGCATAGAAGTGGGAAATCTAACAATGTTGCTGATCCAATGAGTAGAAGGAATTTGCTGACAGACATGAGATTAACAATATTAGGATTTGAGGAATTGAAGACCTTGTATGATGATGACATGAATTTTACAAAACCTTGGAGAGCATGTAGAGAACCGGTTACAATAGATAGAAGCAAGTGGTTGGATTACTTCATTCGAGATGTGATGTTATTAAAAGGAGTTCAGTTGTGCATACCTAAGAGTTCTATGAGGGAGAATATGATAAAGGAGAAACATAGTGGAGGATTAGCCGAACACTTTGGTGTTGACAAAATAGTAGCATTAGTGAGTGAGCATTACTTTTGGCCCAAGATTTATAAGGATGTTAGGAAATATGTGCAAAGTTGTAGAGTTTGTCAAGTTGCAAAGGGTAGTAGTTAGAATGTGGGATCGTATAAACCTTTGATAGTACTGGTAAGACCTTGGGAGGATATAAGCATGGATTTCATACCTGGATTTCCTAAAACACAGAGAGGGAATGATTCTACATTTGTGGTAGTGGATAGATTCTCAAAGATGGCTCATTTCATATCTTGTAAGAAGACATCAGATGTATTACATGTAGTAGACCTATTTTTCAAGGAAGTAGTGAGATTGCATGAACTACCTAAGAGCATAGTTTCAAAAAGAGACACTAAGTTTGTTGGCTATTTTTGGGGAACACTTTGGAAGTAGATGAAGATAAATTTGAAGTTCAGTTCTACTTTTCACCTATAGATTGATGGACACACAAAAGCAGTTAACTGAAGCTTGGGAAATTTGTTGAGATGTTTAGTTGGAGACAAAACTGAAAGTTGGGAGTTTATTCTTGCACAAGAAGAGTTTGCCTATAATAATTTAGTAAATAGGAGTACCGAAAGGATACCTTTTGAGATTGTTATCAGAGCTTATCCTAGAGGTATATCAAAATTAAGAGATATTAGTAGTGAAGACCAGAGAAGTTCAGAAGCATAAGATTTTGTAGATCACATGAAGGACTTACATATTCAAGTTAAGCAACATTTGGAGGACATGAACAACAAGTATAAGGAGAAAGCATATGAGAAGAGAAGACATAAGGAATTTGAAGTTGGTGATGAAGTTATGGTGTATCTAAGAAAAGAAAGATTCTCAGTTGGAACTTATAACAAGTTGCAGATGAGAAAGTTTGGACCTTGCAAGATTTTGAGAAAGTTCAATTCTGGAAATGCATATAGAGTGGAGTTACTGAATAGTTTGAGTATTTCACTTGTGTTTAACATTGCAGATCTTCATCAATATCATGAGCCAGAATTCAATGAGGAGAGTATTGTAGACTTAAAGAAATAGTTGCCTCGGAAGGAACTAGATCAGATTGAAGATATTTTGGACAGTAGGATTGGGTGTAGTACCCGAAGTAGTCAATATAAGGAGTATCTTGTGAAGTGGGAGGACAAACCAGTTAAAGATTAATCTTGGATTTCTTAGGCAGAGGTAGACTGCCTTGGTTTTCCTTTGACCCCAGCAAAGTGAGAGACTTACTTTTTCAACAACTCCAGATGTCTGATGTTGGAGCATCCCCGGTTCATGACAATCTTGCATCAACCAAAAATATTTCCTTTCTGTTTTGCTTTATGTTTGAAGTTTCAACATTTCTTTCCGTGCTTCCTGGATTTGACTCATGAGATCTTATGGAGTTGGATTTTGCTTGAAGACTTGATCATATTATTTATTCCCAAACCATGGAGCATTTAGATCATTTTTCGGCAAGTTATTGCTACTGGTTTCTGAGACAATTTTCTGTTACTAGTTGCCTGGACCTATTTGCATTGGTGATCTACCAGACCCTTTTCATAGCTTGTGGAGCCCTGAGCATTGATTATGATGTTCCTTGGCATGTGGCCAATCTTTCCCCATGATCTACACTTCATCCTTTGGATTTTACGAAGGAATTTCTTTGGTGGAGGCCGATCTTGTTGGTTTTACACATTAGGTCTTGTTCTTTGGGTTTTGATCCCTTTCTGGGTTCTTCTGCTTTCTTCTTCTTAGTTGTTTTGGTTGCTCTGGTCTTACCGGTGGGAGTAGCAGTTGGTACACTATAAGTTCAACCTTGTTGAGCCTCATATTTGGCTCTTGCTACAACTATCTGTTCTTTTGTGAATTCGACCTGCTCAGCAAATGCTTGTACCTCTTTTCTTACTTTCTTTGCAATCTTCAGTTTCTGTAATTCAAAGTGCACTTTTAGTAGTTTCTCCTTGTAGGTTCCAAACCTCTCAATGATGGTATCGATTGGTTGAGCTAACAAATGATCAACATAAGCAATAAGTAGGTCTTTATCTACTTCATAACCCATGGGTATTACCCTTGTGGTCCTAGGAATAACAACTTCCATCAAGCATGTATCTGTGTCAACCATAAAACAAATAGAATCCTCATACCAATTGACTAACTATATCGGTATGCGTTCCATAGCATGCATTTCCTTATGAGTTTTTTAAAATATCCCCATGAAATATCATCAAACTTGTTTTTCAGCATCCTAATGTTGTTCTTCATCTGCAATAGGGCAGGTGTCCCGGTTATCCAATGTACATCACCAATACCAGGGAAAACGTTTTAGAAATAAAAGAATAAGCCCATGATAAGTTGTCCAAAGTTGAATCTAATCTTCTTGTCCTTCTTGACTTCTTCCAAATTTTCCACTAATTGACTCCTTAGAGATTCAGTCAAGTCATAGTCCACATTTTCCTCAATCATCTGGTATACAGTGTGAATTGCTGCTGCTGATATACTGTTCATTCTGCTTGAGTAGAAAATTATATATCTAATCACCATAGATGAAGATTTCATAGCGGGATCATTAATATCATTCATGGTCATAGCCCTTTTATCCCATCTAGATCCAGTTAATTTCTCAATGTCATTCTTAGGTATACCTAAGCAATGGTACTTCACTAGTTGAGCAGAAGCTGGTTACAACATGGATTGCTTCCTTAGTTATTTTATGAGGTCTGTCCAACCACATGAACTAATCATGAATGTGTCTCAAAACAAATCTCACCAACTCGTCATGAAAATCATCAATAAAATTGATTGCATGATGAAAACCTTTATCGGCTATGCTTCTAAATTGTTCTTTCAATCTACCCTGTTCATTGCACATAGATCTGTATTGTTCATAAATAACTGCAACTCCCAAGTCTTCAAGTTTGTAGTGATAAAAGGATCTTACATCCTCTACATGTAAAACACCATTCGACACACTAGATAGGGCACCAATAGGGCCAGTTTCCTCCAACTTGTATGGATGCCATTTGTATTCAGGTCTTGCCCTCTCGGTCATATCAACTAGATGTAGAGTATCCATAATACAATATGCAAAACTTAGAAGTAAAGAGTAAGATTCGCTGATAAATACCTCTTTTGCTTCGGTGGTAGGGTTTCCAATCGTAAAAAAATTTCAATACTCGATCACCGAATCAAACTTCACTTCGATCACCTCGGATGCTAGTAAATGATCTGAATGTTGCTTGCACAAACTTATCTTTGCTCTGCTCGCTTCGCCAAGAGTTATCAAGATGAAAAGTGATAAATAAAATTCAAAAAGTTCTATTTATTTGAATTCTAACTACTGCAATAAATGCATTTACTAACAAAACCCTAAAACACCTTAACAAACTCTAAAGCATATTACCGGTAGCAAAAACTCAAAGATATTTACCAATTATGATCCAAAAACACATCAAAACATAAAAAAGCATCAGAATATGTAGATTAAACTTACAATACATCATCTAGGAGTTCAACTCAAGATTTGACAATAAGCTCACCCAAAGTTGTAGAAACAACTTAGTTTGTTGGAGATGGATTCTCCACATTAGGTGAAGAATCTGATTCCTCATATGGTTTTTCATCACTCTTATTTTTCTAGGTCTTATTCATCTCAGCTTTGGTTTCTTCAATATAAACCTTTTGCTTTCCTTTCCAGTCTACAGGAAGATTCACCGATTGGTTCTTCCGTGGTCTACAAAACTTGGCAATGTGTCCCAATTTGTTGCAATGATAGCATGCCATTCCAGATGCTCTCCACAGTCTTGCATTGCCTCTACATGCTCTTCTTTTGTAGTTCATTACCACATGTCCAAAATTGTTGCATATTGAACAAGTCACATTGAATCTCTTTTCCATCTCATAAGGACTAGACCGGTTAACATAGGGTCTTTGCCAATTTTGTGTTCCTCCTGTCAGTGAAATTCCTTCTCCAGTCACCAATAGGTCTTAGGTTTATGTGAAGTGCTGGATTGTTTGCTCCATATCCGCATTCAACTGATCTATGCCCATACATGTTGCATATATAACAATAACCTTCAAATCTCCTAGGCACACATCTAGTATTAGGTCTATAACTAGTATTAGCATCAGATCTGCTTGTACAAGCATTACCAGTATGTCCTAGTTTACGACAGTTAAAGTAAACAGGTTTGTAAGCTTTCTTATTGGTAGGCTTCAGAGGCTTAGGAGCAGTTTTACCTTCATGCATGTTGCTCTTGGTACCAGAAGGTTCTCCCTTCTTAGATGTATTGTATCCTAACCCAGATGTATCACCTTTCATCATCTGAGATTGGATCTGTTCATCCAGCATAGAGGAGCTTTTGTTGAATTTATCAAGCTTCTCATTAGCCTCAGCAATTTCCTTTGTAAGATCTTCATTTCTTTTCTTGAGGGTCTCTCTAAGAGACATTACCATTTCAAGATCTAACTTTAATGCTTCTTTTTCTCTTTTCTCCTCATGCCAATGTTCATACAAAGTTGCATTCTCTTGCTTGATCTTAAAGATTTCACGCTCTTTATCTCAGATCTGATCCTCAACCTTTCTTCTAGCTTCAAGTTCCTCACTCATTCGGATTGTAAGTGATTCAAGTTATCTCCTTAGGTTAGTCTTTTCACCATTAAGCTTCTCTACTTCTTCAACCAGTGCATCAATGTTTGCTTCATCTAAAGAGCTACTGTCAGAGATCTCCAAAAATTGTTCGGTCAGTTCTTTCCTTTTAGCTAGTGATGTCTTGTATTTGCCTCTTAGGGTATGAAGTTCATCCCTAGTTTCAGAAAGCTCTTTATCCATCTCTCTATAGCTCATTCCTTCCCTAATATTTTCCTTAGGATTAGAGATCCCTTCCAAGCAATTAAGCCTTAGGGAATTTAGGCTCTGATACCAATTGATGAACTTAAAAGGAACTGAGAGGGGGGAGGTGAATCAATGATAATAAAAAAAATACAAAATTAAATAACAATTTCACGATTTAAAACTCAATAGGCATATAAGAAATAACACCAAGTACACAATAAAAACATAAAGCATAAACCACATGACACAAGAGTTTATACATGGAAAACCCAAATGGGAAAAACAATGGCGGGAGTTAGTACCCATAAGATCTACTATCTGCAATGTAGAGATCTGACCGGTTAAGGTCTACAACACCCGGTTAGGGGCACACCCTATTAGACGTGTCTAAGCCCGGTTAAGAGATTTACAATAAGGCCTATGAGGACCAGCCTTGTTAGGAGTTACCCAAGTTACTGGTATTTGCAAACACAAGTTAATGTGTCACTTGGTTAGAGGATTTAATGATCATAATTGTTAGGATATGACTGCACCCTGTTAGGAGTGACCTTGTAAGAGGATTTTCTTGCTACAACTGTTAGGGAGACAAGTACAAATGATCTTAGTATAACACCTTTCGTGTCTGATAAGACTCACTTCAGAACATTACAACATCACAAAGAATTCATCTCTCAATTCCTCTGATCTTCGCACTATCAAAAATACAAAATTTGCTAATGATCTATCACACTCTTAACCTTGTACACATATATCTTTTCATACCTCATCACACATTTAAACTTATCATAAGGCTGGCTAAAACCTTATTACAATTACCTAGGTTGAATGCATCTAGACAATCTTGCATTGTACACTTTAGTTATGTCGGCCACCGACATAACAAATCCAATTCTGTGTCATTTTATCGATCTGAGTGATTATCATCACTACCGGTTAAGTCTTGGTCAGAATACCTGCTCTGTCAATCACATCTCGTTCATCTGATCGAATCAGCACGTGCGGTCACAAACATATCTTCATCTAATAGTCTTCAATTCTACTGCAAAACCAGATCATCTCAATCTTCATAATTTTCATGTACCGGTTGTCGAAATGTAACATTATCTGCCATTCACGAGTTGAAGTCCTAATTACCGGTTATGATGAAAACTGTCTCTGCTTTACAGGTTAAGTCTAGCCAATTGAACTATAGGACTTAGATGACTTAAAGAAACATAGTTGCCATCAATGACAACATACAAAATAGTAATCATACATAAATCTAATCTCTATGCACAATAGACATTTACTGGTTTAGTACAAATGATCAAATGCCAACAAGTAGAAGGTTTTGTGAGCTTAAAGTTTTATAATCTATTGATAACTGATTCACCCCCCCTCCTCAGTTGTCCACCAGTTATCCTAACATATGTATGGGTTGAATGGTCATGTGGGGATTTTTTTGTCATCTTTCTCACATTCAAACAAATCCATTAAACTTTAGGTTAGTTGTGGCAAAGATAGAGAAAGAAAACCCCATGTTTTTTAAATGCAAACCTATGGGAATGAAAACAACGGTTAACTGGGAGCTCAAATGGTGAAAGAATTTATTTTTTCCCCCAGTTTTGGTTGCCCAAGCCCATAACAAAGCTCTTGGGGAAGTTTTGGGGAGTTGCATCTTCAGTTTTGGAGCAGTTTTGGGGTGTTAATTCTTAGTTTTCAATTAATTATGACCCAAAATTTTGCCTAGAAACCCTAGTTTCAGTTTTACCAAATTGGTTGATGTAAACTCTATATAAACCCTCCATTTGATTGTAAAAGGAGTTGGAAATTATATGTAGAAATTATAGTGGAATATTAATATAATTTTGGTGTGATATTTTTGCTAAAATTTGTGAAGTGTGAATGAATTATGCTCATGTTTTAGTATTCCAGTTTGTGTTGATTCTCCAAATAATTTAATAGATGGTATTGTTGATTATTGAATGGTTCAAAAGTGAATGATAACTCAGCCACCGTGAATTTTGAAGAGCATATTAGGAGTTTTTTCTTACATGTACACATGGGTAAATGGCCTCAAAATTTGATGAATTCTAAAAAATCATTTTGATGTTGTTTATTTCGTAGATGATTGCATCGTATTTTTATGAATTGTGTTGATCTGTTTTGTGCAAATATGGTTTTTATTGTTGTGGTTAATTCTGTTAGGTTCCAGAGACAACAGAGAGAGGGGGGGGGGGTGAATCAGTTGTCTAATAAATTCAAACCAAAAACCAATTAACCAACTTGATGCTTAATACCGGTAAACCAGTTAAGTATGCCGGTAGACAGTGTTAACAGTAAATTGCTATACTGGTAAGGATTAATGCATGAAACATAAACATAAAGTCATCCACAACACATAACACCAATATTTGTATGTGGAAACCCTGTAAGGGGAAAAACCACGGTGGGAAACCTTACCCACAATCAGATGATACTACTACAGATAGTAAGTGTACATAAATGGGGTCTGCACATGCAGAAAGGCCAACAGCCTAGAGCTCACTGCTCAATCACAAAATGGGAGTCACATTGACTATAGTTGGATGGTTAAATCCAATAAGAATGTATTGCACAAAATAGCATCTTCATATGCTGGATTCAGTACTCGTGTAATGCTGATATGCTTATACAAAAACCTAGCTTCACCTTCAAATGATGTCTTCGTGTATACCTCTGCTAAATCTCACATATACCTTCACTCAATTCTTTTTTGCATTCCACACTTGATCTTACAAATAAGATCTTACATTTATACCATACCCTAAGGCCAATTTTAGTAGGTCGGCTCTACAAGATATTACAATAAAAACATTTTACATACAATACAATATCCGATGCAATTAACTGATTAAGCATGTCGGCTTAATGCATTTACATCAATAATAAATCATCTCCATAGCGTGCCATGCTGATCTGGAAAAGATAAACTTGCTGGTGTAACCCTAGATAACCTTGTACCTATTTGCCGGTAAAAGCAAATATGCAAATATGAACATACCAATGATCAATTCTTCAAATCAAAGTGTCCACATGATGTCTTCGACATTATCAAGTGTCTTCCATATCATTCTAAGTACCGGTGAACATTATATCTTCCTGGTGAACCATATACCAGTAACTATGCAATAGTTACTTGCTTGCCGGTGAATGTTGCTGGATCTCCAAAGTGCTTGTTTTCAGTAAGTGTTGACATCAATGACAAAACCATACCAAAATACCAACAATCTCCCCCTTTGGCATTGATGGCAACACAAGATGGAAAAACCATCAAAGTGCCAAAACAGAAATGCCAAATACCAAAAAAACCAACAATCTCAATCTCTCCCCCTGGGAGCAACATGAGTTTATCCAAGGATTTATTTTCAATACCAATCTCTCCTCAAAAATATAATGTGTTTTTCCATAGATATATCTCCCCCTTTGACATCAAATGCCAAAGTTACAAAAATCAAGTTCATACAAAATACCAACTACTCCCCCTGAGAAGTAGCTTACACATCAAAGACCAGAATAAAAGATTTGTCTTTTAATTTTGCCGGTTGATGACAATCATCAACTGTCTAAGTCTCTACCGGTGGCGGTATGACTCCAAGCTGATCTCTGAGATATTCAAAAGTCTCCTTAGGCAAAGGTTTTGTGAAAATATCTGCAAATTGTTCTTTAGTATTCACATAAACTAGTTTTATCTCTTTTTCTTCAACTTTTTCCTTTAGAAAATTCAGTTTGATAGAAACATGTTTTGTTTTAGAATGTAATACCGGATTCTTGGATATAACAATTGCTGTAGTGTTATCACAATATATAGTAATAGGTTCCTTGCATTTTATCTTTATGTCTTTCAACATTTGTTTAAGCCATAGTACCTATGTACAATTAGTTGCTGCTGCAACATATTCTGATTCTATTGTTGATAAAGATGTACACCTCTGTTTCTTACTCAACCAAGAAACTAATCTTTTTCCAAGAAAGAATGCTCCTCCAGTGGTGCTTTTTCTATCATCCACATCTCCTGCCCAATTTGCATCTGTGTATGCACATAGATCAAAGTTTTCATCTCTAGGATACCATAATCCAAGATTTGTTGTGCCTTGTAAGTACCAAAAAATCCTTTTTATTGCTGATTCATGATTTTCCCTAGGATTACTTTGAAATCTAGAAACAATACATACTGCATTCATAATATTAGGTCTGGTTTGTGTCAAATACAGTAAACCTCCTATCATAGATTTGTATCTAGTTGGATTAATAGGTGTAGATTCATCCCTTTGAGATAATTTGTCATTTGTAGTCATAGGTGTGCTTACCGGTTTAGAGTTCTCCATCCCAAATTTCTTTAGTAATTCTTTCAAGTACTTGGATTGACTAAAAAATATGCCTTTATCAGTCTGTGAAATCTGCAATCCTAAAAAGAATTTTATTTCTCCAATCATAGACATTTCAAATTCTTGCTGCATTTTAATAGAAAATTCCTTACATAATCCATCTTCTCCTCCAAAGATTATATCATCAACAAAGAATTCAATAATCAAGATGTCATCATTAGTTATTTTGTAATATAAATTGCTATCTGCATTTCCTTTAGTAAAACCAATCTTTAAAATATACTTATCCAATCTTGCATACCAAGCTCTTGGGGCTTGTTTTAATCCATACAGAGCTTTTCTTAACCTGCAAACCATATCATTGTCATCTGTCAAGGAAAATCCACTAGGTTGTTCAATATATACTTCCTCTTCAAGATCTACTTTAAAAAATGCACATTTAATATCCATTTGATAAACTTTGTAGTCCTTGTGAGCTGCAAAAGCCAAGAATAATCTGACTGCCTCAATTCTGGCTACCGGTGCAAAGGTTTCATTGTAATCAACTCCTTCTTTCTGAGAATATCCCTTACACACTAGTCTTGCTTTATTTCTGACAACTTTACCATCTTCATTAAGTTTGTTTCTAAATACCCATTTGGTTCCAATTACATTTTTATCTTAGGCCAGGGAACTAATGTCCAAGTATTATTTTTCTCAATTTGTCCTAATTCTTCTTCCATAGCTTTAATCCAAAATTTATCTTCACATGCCTCATTGATAGATGATGGTTCAATTTGAGAAATAAGACATACCTCTTCATTTGCCAATCTTCCTCTTGTCATAACTCCTTTGAATTTGTTTCCAATTATCTGATCTTCAGAATGATTCAATCTTACATACCGGGGTGTCTTAGTTTGCTGTTGTTCTTCAATTATTGTGGAATCCTCTGATAATACCGGGGTAACTGGATCTTCATTCTGTACCAGTGGATTCAGTGTAGGTTCATTTGTCATAATTTCTGTTGCCGGTTCAGTGTCTATATACCTTGAAGTTCCTCTGAATTGTTCATCAATATTTACATTTGTACTCTCAACAATTTTCTGCAATCTCTTATTGAAACATCTATATGCCTTGCTCTTAGATGAATAACCAAGAAATATTCCTTCATCACTTCTAGGATCAAATTTTCCAATATACTCATCTCTTCTAATATAACATTTACTTCCAAAAATTCTAAAGTACTTAAGAGTAGGAGTATTACCAAACCATAGTTCATGAGGGGTCTTACCGGTTTCACCTTTGATGTGAACTTTGTTGAATGTATAGACATCAGTGCTAACTACCTCTCTCCAATACACATGTGGTAGATTTGCTTCTGATAACATACTTCTTGCTGCATCCAAGATAGTTTTGTTTTTCCTTTCAACAACTCCATTCTGCTGTGGTGTCCGAGGTGTTGATAATTGTCTTCTTATTCCATTCAATTCACAAAATGTATTAAAGTCCTTAGATGTGAATTCTCCTCCTTGATCTGATCATAAACATTTGATTTTCTTACTAGTTTCATTCTCAACCATTGCTTTGAACAATTTGAACTTCCCAAGTGCTTCTGATTTTTCTCTGAGAAAAGTAACCCAACACATTCTAGAATAATCATCAATAATTAGCATGAAATATCTATCACCTTGTAAGCTTTTAGTTCTAGCTGGACCACATAAATCAGTGTGAATTAAATCAAGAGCATTATTGGATTTTTCTGGAATACTTTTGAAACTAGCTCTAGCTTGTTTTCCAAATTGACATTCCTTACAAATTGTATTATGAGGTTTCACAATTTTAGGTAGATCTCTAACTGCCTTAGAAGTACTGATTTTTACCATGCAATCAAAGTTTACATGACATAGTTTCTTATGCCATAACCAACTTTCATATATATGTGCAATCAAGCATGTCTTTTCACTGTTGTTCAAATGAAAGATATTACCTCTAGTCTGATTACCGGTTGCAATTTCCAAACCAGTTCTATTCATGATTTTACATTTTCCAATTTTAAATTGTAACTAAAATCCTTTCTCAACTAATTGACCAACACTTAAAAGATTACGCTTTAATCCTTCAACATAGTAGACATTGTCATCTCCAAATCTTACTAAACCTCCATTGAATTCTTGAAAGTTCAAGAATTTACCTTTGTCTCCAGTCATGTGATGTGAGCATCCTGAGTCAATGATCCATTCATCCTTTGCTTCAACTTTAGCTGCTAGGGCTTGTTCTATCGGTTGGGCAGTAGGTGCCGGTTGATCCTCTGTTATAGCAACAAAAACCCATCCATTGTCTGCTAGATCCTCATCAGAATCATCAGTCACACCTTCATCAGCAATGTAATAGGATTTGTCTTTGTTCTTCTTAAATCTGTATCTTTGATATTCAGGATTAGGCTTGTATGTTCTTCTAGCTTCTTCTCTTAGTCTAGCATGTCTATCAGGGCATCTTGAAGCCATATGACCAATCTTATTGCAGTTAAAACATTTAAAGGGTGCTTTACCTTCATACTTACTTCCAATTGGACCTTTTGGCATTTTTCTTGCAAATAGTGCTTCAAGTTCTTCAAGCTCTTCATTCTCCTTCCTAGTTTCTTCAAGTTCTCTTGCATAAAAGGCTCTCTAGTTTGATTTGTCAAATGATGGAGCAGATGATGTTGATGCTTTAAAGGCCAAATCAGTTTTTATAGTAGCAACAGGACCAAATTCCTCAATTTCAAAGGCTGAAAGTTTTCCAATCAATGTATCCCTAGTTACTGATGTATTAGGCATTGTTCTTAACTCATTTATAGCAGTAACCTTCATTTTATATGCCGGTGGCAATCATCTTAAGATTTTTGAAACAATTTCATCCTCATTCAGAGTTCCTCCACAACATTTAATACCCAAAATAATTTCATTTACTCTTTCCATAAAAGCAGAAATCCTTTCATCTTCTTCCATTTTTAGATGTTCATACCTGACTTGGAAGCTTTCAAGTTTTGCAATCTTGACTGTGGAATCTCCTTCATTTAGTGTTTCCAAATGATCCCAAATAGCTTTAGCAGTAGACCTATCTGATAATCCCATGCTTTGTTGATCTGATAAGGTGCTCAAAAGTGCTTCTCTTTCTTTGCAATCATTCTCTTCATCTTTAGCTAAGGTAGTTGGAGCAGTCTGACCAGCTACAACAACAATATAACCATTCTTTGTAACTTCCCAGATGTCTTTACCAATGTAATTCAGATGTGTCTCCATCCTGATCTTCCATATCCCATAGTTGGTTCCATCAAGTTTAGGACTATCCTTCCTGAAGTAATTAGTAGACATTGGATCTCCTCAAGTTGTTAAACTTCTACAAAAGAGGACTAGGCTCTGATACCAATTGTTAGGTCCCAAAGACAACTGAGAGGGGGGGGGGGTGAATCAGTTGTTTAATAAATTCAAACCAAAAACCAATTAACTAGCTTGATGCTTAATACCGGTAAACCAGTTAAGTATGCCGATAGACAGTGTTAATAGTAAATTGCTATACCGGTAAGGATGAATGCATGAAACATAAACATAAAGTCATCCACAACACATAACACCAATATTTGTATGTGGAAACCCTGTAAGGGGAAAAACCACGGTGGGAAACCTTACCCACAATCAGATGATACTACTGCAGATAGTAAGTGTACATAAATGGGGTCTGCACATGCAGAAAGGCCAACAGCCTAGAGCTCACTGCTCAATCACAAAATGGGAGTCACACTAACTACAGTTGGATGGTTAAATCCAATAAGAATGTATTGCACAAAATAGCATCTTCATATGCTAGATTCAGTACCGGTGTAATGCTGATATGCTTATACAAAAACCTAGCTTCACCTTCAAATGATGTCTTCATGTATACCTCTACTAAATCTCGCATATACCTTCACTCAATTCTTTTTCGTATTCCACACTTGATCTTACAAATAAGATCTTACATTTATACCATACCCTAAGACCAATTTTAGTAGGTCGGCTCTACAAGATATTACAATAAAAACATTTTACATACAATATAATATCCGATACAATTAACCGATTAAGCATGTCATCTTAATGCATTCACATCAATAATAAATCATCTCCATAGTGTGCCATGTTGATCTGGAAAAGATAAACTGGCCAGTGTAACCCTAGATAACCCTGTACCTATTTGCCGGTAAAAGCAAATATGCAAATATGAATATACCAATGATCAATTCTTCAAATCAAAGTGTCCACATGATGTCTTTGACATTATCATGTGTCTTCCATATCATTCCAGGTACCGGTGAACCATATACCAGTAACTGTGCAATAGTTACTTGCTTGCCGGTGAATGTTGCTGGATCTCCAAAGTGCTTGTTTTCAGTAGGTGTTGACATCAATGACAAAACCATATTAAAATACCAACAAAGTCTTCCATGCTTTGAGTAATTCATTGATTAACATTGTTCGATTAGATCTCAATTTCCAAAATTAATTTCTTTAATCCTCATCTTTTGCAGTTTTGTTTATGATCTTGGGTAGAGTAGATTAATTAGCACAAATTGTTGTTTTCATATTTATAGTTCATATTTCAAAACCCCCCAAAAAAGATTCACATTCTTGAGAAAGATTTTTATGTCTCCAATACTGATACCAGTAGCCCCCTTTGTTTACAACACATTCATTGCCATTGATCTATTATGTGTGGCTAAGACCTAGCTTTTCACTACCTTGGAGCTTACTTTCATTCACTTTTCAAGAGAGAAGTTTCATTCTTGGATCTCTTACCGTTGGCAATGGTAACACTACCGTCAACATCCCCATCCTTCCTAGAGTGTTGGGTTTGGGTTTTTTGGGAACTTTTGTATTTGTCCTAACCCGCCGCAACCCCTATGTGTACCATATAGGTTCCCATGTGATGAATCCTTCAAAATTCAAAATGATTCAACCTAGGACATAGGGTTTGAACAAAAACTAGATGCCAAGTGTTAATGCTTGAGAAAACAACCAAATCTGCCTTGAGGATCATATCTAAATGTTACCCATATCATATGTAATATGAACAAGGATCCCTAATCCTCACTCACAAGAAAAATATAAGTATGACAGGTCTTTGTGATTAGGTGTAACCTAAAAAGTTTTCTTGAAACGAAAAGATGGTACCACCAAAACTTTGGCCCTAATGACTGATTGGCCTTTGGTCGGTCAAATGTTAGGCATTGGGGATGAAGGGTGACCTTTACACTTGAGAAATGCATAACTTTGACCCCTAGTCCACTCTATAGTAACACTCCAGTGATTTTTATAGATTAGACATCGAAATTGTTTAAGCCCAAAGTATAAAAGTGTGGTCAACTTGAACCCTAAGTCCCATTGTCCTATTACTTCAATTTATTTGGTATGTTTGGCCTTTAGGGATCCATGGTCCCAAGTAATAAGGATTTTTCAGGGATGGCTTAGGCTTGATCCCTGATCCAGGCTTGAAATCAATTCTCTTGATTTCTAATTCATATAATGTTACTTTTTGTTAAATATTAATACATTTCGTGATTCATTTTGTTAGTAGTGTCAATGATATTAATAAGTCTTGTCTTACATCATATATTTTCTTGATTTTGTTTATTTATTTGTAGAAGTGATGTCTAAATAGAAAGTAGCTCCAATGAAGTACAAGTCTCTCAGTTACTACCCTCTATCTAAACTAGTGTCTTTTGATAGATACATAACAAGTATAGATCTAGGCCATATTAACCTAGGTGAGTTCCTGAAGAGAATGGAAAATCCTGTAGACACATAAAATTAATTGAGTTAATATTTAATTAATTCCCCCATGTCGCATAATTAATTTCATTAATCATGTTAGCCTTTTATTATCCCTAAATTAATTAAATTAATATTTAATTAATTTTCCTTTTCCATCAATATAATTAATTATACATGTCTCATTTCCTCTGAAAGTTTGATTTATTTCAATAAATCAAACTCAAATTTAGCCAATTTTTTTTTGATCTCCCTCCTAATCCCAATTAATTAAATTAATTCACAATTAATTAGATTAATATGGTGATTCCTACAAACCCACCTTTTAACCCCCTTCATTAAGCTAAATAACCAAAGCTTAAATACCTATTAACATTTATTCTATTTTTAAATGTTACACACCTACCCAAGTCCACATGTGACTCCACACATGACTCCCCTCATAAATGACTTGTATGCACAAGTCACTTCCTCTCCACCTCACCTTTGACGCTTGGATGCTTGCACATGTGTGAGAATGCTCTTCCCCATGGATCCACCCTACATCTTTCCCTTTTAGTCCACATGTCATAACCCCCCTTCCTATAGCCCTTACACTTTGCTAAAAGTGTTCCACTTGTCAGCCTCATCATCTTTCAAAGTTTTTCTCACCCATGTGTGAGCACATCTTGCCCTCTTCAATATGACAAGTGCTCTTCCCAAGAGGTGCTCACACATGTGATAAAACTTTTCCCTTTTCCCAAAGCCTACCCCTTATGACACTTGTCACAAGGATATGAGTCCAATCTAACTCATCTCCTCACCTTCAATCTCAACCCTTCAATTAACTTCCAATCTTTACTGTCCATTTTGAATCTCCAAATCCTATAAATTGGAGTCCCATCCCTTTGCAAACCATCTACTTCCATTATATTCTTATGTTGCCCTTTTGGTTACAAATCCACATCCATTTTCATTCTTATGCTACCCTTTTTATTGCATAATCACTCCATCTTACATCTCTATCCATTATCATCCTCCACTTACCATGTCAAAATCAACATCCATCCATCCATCCTTTGTTATGCAAATGTGAGAGTAATCCACTGAAGGAACACAAATAGACCATTGTGAGGGGGGCAGGGGTGAATTACTGGAAATTAAAAAAATTCTTTGTAATCAATCAAACACTAATAACTGAAATGCAGAGAGATCAAAATGTTGGAATCCAAGAACACTGAGAGGGGGTGAATTAGTGTTCTGCCAGTATAATCAATTTTAACCTTATTAACAATGAAATTCAATAACCTGTAAACATAAAAGAGTATAACAACAAGTAGAAATGAAGCAACCACAAGAGAATATACCATAATACAAAGATTTATACGTGGAAAATCTCAAAGAGGAAAAACCACGGTGGGATTGGTAACCCACAATATCTATCCACTAGCCAAATGAATAATATTATAATAGGGGGTTGCACATGCAGGAAGGCCAACAACCTAGAGTGCACTTCTCATCACAAAAGTGTTGGAATTTACATGAAGATTGCATTAATGATATGTTATGTTGTCATTGATGTCAATTGAACCGGTAATGGTGTTTATGATAGTGCTGATATTGTTGTTGTTATTGATATTATCTTGTAACCGATAGGAAGAGCTTTGAGGAAGATGTTGTAAACCGGTATGTAAGTTTGTGAGATGAACCGGTAACCGGTGTATAAGGTTAAACCCTTTCTATGTTATGTAACTGGTAAACCCTACCAGTTGTTTTTGTTAAACCCTAACCGATTTAGTTTGCTGAAATGGTTATGTTGG
The DNA here is from genome assembly GCF_030272615.1 of Cryptomeria japonica. Taxonomy (NCBI): domain Eukaryota; kingdom Viridiplantae; phylum Streptophyta; class Pinopsida; order Cupressales; family Cupressaceae; genus Cryptomeria; species Cryptomeria japonica. Next base: position 655,367,624 of record NC_081410.1, on the reverse strand, counting down.
TTTATTATCTGATGAGAGATAATGATGGCGACACGTGTGATCATTGTATGAGGATAAGTTCTGATTGTTTTGGCGAGTTTGTTTGATTTTCTAGGGAATGAGCAAAGTGGATTGCATCTAATGCATAACATGTGATGAGTTACAAGTCCAATGAAGCGGTGATCATGGAGCTGTTGGAATTTTCTTGAAGAATGTGTATAGATTGCTATGCAAATCCAATGGTCACACTTGAACAGATTTGTTTGTAATCTCTATGAGAGAATTGGGTTTTTTTTGTGTTACCGACCTAATTGATTTGTATTTAAGGTTGATGAAGTTGTTTTGTTTAGTGTTGGCAAAGTTGACAGAAATCAGTTGAGTGTGTGGTTTCCTAACTAGAGAATGGATCTGCAGTTTGTGTAAAGGCAAATTGAAGCTTAAAAGGATCCGATCAAGAAAATGTAGTGCTATTCAGATAGATCAAGAAAACTTGTTGTTTTCTAACAATTACAACAAAATTGAAATCCCCTAACCAGGTAAGCTCTAACAAGCTTGGTTACTTCTTAAATCCTCTAACAAGGTGATCCATCAGCTTGGATTCTCAAATCCTCTACCGAGGTTACTCCTAATAGGGTATTTGCTTTTCATCAAGGCATTTTGTAAATCCCTTAACCGGGTGATTCCTAACAGGATCAATTCTTAACAGGACTTATTGTAAAAGCTTTAACAGGCTTGCCTCCTAACATGGAAAACTTCATAAGAGTTCAGATAACTATCTTGTGAGTCTCATCTCACCGTGGTTTTTACCTATTTGGGTTTTCCACGTATAAACAATTGTGTCATGTGGTGAATGTTTTTGTGGTTATGATCTTATTTGTTGGTTTGATTGACTACATAACTATTCTAATAAGGCATGATAACTGGAAGCATCGAGAGATGGAATATGTTGATATATGATTAAGCATTTTGATGTTTACAAGATTGAAGTTGTTTACTATTAAGTTGTTATAACAATTAACCAGTTGATGTTGAGTATTCTTATGAGTATTGATCTTGATAGTGAAAGTTTACTTTGTGAGTTTGAGTTTGAGATTAGGAAGTTTGTATCAGTTTTTTCAGTTTACAGATTCACCCCACCCTCTTAGTAATCTACCGAATACTTATTCTTTCATCATACCATAAAAAAGGAGCCTCATTGACTACAAACACCAACTATGGAGTTACAAACAAAATTTTGAACTTTGAAAGTGCATCTGCTATGCTAGATGAGTTTTGGTTAAAACATAGCATGTACCAGTTTACACTGTGTCCTCCCTTACTGGCATCTTGCTTCACTTCCCAAACCTCTAAACCGATATACAAGACCAAATACAGAATATTACATTCGATCAATATTTCTCGCACAATATCACATCACTATATTTCATTCATATATCAAAATAACCTAACTGGACTGACTTAAATACCCTTCCCAAACACAAATATAAATGCCTTATGTCGGCTTACAATGATATTACAATTTATTTACATGTCGGCCTAGACAAAAATAAATTCATTAAACTTTGAGATTGATGCCTTTGATCGATGCCGTGTAAACTTGCTAGATCAATCTCATATGTCGGCCTCATATACCGGTTCCTAGTTTGTCAGTTACCTTTGTCCTACCAGTGCCGTTTCCAAACAATGAATACCGATGAGTACCGATTAAGTGACCAACCCAAAATGGCATGTGTTGCCATCAATGGCAACACAACTAAACCGGATGAGTGTCAATTGCCAACACAAAACACAAGCACAACAAAATAATACACACATATAACACCAAAAATATGAGGAAAACCCACTATGGGGAAAAACCTCGATGAGAATGGTTGCTAGAGGTTATTGCTCTAATCCAGCTTCACAATGAAAATATTTTGATTAAAATTTTATGGGTACTAACCCAAAATAGCACCAACCCCTGATTTTATGGGCACCAACCCAAAGCAACACCAAACCTTGATCTGAGGACCCAGTTAGATGAATTACAATTTAGGCACCTTGTTACAAATGATGTTTTGTAACTTTCTGTTGTACTCTGTACCCCTGCCTCTACTGCTTTCTTTGTCTTCCCTCTTTGTCTTCAACAACAAAATATTTTCTGAATCTGTTTTGGCTCTATATCCTCTTCTTCTTTATTTGTTCTTCCCTTCTTTCAATTCTCCTCTCTGGTTTGCACTTTTTCTCTCTCTATTCTGCACTACTCTTTCAATTCTACTCAAATGTATTACAAAAATTACCTTTTGTTGGTCTTTGTCTAGCTCATAAAAACTCCCACCTTTACCTAAATTCAATGCACTTATCAAGCCACACAAGATTTGATCTTCGCCAATCTGCCTTATAGATTGATAGCCGCCAATATTTATTTTCATTCCATCTTTTGTTTCAAATTTTCTCGATCAGATTGATTTGTTTCCCAACAGTTCTCTGTCACCATTTGTTTCCTTCCTTAGACAAAAAGAATTGATCTTCGACAAATAACATTCTCATCATACTTGCCACGTCTGCATGCTCTTCTTTGGTCGGTAGGTAACCCTTGGTCAACCCTCACGCTCTATCAAACCATTGTGGTAATCACTCTCAACTCTCATCGATACCCTAGATCTCACCGATGACCATATATGACTATTTAAATGAACCTATTGATGAGAATCCATAGTCTCACATTGATGAACACAAGTATCCCATTGGTTATATAATCGATGAGACAAAGAAATTGTCTTATCGATATGTCCATGTTTGCTCGATGCCTTGCCACTAAAAAGTTCTTCATGTGGTCGATGTGGCATACCTAAAGTCTCCTCGATATACCAATGTCACAATTCATCTTTCCTAATCAATGAGACATGCATTATGTCTTATCGATGTCTCAATGTTTTCTTGACGGAGATGCTCACTTCATTGTGGTCTCTCACTAGCTTGTTTGATCAGTGAGACCTTCACCAAGTCATGTCGACCATATCCTTAGACTACCATGAGGTCACACTCCCTTTATTGATAGATAAGACATACAAAATATCTTATCGACATGTCATTGTCACACTAATGGTAATCCACACTCTTGATCGAAGAGACATGAGCATGTCACCTTGATGTCTACCTTGTGGGTTCCACACAACTTTTCACATACCACATCAATGTGATAACATCATATTGAAGAGAGGAGTTTATATCTCTTCTATCACATATCTCCTGCTAATGATCTTTCGACCTTTTGACCTTGATGGTTCCACGTGCCACCTCATCCACCATGTAGTCCATCCAAGTCAACACTTTGCCTTTTGTTTGATCGATGAGACACACATGATATTTCAATGACATACCAATGACTTCCTTCCCATTTTTCTTGATCGATGAGACCGAGATTAACTCTCTCCAAACTTCCACTGTAACCTTTCAAGCCTTCCATATCAATGTGACATTCCATGTTGGTGAGACAAAGATTAACTCTCACCGAAATCATTGTCTCATTGATGAACTTCTATAATACTTTACATCAGTGAGACATTGCATGTTGATGAGACTCGAAACAACTCACACCGAAGGCAATGTCTCATCGACATAGCTTGCTTGAGCCATACTCTAAGATGAGTGGAAAAAATAATTTGAGCTATTTCTCACTTGAATTATACACACCGATCAATAAAAAAAACCTGAAACCATCTCAACACAACCGATGTGGGATAAATGGTTTCAATGAATTCACTCACTCGATGGATATCAACTCAATTTCTTATTTGTCCAAATACAACCTACAAGGTTTGTCCAATCTACCTAAACCCTTCTCATCTACTCAAAGCCTTCTCATATGCTCAATGCCTTTTCTTCTCTATGACAATTAGATCTACACCAAGTTGACATCAATGACAATCTAATGCCAACAATCTCCCCCTTTGGCATTGATGTCAACCACGCTCATCTTCTCCCCCTTTGAAAACAATGGAAAAGGGTGTCTCAATGTTTTTTCCTATGGAAGCAACCTATAGGAACACCTACCAATTTTAATAAGATCTGAAAATAAATAATATACACTCCCTCATCTTCCTTATGCATTAGCTGCATCTACAATCTCTTTGCTGAAACTTATAGTCTCCCCTTGAAAACTAGAACCACTATGCTCCATCTCCCTTGGAGTGCAAACTTGTTCAGGTATGTAGGATTAAGGCAATGAGCTCCTCATGAACCACATACCTCTTTTTAAATTTAAATGCTAAAAGAGGGAGAAACAATGCCCAACCCTAGTCTCAGGTATTCAAAAGTGTCCTTGGGTAGTGGATTTGTGAAAACGTCTACTACTTGTTCACCTGTGCTCACATATTCCATCTTAAATTCCTTTTCAACTAATTTTTCTCTCAAGAAATTATACTTAATGGCTATATTTTTTGTCCTTGAGTGAATTACAAGGTTCTTTAAGATATTAATTGTATTAGAATTGTCACACATAATTGAAATAGGGTCTGAGTATTCTACCTCAATATACTTGGGTGTTTGTTTCATCCATAGAACCTGTGTGCAACATTAAATAGCATCTATGTACTTGGCATCAACAGTGGATAAATATATGGAATCCTAGTTCTTACTGTGCCATGAAATCAATCTTCCACTAAGGAAGAAAGCTCCACCATTGGTTCTCTTCCTATCATCAACACAACCTGCCCAATCTACATCTGTGTAGGCTTGCAATGTAAACTCATAAATCTTTGGGTACCACAAACCATAATCCAAAGTTCCCTATAAATATTTTAAGATTATTCTAATTGTGTTTACATGAGATTGCTTTGGATCTGATTGAAATCTGATTGCCATTCTCACAACTTGCACGATGTTTGGCCTAGAGGCAGTTAGATACAAAAGACTTCCTATTGGAAGTGGGTCAGCATCCCTCGTGAGGATTCACAACATGGTTTAAAAACCTCCTGTGGATTCTATAAGTCTAGTAGTTGTATCGGGCATTGATAGGTCGATCTTTTGGTGCAACGGTAACCATAGCTTGTAACAATTGGTATCAGAGCTTGGCCACAGGTTCAGATCACGTAGGCCGCGACGAGTGACGTTGGGAGGGGAATTGTTGGCATTGGGTTAGCATCCCTCGCAGGGATTCACGACATGGTTTAACAACCTCCTATGGATTCTATAGGTCTAGTGGTTGTATTGGGCATTGACAGGTCGATCTTTTGGTGCAACGACAACCCTAGCTTGTAACACTTCCAATCATTGATTTGTACAAGGTCTAATCAACATCAAGTGACTCATCAATTTTTCTCAACTTGCATCCAGTCACCATGGGAGTACTAACATACTTACAATCATCCATCTAAAACTTCTTCAACATATCCTTTGCATAGTTGGTTTGTGAAATAAATATGGCTTTTCTCAACTAGGATATTTTCAAACTAAGAAAGTAGGACAACTTTGTTGAACACAAAGTACCACTGAGAGGGGGGCGAATCAGTGGTTCTTAAACTCTTTTATGTTTTAAGACAATTTTCAAATATTGGTTGTTATCTTAAGTACTAAACAACCAAACCAGTAAAGCAAATGATGAGACCAAAGAAGACAATCACAAAAATGCAACCCACAACACCAAATGTACGAGGAAAACCCAATATGGGAAAAACCTCGGTGAGAAATGCTGCTGGAGACTACTGCTTCAATCTAGCTTCACAAGTGAAACACTGAATTAAAAAGATTTAGGGCACCAACCCAAGGAGCACCAACCCCTACACCAAGCTCCAACTTGGTGATGTATATTGAAATACAATTTAGATACAATTATGGCTTCTTGTTACAAATGAATTTTGCAACTCTTGTTGAACACAAAATACCACTGAGAGGGGGATGAATTAGTGGTTTTAAAACTTTTTGTTTATCTGATCTAACTTTAGAATATTAGTTATTAACTTAACCACTAAACAGTCACACCATTAATACAAGAAGAAAGGCCAAAGAGATCATTCACACAAAAGTAACTCACAACACCATATTTATGAGGAAAAACCCAATATGGGAAAAACCTCAGTGAGAAAAGATGTTGGAGATTACTACTCCAATCCAGCCTCACAGGTAAAATACTGACTTACAAAGATTTAGGGCACCAACCCAAGGAGCACCAACCCTGCACTTTTAGGGCACCTACCCAAGGAGCACCAAACCCTGCACCAAGCTTCAACTTGGCAATGCATATTAAAATACTATTTGAATACAATTAAGGTTTCTTGTTGCAAATGAATTCTGCAACTCTTTGATCAAATAACTCTCTGCCGGTTGACAATCTTCTCTTCTCCACTGAATCTCACACTATCGGTTGTGAGATTTATGTCTCTGATTCTTAGCCTTTGTTACCTTTCTCTCCCTTTCTCACACAGTCTCTCAACACACTGTTTCACACTTGGATACTGCCTGCTCTGCCACAACTTGCTAGTTAGGCACAACTACACAACTATAGTTCTGCCGGTAGAATCCGCTCACCGGTATGCTAGCTCATGCAAACTGCAACTTTCTTAGAACTCTTTCTATGGCTAGTAATCCTTCTCCTTTCTTACTCTCTCTTCTCTACTCCTTCGCATCATCAAAAATTTATGTCTTGAGCTCTCATTTCTTATTCTGTGATTTCCCGCCATAACACAATTCAAACTTTGGAGCGGTTAGGGTTTCCTCTTTTCGAAAAGATCTTTAATTTGATCCAATCTAGTTTGTCTTAGATCAGACACCTGTCCTTCAAACAAGCATTTGTACACAGTTTGCATTATCCAATGCATATCTGCTGAAAATAGAAATCTTGAACAAGATCTCCTGCCTTGAAATCCGTCAACACATAAAGACACTTTAGTTGTTTCCATTTCGAGGATTTCCTGAATCAAATTTTCATTGTATTTATTCAGGCACCAACTACTCCCTGATCTTCCTCTATCATTCCTTCTTTCTCGAGCCGCAATCGGTCAAATACAATCCCATGATTTGTGGCACCTTCATTAATGGCGATTATCTGTTTCATCGACCCTGTCGATGAGGCTTCACCAACCTCAACACATTTGCCACCTCTACCCCACATGGCATAACGATGATTAGGACATGGCCCACTAACACACAGTCAATCTAGTAAACACATACCGGTACATCCCTTTTCTGGTCAAGGTTTCTTCTTCTGTTAACCGGTAGAGCACACTATACCGGTAGCACATCTTCACCTCAGTGGTTTGACTCACAACTTTCACATTCTGCCTCTTCATCATAAACAAGCATCCAAGCTTCAAACTAGTTTGTACTTTACCGATAGATCTTCACTCTTTATGCTCACCCTTATGTGATTATCGATCATGCCGGTTGACATCAATGACAACAGTGCCAAAATGCCAACAACTCTTTGGTCAAATAGATCTCTGCTGGTTAACAATCTTCTCTTCTTTACTGGATCTTACATTGTCAGTTATGAGATCACTCTCTCTGATTCTTGGCCTCTCTTCTCTCTCTCTCATAGTCTCACAACTCATTATGTCACACTTGGATGCCACCTTGCTCTACCACACCTCACCGGTTTTCTTAGCAGTTGGACCTGCTACAGTTATACCAGTACTCAATCATTGCCGACTAAATCCTCTCACCAATTTGCTTGTTGACTCACTCAACAACTTACTTAGAATAAAATCTAAGGGAGATGATTCTACTCTGCACTCAACCCCTCTTAACTCTTCTTCTTCTCCACAAGCATCATCCCTTTTTGTTTTGAGCTCCTGTATTTATATTCATGGATTCCCGCCAAGAATGCATTCAAACACTGTCATGTTAGGTTTTAATTTTCTAACTCAATCTAAATCCCCTTTGATTCGATCTAATTTTTAGGGATATGATCTTTATGACAATGTTCAATCACCAGTAGAAATTCACATTCCAATGTGCGTTTTCTAAATTTGGAGGTCTACACCATGCTTTTCTGATTTTCTCTATCACTCGCCATTAATGGCTTTGCTGTTTCCTTCACCTAATAGGTATGAAGATAAAATCTTCTTGCAAGATTAGTGCGATTTCTTTTCCGGCTTGCCTTCCTCGAGCCGCAATCTTTTGGCATCCTCTATGACTTGTGGGTTCCTTATTAAAGCTGACCTACTCATAGATTGTTGTGTCAATGTACACTCCATCGACCTGTACGGTACCTTCACCTGGCATCCAGCTGTCATGCTTGTTGACATCCACCTTTGCTTGGATTCCTATGTCGGTTTGACATTCTTTGTCGACCAAGGTTGACTTCTGGTTTAGCTTATCTTACCGGTATGACTATCAACCATCCTTTTTGTTCTGTTCATCGGTTGTTGTGCCTTCATAACACACAAACAACCTTCATCCCGATTTATGCCTTATCGATAAGCCTTCCTTCTGTCTACTCACTCTCATGTGTATTGCTATCATATCGGTCACCCCTTCTTACTTACTGGTAACCTTGCCAAACTGGTCGACATCAATGACAACTTAATGCCAAATGCTAACAAACTCTCCTAACACGGACATTTCAAATTCTGATTGCATTTGATCAGAAAAATCCTTACACAAGCTATCTTTGTTCCCAACAAAGATAATGTCATCTACATAAACAAGAAGTATAATCATGAGATTACCTTCAACTTTGATGTATAAGTTGTTGTCGATACATCCTTTCTTGAAGCCTTGCTGATGTAGATACTTGTGACATCTGGAGTACCATGCTCTAGGTGCTTGTTTCATACCATATAGTGGCTTCCTCAATCTGCACACAAAATCTCCTTTCTCAGATGATGAAAATCCTTCAGGTTGCTCAATGTATACTTATTCTTCAAGGTTTCCATTTAGAAATGCAAATTTGACATCCATTTGATAAAATTTATAACCTCTGTGAGCTGAAAAAGATAAAAACATCCTAATGGCCTCAAGCTTGGCAACAAGGGAAAATGTTTCTTCAAAGTCTATGCCCTCTACTTGTGAGTATCCTTTGGACACAATTTGAGTTTTGTTTCTGATCACCTTTTCATCTTCATTTACTTTATTTAAGTAGACCCACTTTGTGCCAATAATAGTTTTATTAGCTGGCCTTGGCACCAAATCCCATGTTTAATTCTTTTCTATTTGTTGTAATTCCCCTTGCATTGCCTTCACCCAAACTTTACTCTTGATAGCTTCATTGTAGTTTTTTGGTTCCATTTTAGTCAAGAGACAAAAATTGACTTGTTCATTGTTTCTTTCATGTCTTCTCCTTGTTTGTACACCTTCATTCTTGTTGCCTATGATTAGATCTTCTGGATGATTCTTCTGTACATATCTATTTGGGAGATTTTTAGTGACTTCTTCTTCATATTTAGATTGTTTTTCATCTTCATAACTTGGTTCCTCGATCTTATTTTCAATATTTTGCTTTGGTTTTTGCAAGTCTTCATCAACTCTTACATTTACACTTTTAATAACTTTCTTGAGATGTTTGTTGAAGCATTTGTATTCTTTGTTGTGAGTTGAGTAACCCAAGAATATGCCTTCATCACATCTTGTATCAAAACTTCCTAGCTCATCCTCATCTCTTGTAATGAAACACTTACTTCCAAGGACTTTAAAGTACTTGATAGAGGGTTTCTTACCATACCACAACTCATATGGTGTCCTTTTGCTATTCACTCTTAACTGAGCCCTGTTAAGAGTATATATTGTTGTATGGACAACCCCTTTCTAATAGATATCAGACAAGTTTGATTTATTCAATATTGTTCTTGTCATTTCTTCAATCGTTATGTTCTTTCTCTCCACAACATAATTTTGTTAAGGTGTTCTAGCACCAGAATATTGTCTTTTGATTCCATGTCATTCACAATATTCTTTAAATTCATTTGAAGTGAATTCACCTCCACGATCTAATATTAAGCATTTTACATTGTATCCACTTTCTTTCTCAACCATTTTTCTAAAATATTTGAACCTTTCAAATGCTTGTGACTTGTGTTGTAGGAAAGTTACCCAAATCATTCTTGAGTAATCATTTATAAACAATATAAAATACTTTTCACCATTTAAAGCTCTTGTTATAGTAAGACCACACAAGTCTGTATGCACTAGTTCTAATGGTCTTGTGGTTGAGTATTCTTTTTTCTTTAAGCTTGCCCTAGTTTTCTTGTCTTTTTGACACTCATCACAAATAGTATTTGCTGGTTTAGTAATATTAGGTATGTGTCTCATATATCCCGTTGAGCTCACTTTGACAAGATTGTCAAAGTTTATATGGCCTAATCTTCTATACCATAGCCAACTCTCATCAACCTATCCCATCATGCATTGTGATTCATGACACTCTTTTCTATTATACACATTTCCATTAGTTATTTTACCTGCAACCATAAGCCTTCCACTTTTTTCTCTCCTAATTTCACAACCTGTAGAATCAAATGTGAATTTGTACCCATTGTCACACATCTAACTAACACTAAGAAAGTTGTGTTTCAACCCATCCACATAGTATACGTCATGTGTCATTAATTTTTCATCTATGCTTAAGGTTCCTTTGCCTTTTATCTTCATGGAGGAGTTGTCACCAAACCTGACTAAACCACCATTCCAATCTTCAAGTTTGGTAAGCTTATATTTGTTGGCAACAACAATGAGAGAAAACTGAGAGGGAGGGGGGAGTGAATCAGTTTTGAATTTCACTGGATTCTATAAACTTAATCATAAAACAAATTTGATAAATTGTAGCAATAAAAAAGATAAGAAAATTGATAACACAACACACAACACCAATATTTTGATGTGGAAAACCTGGTTAAGGGAAAAACCACAGTGGGAATCTACCCACAATAAGATGATACTCCACAGTAGTATGCAAAAATATTACAATGGGGAATGCACATGCATTCAGGCACACTTCCTAGAGCTCACTGCTCAAAATATAATGACCTGAAAGGCTACAACCCTCAGGGAAGTCTCATTGACTTACAACAAGATTCAAACTATAATCCAGAAGGAATGAACTACAATAATAACATCCCCAAATGCCCGATGACAGTTCTGGTTAAGCACAGTTGTCTACTCTGCAATACCAGTCTCTTCTCAATCACAATGTCGAAGGATGAATCACTTGATTGCACATACACCACTCTTTGATAATGCAAACACAACCACGACACCTAATTTACATTACTATATCACCTATTTATACAATTCATCAACCTTGACAACAAAGTCGGCTAAACCCTCAACTCACAATTACAAAATTACGTCACACAATACAAAGATCAACCACCAGACCAATATAATGATATACATGACATAACATGGACCTAATTCAAGTCTCCAAACATGCAAAACCACCGAAAATCATGCCAATATCAATCACAACATGCTACACTACCAGAAAAAACCGCATAACATGAAGAATATCACAGGTTCAAAAAAGTCACCAAGAACTCGCACAACGATCAATGTGGATCATCAAAACAAATAGGAGATAATTAGGAAACATCAACAAGCATGTTAGAAGCATCAGTAACAGTTGTACCAACACCACTTATCAAATATTCATATGTCAACATCTAGAACTCAAGAACACTCAAACAACAACAACTATCACAAAGAAAGATAAATTGTGGAGAACCAAATCATGAACCATCTAAAATAAAGATACAAAATACCATCCCAAACAATATCCCAAAATATCAGCTCAAAATTTGATCACACTGGAATATACCGGAGGAAATACTGAACTTTGCAAAGCACTAATTAGAAAAACAAACTGCAAAACCGGATCATCTGATATGATCAATTAAGCTTCTCAGATCACCAACACCAGTACAAAAGAATATAATGATACTAAAGATACTCCATACACCAAACTATGATCACAATGAACCAATCTGCAATCACTGGAGGAGGAATATGTTAACATCAATGACAACAACATATCGTAGCAGCAACAATGTCCAACAACATTTATCTCCAGTCATATGATTGGAATAGCCACTATCAATCACCCAAAGAATTTCCTTTTGGCATGAAGTTATATTTGTATTAACAACTTAGACTCTTCCTTCTCTTTATCCTTTTCTTTCCAAATTTGTTTGATCTCTTTTTTCTTCTCAGTTGCAACATTTGACTCAGATTTGTTTAGAGGAGCAACATCTACTTTATTTTCTTGTTTGGTAACCTTAGTTCTACAGTGCTTAACAATGTGGCCAAAGTTGTTGCACTTGTAGCATACTATGTTCTCTTTAAATTGAGGAGTGAGGAACCATTTACTTGGTTGATTTGTTCTACTTCTGCACTCAACACTCCAATGTCCTAGCTTGTTGCAATTATAAAAAACTATTTTTATATTTCTCAAAGGAGCAAAAGAATTCTTTCTTATGAAGTCTACAACTGGTTTATTGTAGAAGTGTTAACAATTTGAAAATTTGTGACCATACACATTACACTTATAATAGTAGCTCAAAAAATAAGATACATACCAATTGTTGTGCTGAGGGTCATTCCATGTTGGTATTTTTGCAAGAAGAGGTATTCTAGGTCTTCTTCTTGTATGTTTGAATCTTGTGAAGCCATCATTTTATGCTTGGTCTTCTCTTTTGGGAAAACATTCTCTTCTTTTGAAGCATCAAGGACTATTTTTTTACTATCAAGAGGGGAGTTCAAATTAGTCTTCTTCTTCTTCATAAGTTCTTTTGCTTTAGAAGTCTCTCCTTGTTCATATCCTAGATCTTGATTATCTTTATTCTTCTTTTTCCTATTGAGCATGTCATTTAAAGAATTTGTACTGCTCTCACATATCAATCTCAGCTTGAGATCATCCTTACATTTCTCAAGTTCATTTCTAATCTAGTCACAACTTCTTGTTCCAACTTTTGACATTCCTTTTCTTTTACATCCAATTCTAATTTTATTACATCACTCATCCTCTTAGATTCTTCTAGCTGATTTCTCAAAGTGATGATGTCCTAATTAGACTCTTCAAGGCTCTTGCTCAACTAATTTTATTCCTTTATTGCCGAGTTCTTGTACTTGGCATGCTCTTTATTTAATCTACTAATTTATTCAAGAACATAGATCAACTCTCCTTTAAGGTCAACTTCAACATCATATTCATTTCCCTCACCACTGTCAAACGAACTTGGATTTTCAGATTGAGCTCCACTTTCGTTCTTTGAAGTTTTCTTCTTATTTAGAACCTATTCATCTATGAACAATTTAATCTCTTTCTCACCATCACTATAGTCCTCAGTTGACTCACTTTCATCATCAGAGACAACACTATCTAAGGTAAAGAGACTTTTCTTCTTTTGAAAATTTATTCTCCTTGATTAATTTTTTTTTTTACCTTTGTTCTCCATACTTTTCTCATCATCATCTCCCTTCTCCTTGATACAAACACAACAAAAAAATGTCCTATCTTACCATAGTTGGAATATTTGAATGAAAAATTACCTCTGTATTTTCCAGATCCTTTCTTAAACTTGTTGACAAAGTTTTCTTTAGCTATGTCAATATCTTCTTCATCAACATTCATTATCAATTCCTCCCCTTTCTTCATAGAGTTGAAAGAAACTTCTCTCTTTGATGACTTAGCACTCATAGTCCTCATCTTGTAAGTTGATAATAAACCAAATAGTTTATCCATGGAGAAGTTCTTTTGGTCCTTAGCTTCTATGGTAGAGACTTATGTGTCATTTTTTTTAGTTAGGGATCTTAACACCTTCTTGACTATGACTTCATCTACAACATCCTCACCAAGCCCTCTTACAACATTTACTATTTCATCCACCCCTTGTAGATAATCAACAATCTTTTCTTCATCTTTTATCTTCAGACCTTTAAACTAATCTATGAGATTTTGTAGTTTGGCCTCCTTCACCTTCACATCTCCTTCATAGATTATGTGCAACCTATCCCACATTTCCTTTGCAGAATTGTAGTGCATAACTTTGACAAATTATGTATTAGTCAACCCACTCATAGTGGCATGTTTGGATTTTGCATTATACTCATATTCCTTTTTAGCATTAGGGTTAATAGGTGGAGTTTGTGGAATGATATAGCCATTTTTAACTGACATCCACATATCACAACCTAAGGAGGATAGATAGGTTTCTAGTCTTCTGCTCCAAAAGGTATAGTTCGTGTCATCAAAAATTGACACTTTAATAGAGGAGGATTAATTTCTATCCATTGTGTGAACACAAACCAAAATCTACCCAATCTCGAGAAAGCTTATTTAACGAGGAACCTAGTGATTTGATACCAATTGAAGGAACACAAATAGACCACTGAGAGGCGTGAGGTGAATTAGTGGAAATTAAAAATTTACTTTCTAATCAATCAAATATCGATAATTGAAATGCAAATAGATCAAAACACAAGCACAAGGAAAGAATACACACATATAACACTAATTATATGAGGAAAACCCATTGTGGGGAAAAACCTTGGTGAGAATGGCTACTAGGGTCTGTTGCTCTAATCCAGCCTCACAATGAAAATATTTTGATTACAATTTTATGGCCACCAACCCAAAGGAGCACCGACCCCTATTTTTATGGGAACCAACCCAAAGGAGAACCAAGCCTTGATCTAAGCACCCACTCAGATGAATTACAGTAAAAAGATTTCAATGATAATTTAGCTGTCTTGTTACAAAGGATGTTTTATAACTTTTTGTTGTACTCTGCACCCTTGCCTTTGCTGATTTCTCTGTCTTCCCTCTTTGTCTTCAACAACAAAATGTTTTATAAATCTATTATGGCTATGTATCCTCTTCTTCTTTATCTGTTCTTCCCTTCTTTCAATTATCCTCTATGATTTGCACCTTTTCTCTCTCTATTCTACACTACTCTTTCAATTCTGCTCACTTCAAAATGTGTTACCAAAACTACTTTAGGGTATTTCTGTGACTCAACCCAGTGACATGGGTTTCCCATTATGAGGTGAGTTGAGGTGAGACTAATCCCTAGAGATTTACCAAGCCACCTGTAATCTAGGTCCATCGAGTGAGCTTAGGCCTTAGAGTCGAACCCGAGACCAATGGAGAGAAAACCCACAGTCCAAGCATTACCAAAACTACCTTTTGTTGGTCTTTGTCTAGCTCATTAAAACTCTTTCCTTTGCCTAACTTAAATGCACTAATTGGGCCACAAAATATTTTATCTTCATCAATCTACCTTACAGATTGATACCCACCAATATTTATTTCATTCCATCTTTTGTTTCAAATATTCTCGATTAGATTTGATTTACTTCCCAACAGTTCTCTATAAACATTTATTTCCTTCCTTAGATAAAAAGAATTTGTCTTCAAAAAATAACATTTGCATCGTACTTGCCACATCTACAGGGTTTTCTTTGGTTAGTGGGTCAACCTTGGTCAACCCTCATGCTCTATCGGGTCATCATGGAAATCACTCTCAGCTCTCATTGATGCCCTAAATCTCACTGAGCTTTGTAAATGAACCTATTGATGAGACTCCATAGACTCACAATGATGTATAGAAGTCTCCCATTGGTTATCTAATTAATGAGACAAATAAATTGTCTTATCAATGTGTCCATGTCTACTTTATGCCTTACCACTCAAAAATTCTTGATGCAGTCAATGCGACATACCGAAAGTCTCCTTGATATACCAATGTCACAATTCATCTTGCCTGATTGATGAAACATGTATTATGTCTTATCAACGTGTCAATGTTTTCTCAATGGAGACACTCACTTCACCATAGTCTCTCATTGGCTTGTCTGATCGATGAGACCTTCACCAAGTCATGTTGACCACATCCTATACTACTGCGAGATCACACTACCTTGATTGATTGACAAGACATACAAAATGTCTTATCGACATGTCATTATCACACCGATTGTAATATACACTCTTGATCAAAGAGACATGAGCATGTCACCTTGATGTCTACCTTGTGGGTTCCACACAACTTGTCACATACTACATCAATGTGACAACACCATAACAAAGAGAGTATTTTATATCTCTCTTTGATCACACATCTCCTGCCAATGATCTTTCGACCTTTTCACCTTGGCGGTTCCACATGCCACCTCATCTGCTATGTTGTTTGTCCAAGTCAACACTCTGCCTTTCATTTGATCAAATAGACACAAAGGATATCTCAACAACATATCAATGAATTCCTTTCCATTTTGCTTGATCAATGAGAACGAGACTAACTCTCTCTGAACTTCCACCATAACCTTTCAAATCGTCCATATCAGTGTGACATTCCATGTCTGTTGCAGTCACGTCAGGAGTAAGTCCTATAAGAGAACAATTCAGACTGTGTAGCAAGAGTTAACACAACATAAGAGACACAATGTGATGGAGGCTGTAGACACCTAAAAATGTCTCATTAATCGCACACTAATTATTCATCCTAATTAATTAATTAATTCTTTAATTATTTAATTAAGCTAATTATTATTCTAAATTGACTAAATCATCACATTCAACATTTCGAATTATCAAATTTCCACTTCTTAATCAATTAATCACTTAACCCTATCTCAAATATTAATTGAATATTATTTATTTTAATTAATTATGATTAATTCCCTTAATTAAATAATCTTTATTATTTAATTAATCACATTTATAATGATTAAATAATTCCTCCAAATCCCCAAATTCAAATTTCAAATAATTCCATCTAATTTCATTTTTCTCAAATTCACAATTCCCCAAATGTAGATTCCAATTAATTTTATTTAATTCCAAATCATCAAATTAACATTTCACTAAATCTGCATTTAATCACATTTCAATTAATTCCACGTGCATTTCAACATTCGAAAACCCAAATTCAAATCAAAATTGAAAATGAAATTGAATTTCAATTCAATCTCCTACAACACATGTTGAAAATCATAACTTATTGATCAAATTAGTTAACTAGTTAGTTAACTCATCAATCACCCCTTTTCATTCTCAATCACCTTTCCTGACAAATCAATCAAATCAATCATCTCTCCAATCAATCCAGTCATCTGGCTAATATATTCAGTTTACTATCCAATCAATCTAGCTGACTACTCAATATATTTAGTTGACTCCTCAATCAATCTAAGTTAACAAATCAATCAACTTTGTTAACTGATCAATCTAAATCAATTGTCTTCGAATCAGGAATTGAGTTCAAAATCCCTCCTCATCTCTCATGAAAATCTATATAAACAACACCAATTTCTCAAATCAAGCTAGATCACACTCTTCAAAACAATTGCCATCTTATGCAAGAATCACCGTGCAAAACTTGAGAGCCACCTACACCAACAATTTGGAGAGGAACAATGGAAGCACAAATCTGGAATAGGGAGTTTGAATTTGTTTGATTCTTTCAATTCTAGCATTTATTCTATTGTTTTGTGTTTTAAATCATGCTAGATTAGTCAAGGATCTGTGATTGTCCTTATTTCCTATTTCAACATTTATTATTTTTAAGCATGAAACATTTGGTGAACTCGACGTGAACCTACAACGACTAATTTATCTTTTCTAGTTTTTGTGATTTGCAGGGCTGTACATAATAGAAAAAATGGAATGCGCAATTGCCTATACATAAATTCACAATTGCACATATTAATGCACAATTGATGTTATTTTGATGTTCATTTGATGTTTGATTAATTCACAATTGCTTTAACTAGTGAATCTACGATGACTAATTTATCTTTTCTAGTTTTTGTGATTTGCAGGGCTGTATCGAACAGAAAAAATGGAATGCGCAATTGCCTACACATAAATTTGCATTTGCAAATATTAATACACAATTGATGTTATTTTGATTTACATTTGATGTTTGATTAATTCACAATTGCTTTAACTAATGCGCAATTGTAGGCTCAACCCAAAATTTTATTTTTTATTGTCTCTTTGGCTTTAAATATATTTGCAAGATTAACCCATCAATCTTTTTCAATTCTGGAAAAGTTAATTTTTTGTGCATGAAATGTCTCTAATCCCATGGCAGGCAAGGTAATGTTTAATATTTTAGGTGCTAGAAGGAGGAAACAACATAGAAGACAACTAAAAACCTATCAAAGACTTGTAAAAATAGAAAAAACAACTTCGAGAATTTGAAGAAAAAGAGGCTAGGGCTTTATACCATCAAACCGTAAACAAAATCCTAGACAAATTCAACATTTATGATGATGTCGAAGTAATGGGTAGCCTTATTTGGGATGAGTTCACTGAAGGAAAAAAATTCTCTCTTCCGTCTTTTTCTGTTGTTTAATAATTTTTCAAAGTTATAGGTTTAAGTGATGCGCAATTGATTTGACAGTAATTCACAATTTCTTATACAATAATTTGCAATTGTTGTTACAATAATTCACAATTGCTGTTACAATAATTTGCATTTGATCAGATGTTAATTTGCAATTGCCAGAGTAGATTAGATTGATTCTGTTTTTGTTTTTCTGTTATTTTTTGTCAAAATTCCATTCTATTTATGCAAACATAAAGTTGTAATTGAGAAGAAAGTTAGGATGGAGAGCCCACTCCGTGTCAACTAACCTTTTCTAGTTTTCTTGCAGGGGTAGCTTAGAAACTTTCATTTTGGTGCATTTAAAATAAACCACAAACAATCTACTTTTTGATTCATAATTGCTATGAAGGATAAAAATAATACCATGTTTTCATGGAGCAACATCTCCATTTAGACTAGAAAATTTTGCAATTGAGGTTAAAAAGAATATTGTTTTGCGTGTTTGTGAGGTGATAGGCATATGTTCTCCCCTTAACTAGGTGACAAAAAAGCGAGACCCATCTCTTTCATGTTTTTAGTCAATTTCATGCAAATAGGATAACACCTTTAGCAGGCCTACCCTCTCGAGAAGCCTATAAGGCTGGTGAGAGGGGAATGACCTAAGTGGAAACGAATAACACCAAGTAATCCAAGCCACTCTAAATAAATGCATATGTGATGAAAATTATATGCGACGAGTGTAACAATTGTCACAATGGCATTATGCCTTGTTGGTGTAAATAATTATTCATCATGGATATTATTACACTTTACTTAAGTTTACTTAGGTACATGCATTTAATAGTAGTTTGGGTATGAGACACTTGGGTATTTGTGCCACATTGGGATAGTGTGTGTAGGATAATTTCCACCTTTTATGGTGTTGATCTTATCTTGTTGTTACATTCCACCTCATGTGGAATATTATATTGTTTCTCCTACCTACCCACACCTATTTCCTACCTACCCTTGTTTCTTATTGATCCACGTGTCATGTTTGTGTGCTCACATATCCCTAGCCTTGCCTATATAAGCAGGCTCATCTACATTGTTTGTACGGGCAATCACTGAACAACATCATGTAATGATCCAGTTGATCATATTTTGCATCTTGATAGAATACAGTTTATTCCTATCATCTATTTTGTTCTCTCTTATTTGTGCTTTCCATTGCCTCTAGATCTTGGAAAAATCTCACATGCTTCCCTCAGTGCTTATACGGTATGTTTAAATTCTGTAGAGCGTAACCTCTATAGTCTAGGAGACTTCCCTTAACAGAGTGTAAAATGCTGCTAATTGTGACCACTTGAACGAAACCCTTTCTAAATACCTTAGAAATTAGAAGCCGGCATGAGTCAGTAGCCAAACACTTTTATTATCATAGTTCAAGGGTGGGGAAGAATATACCCCCAAGAAACTCACCATATATCTCCCAGGATAATGAGCCAATTGAGGAGTGATCTTCTTTGGTTTAGTTTATGGACAAAGGCAAAAAAATAGGCGCACCTTAGGGTGTGATGGGGTTGTTTGAGCTGATAAAGTATCAAGATGTGGGATATGGTAATATTTGTGACCTTTTGGCCTTATGAGAGTCTTCTTGATATGTTATCAAATAACCAAAATTTTATCGAAAATAAAATGGGATCTTGAAAAATATTCCAACATTCATGGGAATTTGAAAAAGCTCCTTAAACAAGTGTTCTTTCTATGTCATTTTGTTTCTTGATGTGTTTGTTGTGTCTTTGCTACATGATCAAACATTTTAAAGTGGAATATCAACTAATTTTTTTAATTAAACAATCATCCAAAGTTTCTCAACTCAACAATCAAGAGCCAAAAATTCAGGAGAACAACTAAAAGTTTACATCCAACAAGTTCAACAAATTTTGCCAACATTCAAGAGTATGGAAGAAAATGGTACTTCATGTGATCATAGGTCCTCACACATATAGGGGAAGCATAATCTAAGTCTTTCATCCATATTTTGCATAAGTATTCACAATTAGGAGAGTAAAGACCATCATTTGATTTCAATTTAGGATAGAGTCCACCATTCACACTCCTCATAAAATAAAGTCCTTACTCTGAGCATCTCATCTTAATACCCAAATCATCTTTGCATAGTCTTCATTAACATTCATCATATTCCTTTTCATCATAGAGGTCTTAAGAACATATCCTCTACATGGGTCTAAAAGGGGACTATGAATTTCCATTCGAACAACCCAATCTTGGACCAGGAAATGATCAATTAGAAATAATTGATGGTTTGGACAATCTCGCTTGGGAAGTAAGAATTGATCTTGCACAATATGAGGAAGTCAAGGTTGTCATAGATAATAAAATTTGAAAATCTGTCCACCTTGATACAAAACTAGCAAAATAAATCAAGCAGCAAAGAGAACAAGAAGAATTTTGATAATTTGTCGAAATGTTTTTGGCAGATAGTCCAATTTCTCGTCAGAAACCTTAGTAAAGTGCTGCCATTCAAAGATTGTATAGATACATAGTCAGTCATTAGCATAAATCTTGCATCCATCTTAATCTACCATTTGCATTTAAGAGATCACAGTGAGTCATAAAGTGTCAATATCACATGACAATAACAAGGTCACAAAAGGCAAAAAATCAGATGGATCCGAACAATGACCCATACTATAACCCAGCTTGGAATATGAACACAATTGGAAGCTCAAGATATCAATCAAAAAATGAAGCTTTGATACCAATAGATTCTAATAGATTACCAACAATAGAGGAGATGCAAATATCATTAACACAAGAGGAAATAGAGGCAACTCAACAAGACCCTCAAGTCTTAATGGTAATCAATGCCCTTATCAACAACAATAGAGACTATTTGTCTCTCTTGATTCAAAATGGAGCAAATCTGCCTCCTAATTTTGACATCTCCACAATAACACCACTAGGAATGACATTGAATCTAAATGTGACATAGATGCCCAATGCATCTCCAATAACAAATCTTACACAAAGTATTGCTCCAAGCACACAAACGACTCCAACTCAGTTAAACACAACACAAGCAGATATAAGTTCCACACAAATGTCAGGGGCTACTTCAACAAGGTTCCAATCAATGCCCATGTTTAAATTGCAAATCGTTATTACTCCACAAGTAACTACATCGGTATCAGCTGGATTTGCAACTAGTAGCCAAGGGATACAACATGGACATACCAATCCCTTTGGGTCTACTCAGGCTATCACAGTGCCTCAGTTTACATACTTCACAACACCTAGTGGTGGTTTCAATATAGTGCAAAGTCAAGCATCTTCAACAGCACCGGTATACACCACCACTTCACCAGATGTTGCAAATATGTATGTATCAGGCATACCCTTGACACAAATAAAAGTTTTGACTTATCAAGTCCAAAACCTACAAAAGCAAATGGTGATGAAGCAAACAAGAAAGGACAAGAAAAGATACACAATGGAAGATCTCATACCTTATCCCTATGATAGGTCTCTATACATGCCACCCTTTCCTCCACACTTTGAGACTCCTAAGTTTGATAAATACAAAGGAAAGGGTGATCCAAGGGATCATATAAGAGAATTTTTCACATCTTGAAAAGAAGGTGGAACATGAAGACATGTATCTACTAAGATTATTTCCCAAAAGTCTTGGAGGGCTTGCATTAGAATGGTTCTCACATCTACCTCCCAGAATTACTTCATGGGGAGAGTTAGCAGAGTTGTTTATCTCAAACTTCTCTCATAATATAGACAATCCAGTGAGCCTGATAGATTTGTGCACCACAAAACATAAAGAAACAAAGACCTTTGCTATGTTTTTGCAAAGATGGAGGTCATTGTATAGAAGGTATCCAAGCAATATACCAGAGGCAGAACAAGTGGACATATTCAGTGAAAATCTCATTCCACCAGTCAAATATCCTTTGTAGATGCAATGTTTAGATACATTCAAGAATATCACAGAAAAAGGTCTCAAATGTGAGAAAGGATTGTTGGAGCAAGGTGTCATTAAAAGTAGCAAAGATTTAGGAGCACCCAATAATATAAATATAGATAAACCCAAGTTTTTCTCAAGGAAGAAGAATGTTACAAATGATGGAGTGGTTGATGCAAGAGTGGTCAATAGAGATCAACCAACTATATCATTACAAGGACCAAACCATTTCCCTACAACAAATGTGAATAAGTCACAAGTAAATAATACAATTTCAGCCAACACCAATGCAGTGCAATCTAATGCAATTAGACCTCCAATTAATATAGCACCAAAAAGTAATTTCACACCTTTGGGGGAAGCTTTTGATGCTACTTTAAAGAAGTTGATACAAACAAACATGATCACCTTGCCATAAGAAAGACCATATGAACTAGGCCGATTCAAATCGGTCTGGTGGAATGACAATGATTTTTGTGACTATCATTGTTCTGAAGGACACAAAACATATAGCTGTTACAAAATCAAGAATCTCATCCAAGACCTCATAGATCAGGGTGATGTAATAGTAGATACAGATAAAGGATCAACAAACCAGACAAATATCATATACAAAGATCCTTTTGTTAAGCATAATCAAGGACAAGCCTCTACATCAAAAGGATGGGACAATATGACCAATTACACCAAGGTTGCACACAATTATATAATCAATGCAATTAGTGAAGGGGAGGCAGTGGTATCAACCATTTCCATCAATCCTAGAAATAAAGATTATGCAGTGGTAACTCACAGATCTAAAGTCACATTGCAAGGGGTACCTCCTCAGGCACCTCATCAAACAAGCAACTTTAATGTTGTGGATCAGCTGAAAAAGAATCCTGCTCAAATCTCACTCTTTGAGTTACTCAAAATTTCACCCTCATAGAGAAATTCTGGACAAATCATTGCAAGATTCAATTGTATCCAGAGATATGGATGAAAGTTTATTACAAGCAATGGTGTGTACTATAACTGCTTCATCTAGGGTGACATTCACAGAGAAAGACATCCCCATAGAGAGGATTAGGCACAATGATCCTTTACATCTATAACCTTATGTTCATAACAAAAGAATAAGAAGAGTGCTCATAGATGGAGGGGCAGGACTAAATATCTATACCCTTAAGTTGATCAAGGATTTAGGTTACTCCCAATTTTACATAGACTTAACCAAGAAAATCAACATCAAGGCCTATGATGATGAGGAACGTCCTTCTGAAGGATTGATCATATTACTAGTGCAAATTGGACCAGTTACTACATATATCAAATCCCAAGTGTTGGATAAAGAATTAGGATACAACATGCTATTAAGACACCCATGGATACATGCCATGTAGTGGTGCCTTCTACTTTTCATCAATGCATCAAATTCCCAGTCAATGGAGTAGAAATAACTGTTCATAGGGATCCTAACCCCTTTGAATATTGGAATACCCTAAGGGAAAGCACAAATAACCAAGTTCCAATTAACCAAAAAGCACCACTTACCACACAAATAGACTCATTAACAATTAGAAAAGCACATAAAGATACATCCACAACACCTTTACAAATTAAAGATGTCGGGTGTGGGGAATATTCTATATTCAGTACATCAAATATCAGACAATTATCTCTTTCTTCTAGATATTTTGGGAAGCCTCAAACTAATTTGATAAAACAAGATAGAGGAAAGGAGATAGTCAAATACTCAGATTCATGCTCATTCATTAGATGGGGAGACTTATAGGAAGAATCCCTAGAGGAAGATGTCAATCACTGGTTATATAAAGAAGAAGATGGCATGACAATAGCCCGCTTACCCTTAGATCAATATGGAAATGGTTTCAAAATGCTACAGAAACATGGGTATGATGGAACCACAGGCTTAAGACTATAGAAAAAGGGAAGAATAGAACCTATTTTACCTCAAGAGAACTTGAAGAATCAAGGGTTAGGGTATAAACATGTCACAAAGATAACAAAGGTAAGAGAACGAACACTGGACATATTGAATAAACTGAGACTAGCATCAGAGTATATACCTCAGAATTAGTTATCAACATGGGTATTTACCCCTTCATCTCATACAAGAGAGAAAGAAAAAATGTACCCTAGTACATAATCAGATGGTGAAGATCTTAGACATCTTTTACAAGAATCTAATGTGACATCACCTAACAGTATGGTACTTGAAACAATTTCACAAGCAAATGTGGTAACAAAAAATGGATTACAACCTGCAAATGAGCCTAATCCTTGGATTCTGTCAATAATTTTACCAAGGGAAACAAACTTAGCTCTACCAAATGAGTTAGATGAAGAAAGACTCAACGTCTTACACTGGGCTTGAGAAGGGTCTCCACCGAAAAAAGGCAATCCAGAAGTAAGGAACAAATTCTGTTACAAGAACAAGATGAGATAAGTGACACAACCTCAGACAGTGGAACATTTATAGAAAGTGTGATAGATTCTCACGACTATGAATTTCTATCTATTCAAGATAGGAGCCCACAAACAATAGACACAAAATTTGATAATCAACCACTCATTGATGATGACACTTGTGTGCAGGAAAAACGGGTCTATGAAACGTAAAATGTGAAAATATGATCTCAAAGAGCTTGTTCACACACCCACAGGACTTCTTGGTGCAAGTTATGGAGTCAACTTCCCAAGGTAGGTTCCATGGTTCTCTATCTCACAAGGTCCCTCAAGCCAATGCCTTTTCTTTCAGATCACTGAGCAAAGTGGCTTAGGGATGATGAATTCAAGAACGAGGGATGCTTTAGATTAATTTTACCATGAAAATGCATCCTATCTATGCATAGTTCTATAAATGAAGTAAACTAGATTATAAGATGACAAGGTTAGTAGCAATACTATCCTAACATGATATACTAGTTAATGATTTAAGCTAATGATAAAGGAAATAGTCTAAAATGCTTATTAGATTAATTCCTATTACAAAGAGAAGCTAGATGTATTGATAAATTTGAGCATAAATGAGATACTAAAAGCTTGCATGGATCCTTAAAATGGAGGAATGAGAGCTCTATTTATAGTGAAAATAGGGAAATGGATGGTCAAGATTGAAGGAGTTAATCAAGGGTTAGGATTGAAAGTTATCAATCCATGTTTACAATTTTCACCAATGAAATGGTGACAATTGTCAACATAAGACTGCTTGAGAGGAGATGACAGAAGCATTAAATGCTTGAGAAGACCTCATGGTTACCTTAGAAGGTAAGGGTTAAGGTTAGGTTAGGGCTATCCAATGGATAAAGCTTTTACCCAAGGGATAAACTCTTGTGCAAAGGTTAAAGGGATAACCATGGTCAAAGCAATGAATGCTTGATGAGACCCCTGGGTTAGATGAAGGTTGAGTTAGGCAAAAAGTCTCTAACCATGCCACTAAGGGTTAGTTAACCATTAATGGTTTGAAGACTTTGGGGACAAATTTGTAAGAGTCCTTCCAAATTTGGGGGTATTCAACAAGTTAGCTTGTTGAAGGCATAAAGGGTTTAATGCCTTTTGAAGAATTTACTCCAAATTTGAGAAGTGACCTCCTCAAATTTAGGGAAAGGGGATAATGGATGGGTTTAGGTTAATTGATTAGGATTAGATGGATTCTAGAAGAAATTAGGAATAGGGTTCGGATGCAAGTGGGAGATGTAGGAAAATGCAAGTGGATGAGGGATAATAGGATTAATTAAAATAAATTGCTTTATTTCAATTTGGTTGCAAATTGGGAAATTAAATAAATTAGATTTATTCAACTTGGGGTAAACTATTAATTAAATGTAAATTTAATTAAAAGTAAGAAGAAGGGATTTAATTAAATAAAATGATTTATTCAATTAAATGATGTAAAAGGCTTAAGTGAATTTAACTAAATAAATTGAATAATTTATTTAATTTAAATAGAAGAATGTTGGTGATTTAATTAAATTAGATTTAACTAAAATAGAGGAATGAGAATAAAATGAACGTTGAATATTCATTTAGGAATATGGTCATTTTCATACGTCTACATTTTTCCCCTCTTTGACGTGACGTGTGTGTACATGTTGATTCAAAGAAAATGATGTGTCGTCATGATTTGGTTATGATCAATATGATGTTATGTCAAGATGTTCATGTCGTGCCCCAGATTTGATAAACGATGCCCCAGATTTGATAAATGATGTTGATAATTCCCCCTCGGGAGATGAATCAAATTTTTTTCAAACTTTGATTTGATTTGGATAAATTTTATGGCATTTTAAATTTTTGTCTATGTTGAATGCGATAAATTGATTCATCTCCTGATAATGATGTTTGGTAGGGTTGCATGAGACACCACAAGCAATTTACGCGTTCCTCCACATAATCCTAATTTCGATTTACCCTATAAAAGGGAAAAAGTGATTTCTTTTTGTCTCATTTGTGCTTGTTGACTTTAGAGATATTGACACTTGGAGAAAAGTCAACATGTCGGTTCCTTATGCTTCTTATTGATTCGAGCATGTGCAGAGCTATCAGAGACCCATTGCGTATGGACCACCGGTAAGTCAACCTTTTTGACCCCTTTTGGATTTTTATTTTGTTGTTTTTGATCATGTTTTCAATTTTGTCACGGGGATTTGTCGGTTTAGCACGTCGAGGTCAAAGCGTAGTGCATACAATAGGTTTCATAGCACATAGGGGTCAATAAAATAGGGTAGTGTCCGAAAAGATTAGGGTAGCGCAGCGGTAAGTTAGGGCAGCGCTTAGGATTAGGTTAGCGCACCAGGATCACAGGGTAGCACATAGGATAGAATGGGTAGCGCATAGGTTAGACCTAGCGCATAGGGTTCCTAGGGGGTCGCATATGTAGGCATAGGTAGCGTGTAGGTATACCCTACCGCATAGGGTTAGGTTTGCAACACCAGACCAGGATAGGATAGCACATAGGGTAGTTTAGCGCTTGGGTTAGGTTAGGTGGCACATTGGAGAAAAGGGATAGCGTGTAGGTACTGGCTAGCGCATAGGGTGGATTGGGTAGCGCTTTGTGAGGTTAGGGTAGTGCATAGTAAGCAGTTTAGCGTGTAGAGAAGATTGTTTAGCGCATAGGGGAAAATTTTTGGTAAAGTGTGATTTTTGGATGAAGAAAATTGGTAGCTTGATGCCTTCTGCCGGGATAGGTGTAAATTGTCAGTCTGCGTGTCTGCTGTCATTGTTTTGATAAGTTGTCCAATATGAGTTCTGATATAAATTGATTTGATTTGCAATGTTTTAAGTTGATATTGATTTGATGTTGATTTGATATGATGTAGTTTTTGATATGGATGTTTTTGATATGAACTTGATTTGATTTGCATTGTTTCAAGTTGATATATATGTGGAGTTTGAGTTGTTTTATAAGCTGCATTGATTGTGGAACTTGAGTTGTGTTACAAGTTGATATGAATGTGAAACTTGAGTTGTGTTACAAGTTGATATGGATGTGAAACTTGAGTTGTGTTACAAGCTGATATGATTTGATATGAAAATAGATTGATATGATGTGGAATCTTGATTAGATTTTCAAAGTTTCAAGTTTTGATATGAATTTGATTTTGATATCAATGTTTTTGATGAGGAAACTGATATTGGACTTGTTTTGTTTTTTTGACAGGAGCGCCTTGGAGTGGTTCAGTCACGAGAGCGATTTTTGAGACCATGGTCATTGATACCACGATTGACATAGGCTAATAGGGATATTATTGAGAGGTGTGGCCTATCCTCATTGTTAGAGATGCCTCAGTTTATTGTTAACCGGGGTTTATCGACAACATTGGCAGAGAGGTGGCATAGTGATACAAACACCTTTCATTTAGCGACAGGCGAGATCACAGTGACGCCTGAGGATTGCTACCAAATTGTATTGATTCATGTGGTAGGTGCATTGCTACCCTATGAGCAGACTGAGGAGGGTAGGATAGAGGCACCTTGCCAGATTCTGTAGGATGATACAATTTGCGGGTACGAGATCCTTTGGCAGGAGTTTCTAGATTTGGATTACGCTCCTCTACCATCAGTACTGGCAGGTTTTATAGGTGGTTTCTTATGTCCCGATCGTAGGTCAAAGGGACTGGTAGTAGGATGGGGGTTGGTTCTGGAGGACATGGTGACATAGGGTCGCCGCTTTGCATGGAAGTCGGCTATGCTGGCCCACTTATACAGGGATTCACATCAGGTGGTATACTTGGGTTATAGCAGTTTATCAGCTGGAGTGACATTGCTATAGGTATGGGCATGAGAGCATATTCCTGTAGCTAGGCCACTGGCAGACAAAGATAGGCCTGTTGGGTGTGCTTACGCATATAGATATTGAGGGATAGTTGTCCAGCGTAAGCTGGACAAACTAGAGCATTGGAGGACAGTTTGGATGATATTGATACGGTCATCTGGCGACCATATATAGGTTGTCAGGTATGGACAGAGGACAAGATGGAGATGCCTTATGTATATATGTCCAGGTATCTGATAGGGCAGACACCCTTTGTTATTGAGAGGTTTCTACATAGCCGGGTGTTGTGGCAGTATGGTCGACAACAGGGGATTCCACAGGGAGCATGCCTATATGCTCGATGGAGACAAGATATTCTAGAGTGGGGACCCATGATTTATAGTGTGGAGGCCATGGAGGAGTTCTTTCACTTAGCTGGCTAGATATGGGACTATGTCCCTGAGATAGTGGATGCAGGGATGACTAATGAGTTTGCAGGACTCTTCGTAGCGCGCGTAGTGGCCAGGATATTAGATCTAGTGGAGATGATTCCCGCTTTTGATGATGATGAGGATGATCAACCTGAGAGGCTAGGGATATGGGGAGAGGCTGGTGAGGAGGTAGATGAGGGAGGTGGTGATGGAGGAGGAGGCAATGGCAGAGATGGTGGAGGAGGTGGTCGAGGTCGGCGAGGGGATAGGGGGAGATTGGACCGGGGGAGGAGAGGAGATAGGGGTGGAGATGGTGTTGATAGAGAGATATGGGTGGAGAGAGTAGTGCAGTGGGCTGTGGTGGATAGAGGGAGAGGAGGTTTGGCTATTAGAGCTAGGGGTGAGGAGAGGGTTGGAGAGGTGATAGCGGCGGTGGGAGGGCATGATGATTTCAGACGACTGGCCCAGAGGAGGAGGTCAGATGTTTTACCTCCACCAGTACCAAGGACAGGTAGAGGGACAGGGGGTACCCCTTCATAGGTACCCCTACAGATGTGGATTTTGATGCATCTAGAGGGTGCACATATTAGATCTCTGCAGTTGTCAGTGCAGTAGTTGCAGACACAGTTGTTGGCGCATCAACGTCAGATTATTCAGCTGACCACAGAGCGGGATACCGAGATAGAGCATCGGGGTCGAGCAGAGGAGCTCGCGATGAGTTTGCAGAGAGCGACAACAGGTGGCCCGATGAGAGACACCTTGAGAGAGATGGCTTTGGGAGCGAAGGAGGTGGAGTACTACGTGAGACATTATGAGGATGCGGTGCCCAGGGAGCATTGAGTGCAAAGTTTCATAGCGTCAAGATCCAGTCGATCTCGAGAGACTGGGTCGAGGACAGAGAGTAGAGGCATGACAGGGCCTCCTAGATAGGATCCACCCAGAGATCTAGGTGCTGGGACATCTACAGCGAGACCATCTCCTTTAGGAGATAGTCATACCTGAGAGATGTTGTCTCCATTGTATTTTGATCATTTTGTTGTATTGGCACAAACATGACATATTTTGTACATTGATCATTTTTTGATATATATATATATATATATATATATATATATATATATATATATATATATATATATATATATATATATATATATATATATATATATATATATATATATATATATATATATATATATATATATATATGACACCATTTTCTTTGATCCTTATGTGATGTGTTATGGATTATGCTTTCTATATGATTTTGATTTTTCTATGATGATGATGCAATGCTTAGATGTATGTGATTTGATATGCGATGAATATGATGTGTTTAATACATGATGTTGTGAGATGTATCTTGAAAATGAGATGTATGATATGATATGCTGTGAGATGTATCTTGAAAATGTGATGTATGATATGATATGCTGTGAGATGTATCTTGAAAATGAGATGTATGATATGATATTCTGTAAGATGTATCTTGAAAATGAGATGTATGATATGATATGCAACTAATTTTAAAATGATATGCAACTAATTGATAAAATGATATTCAATTAATTGTAAAATGATATGCAACTAATTGTAAAATGATATGCAACTAATTGATAAAATGATATGCAACTAATTGTAAAATGATATGCAACTAATTGATTTGAGCATCCTCATTCTGCATTGGTCATCCCTATATAGCCACATGTTGTTTTCTTTCTTTGTAGGTATCATCATTGAGCAGTGATTTGTTTTGGGATATGTTAAAAATTTATACAAGCATAATTGTATAATTGAACCATAATGACCTGAGAAAAATTTACATGATTTTTGATTTTGCAAGATAGCACAAGCGTCGAGGTATAATTGAACTAGGACGACCTGAGTGTGGATTGTGTATAAACAGAAAAGATTAAACCATTTGTATGCACAATGTGGGATCATGTCTTCAGTGATATGCTGTGAATCACATCTCGAGACAAGTATCTACACAGTACAAATGATTGCCTCACAAATAGAAAACTAAAAAAAATTTGGAGTCCCCATGACTTTCTCCAGCATGAAGCATTGTTGAGAAAATGTAGATTGATCCAATAATTAAAAAGTTCAAGTGCAAAAATAGTCAAAACTTTATGCAAGATGCAACATTTGATACTTCAGAAGATCATCCATTATAGTTTGTGAATCCCGTTAAGTGATCAAAGTGTGGTTTTTGTGATTGTTGAGTTTTGTTTGTTGAATATGATGTTCTGAGTTTGCTACAAGTTTTGACATCTTGAACTTGCTGCAAGTTTTGATTGATACTGCCCCTAGCCGAGTGTGCTTCTGAATGTGGATATGTACAGTGATTACCAAGCCTTGGTGAGATGCGGTGAAAGGATAGGCGGATAAATCAGGATAGTGACTATGCTAAGTATGTCCTAGATGGATATTGTGATAAAAATGTTGGGTGATGGCCGATAGTGTTTAACTATTGATATAATGGTAAAAGATAGATAGAAGAGCCATCCTCTCATAATAGAGCCTGTTGCCAGGTTTTCACCAGTTGCTTTTATTGTATCTTGTTATTTGTTTTTTCTTAATTTTTGATATTTTTGATTTTTTGACTTTTCCATGCATTAGACTACTCAAGTGTAGTATTTCTTCAGATGGATGCTGTTATTTGGTTCGTCGAGCACATCTCCTTCTGAAGTTGTTAGCTGATAAGCAATTGATTCATAGGTTGATATGATGACATAGGGACCTAACCAGTTAGGTTCAAATTTCCTTTTCTTTTCCCGATCTTGCTGATTTGTAGGATTTTCCTTGAGTACTAGGTCACCAATTTTAGAAATTCTGGGAATGACCTTGTAGTTGTAGCTTCTGCACATGCATTGCTGATATGATTTGAGATGAGTGTAGGCACGTTGATGTCTTTCATCTAGCAGTTCGAGCTCCTGCAGTCGATTAACTTGATATTCTTCATCTGGAATTAGGCCTTTCAAAGAGCCTCTGAGAGATGGAATTTCTACCTCTAATGGTAAAATTGCTTCCGATCCATATACCAATGAATATGGTGTAGCTCTCGTAGTTGTGCAGATGCTAGTTCTGTATGCCCAAAGTGCTGGATTGAGTTGTACATGCCAATCTTTGCCTACATCATTCACTATTTTCTTTAGGATTTTTAATAGTCTTGTTGGATGCTTTTGCCTGACCATTCCCCTGTGGGTAGTAAGGTGTAGAGAAACAATGTTGGATTTTGAATTTTTCACATAGTTCTCGGACATCTTGGTTTTTGAAAGGTCATCCATTATCTATGATGATGGAACTTGGGATGCCATATCTACAGATCAGATAATTAAGGATAAAAGAGGCTATCTGTTTTCCAGTTACTGTGGTCATGGGGACTGCTTCAATCCACTTGTTAAAGTATTCTGTTGCAGTTATAATGAACTTGTGTCCATTTGAAGATGAAGGATGAATTTTGCTGACTAAGTCCAGTCCCCACTGACAAAAGGGTCAGGATGTTGTGAATGGATGCAGTTCCTGTGTTGGTGCATGTATAAGATTGCCATGGATTTGACATTTAGGACACTTCTTTGCAAAGTGATAAGAGTCTTTTTCCATTGTTGGCCACTAATATCCCATTCTTAGAAGCTTTTTAGCAAGAGTAGGACCAATTGAATGTGTGCCACAGATACCTTTGTGAAGCTCTTGTAGAGAAGAATCAAATTCATTACGATCAAGGCAATGAAGAAGAGTACCATCTAGACCTCGACAGTACAAAGTATCAGCAGTGAGAGTATAACAGGCAACTTGCCAGATAAAGTTGCATTTTTGGTTTCGGGATAGGTCAATGGGTAGGATATTGCTCTTAAGATAGTTGTATATCGGTCCATATAATGGAGAGTCTGAACCAGTCAAGGCATAGATAACATGGGAATCAGAATGGTCATAGGCTGGGGAGAACAGTTGCTCTACCAGAAACTCGTAACGATTCTGTTGCTCTAGAATTTGCAGTAGTAAAGCGATAGTAACCATTTCATCAGCTGCTCTGTTGTCCAACTGTGGTATTTTCTTGAAGGTGATGTGTACAAAATACTGTTTGAAATCATCCACCATTTGCTTGTATGGTAGCAACTTGTCATCCTTTGTCTGATAGTCATTGTTGATTTGATTGATGACTAGTTGTGAATCTCCATAGACTTTTAATTCTGTGATTCTCCATTCTATGACCATTTTGATGCCTATAACCAGTGCGTCATATTCAGCAATGTTATTTGTGCATGGAAACATAATCCTATATGATCTTGGTATGGTGCCCTTCAGGAGTGATGAACAGAATGCCAACACCTGAGCCATGTTGCGTATAGGATCCATCAAAGTATAGGGTCCAATGTTTGGTTGAGATAGCAAGAACGTCCCTATCTGGAAATTCGATCTCCATAGGTTGTTTTCCAGGTAGTGGTGCTTCAGCCAATTGATCTACAACTACTTGTCCTTTGATAGCTCATCGCTCTGTGTAGTGAATATAAAATTCACTAAGGATCATGACCTATTTAGCCAATCTACTTGTAAGAGTCACCTTGCTGAGTAAATATTTGAGAGGATCAATTTTTGCAACTAGCTTAATTGTGTGAGCTAGCATGTAATGCTAGAACTTTTGAGAGGCAAATACCACTATTAGACAAGCCTTCTCAATGAATGCATAGTTTAGTTCATATCCATTCAATGTCCTGTTGATGTAGTATATAGCTCGTTCCTTGACCTATTGATCCTCTTGTGCTAACAATGCCCCCAGTGATATATCTATTGTTGAAATGTAGAGAATGAGTGGCTTCCCTGCTATTGGTGGTACTAGAACTGGTGGGTTCATTAGATATTGCTTGATTTGATAGAATGATTCTGCACATTTGGCTTCCCATCTGAATGGTACATTTTTATGTAGCAAATGATTGAATGAGAGACTTTTATCTGCTAATTGAGCGATGAATTGCCTAATTGATTGGATCTGTCCTTGTAGAGATCTGAGCTGGCTGTTGTTCTTTGGTGGTGGCATCTCCATAATGGCTTGTACCTTTGTTGGATCCACTTCAATACCCTTAGCTGGAACTATGTAGCCTAGTAACTTGCTTGATGTAACCCCAAAGACACACTTCTTAGGATTGAGCCTGACTTGGAATTTCTCTAATCTGTCAAATTTTTTTTCTAAGATGCTTAAATGTTCTACTCTGGTGAATGATTTAGCTAGTAAATCATCCACATAGTCCTCCATGAAGGTATGCATCATGTCATGAAAGATTGTTGTCATTGCTCGTTGATAAGTTGCTCATGCATTCTTTAAGCCAAAAGGTATGACATTCCAATAGTATGTTCCCCAGGGACATGTAAATGTCATTCTATCTTGATCCTCCGAGGCTATCTTGATTTGATTATAGCCTAAAAAACCGTCCATTAGTGATAGCATTGCATGGCCTGCTGTGAGGCCTACAATTATATTGATATTGGGTAAAGGAAAGTCATCCTTGGGACAAGCTTTGTTGACATCTCTAAAATCAGTGCATATTCTAATACTGCCATCTGGTTTTGATACTAGTACAATGTTGGAAATCCATTCAGCATAGTCGATAGGTCGAATGAATCCGACATCTAATACTTTCTTTAGCTCAGCTTTAACCATGAGTGCCACATGTGGATTCATCTTTCGTAGTTTTTGCTTGACTGGCTTAGCTCCTGGAGTGATGGATAGGTGATGCATGATTAATTATGGATCAATCCCAGGCATATCTGCATATGACCAAGCAAAGTTGATTTGCTTTTCTTTAAAAAATTTGATAAACTCTGATCTTTCTTCCTTTGTCAAAGATTCTGCGAGGTGTATATTTTTGGCTGCTTCTGTAGTACCAATGTTGATTGATTGAGTGGGCTCAATCAATATGGGTGATCACTCATGATAATGCTTAGGAAGAGTGTCAAGTCTCCCATCTTTAGGTGCCTTATAAAGGTTTTCACCCTTAGATGCGTCCTTTATTTTTACTTTTTTGTGATCTATTGCTTCCATTGACTGGTTTTTAGCAATAGATCTTTTATTTTGTTCATTGTTGCGATTGAGAGACTTGACACTCTGCTGATGGCAGATGTTGTTACTTTGTTCACTGGTAGAGACTGTTTCCGGGTTAACGGTACACAAGTAATGGATAATGGATTCATCATTTGGGAAAATTGGTATATCATGAGTTTTAGGTTCGTCCCAATCTATGAGGTCAGGAAAGACAAGTGGTAAGGAGTCATTAGGTGGATCAAGTTCAGCTGCTGTAAGTGCCAGGATGGAGGTATCATCATGATTGGCTTGGGTGTTAAAGAAGTTAAGGATTTCATCAAGGTCTTTGATGGTATCATTTTCCGTATAGACTTGCTCGTAATGTCGCTGTTCGTTTTCCTTGGTGTGATAGATATTTTGTAGACCAAATTCAAGTGGTCTAGATTCTGTGCCGCGTTCTTCTTGAGAGATGGGTGTATGAATGTCATTTGCACAAATATCTTCAATAACATTAGAGAAGCTACCCCATTCATATTAATTGGAATCAGTCTCAGAGGTAGTATCCTAGATTCTGGCAGTGCTGTGGACTGGTATGTTGTAGGGTGAGAACAGGTCTTTGATGATCGATACAAGTTTGATAGTTTTCTTTGATTCTGTGTCAGATCCGGCTTCCACTCTTTGCATTTGTTCATATACTATCTCTCCTTGGGGAGGAATGATGTTATCAGGAGGTGATTCATCTTTTTTGGATATTGGTTCTTGAATATGATGTGCTTTTGCAGTAGATGTGTCCTTCTTTTGTTTGATGGGCTTCTCTTGATGTTGTTTTTGTTTGTGATTTTCACGTTCTTTGCGTATTATCTCTGCTGACTCAAATAGTTCTTCCCGCCAAGAGTCCTCCTTGTATTTCTTCTTTGCTTTCCACTGAGGTTTTTGGTATTTGCTTGGTATTTTCCTTGGTGGTAGAATATATTCATAGCCCAATCCTTTTTTGTTTTTACTGAATTGTGAAGGAGGATCCAATGGTTCTGTGACACTTTCCTAACACTTGTCGATAGGTCCTTTGCCATGGTATCCCATTTGTTGCATGATTAGGTAACCTTTTCCATACAAGTGTGTTGGTATAGCTACCTCCATAGTAGCTGCTCTGTCTTCTTCCTCATCTTTATATAGCCAACTAAGGATGTCTTTCTCCTCTGATTCATGTGCTAGAGTGCCTAGTTGAATAATTTTGCCATCAAACTTGGTGATGGGTTGTGTTGCTTGATGTGTTGATGCTAAAGGTAGCCCATGAGATTTAGGTGATACTAGTAAGTTGGCTAAACATAATGGCTCCAAAGAGTATTCTCGCATGCCCTGCTCTTTGATTTTCATCTTCTGTTTGAAATCCATAGATAGTGATGTAGACTTTTCTTGCTGAAGATCTGGTGCCGAGTTACTTATTTTTTCTCTATTATGTGGAACCAAACTATTTTGGGCTGCCCCCATAGCATTACAATGTTGAAAAGGATTGTGATCTACTGATATAGAAATCTCCTGCTCATTGTAGGAGAACTTAACACACTGGTGATAAGTAGAAGGTACTGCATGCATTTCGTGTATCCAAGGTCAACCCAATAAGATATTGTATGTGAGGTCTGTGTCCAAGACTTGGCACATAGTGTCCTTTTGTATTGGTCCTACTTGAATTGGCAACATTACTGTTCCTTGGGATGATCTCTCTTCATCATCATATGCTTTGATAGTGATCTTTTTGCATGGATCAATAGATTGCTCAGAGAAGCCTAATGCACGGGTAAGTTTTAAGGTACAGATATTGAGTCCAGCTCCTCCATCTATTAATACTCTTTTGACTCGATGCTTGTAGACCAAGACTTCAATATGGAGTGGAGTATTGTGTGGATGGCTCAATGAGATATTATCATGCTCAGAAAAAGTGAGGTTATGAGGCCCTGTCATATGAGCTACCATGGCTTGGAATTTTTCAGCATCCAGATCTTGAGGTACATTTGTTTCTAGTAACGTTTGTTCCAATATGTCTTTGTGTTTTGGAGAAAGTTTCAACAACTCTAGTATAGATATTTGAGCAGGAGTTTTGCACAGTTGACTGACTAGATCATATTGAATTTTGGGTATGGTGTTTGCTGTTGACATATACCCCTTCAAGACATATTTTTGAGCTCTGGTTGTTACGTTGACAGATTCATGTTCATGCTTATCTATGATTGTGATGACATTTACTTGATTGTCCCCAACTGATATATAATTGATGATGTTATTGTATATGTGATTGATACGAGCCCCACGTGTATCGTTCGAGGTTGAGGCTCCATCCTTGTTGTAGTTTGGAAGAGGATTTTTAAAGGCTCCATGGTCACCATTTGTCTTGAGACCATCGACTGTTAAATCACCTCTATCAATCATGTCTTGAACAATGTTTTTCAGTCTCATGCAATCATTTGTTTGATGACCTTTGTTACAATGAAAATCATAAAAGTGAGAGTCATTCCACCAGGGTGGTTTGATTTGTGGTTCAAAGTTGTTGATCACTGGTAAAGAGATAATTTTGTTTGCCAGGAGTTCTCTGAATGCTGACTTCAGTGATTGCCCCAGTGGTGTGTAAATGCATTTTGGAAAATTGTTTGCATTACCCTGTGAGTTTGGATTAGGTCCTCAATTGATATTATTGTTTTGGGTATTGTTGGTGTTGTTTGTGTTGAGTTGATATTGATTGGTATGTGGTGCATAAGTGTTAGTGCCTTGGTTAGCACCTTTGGGATTCTTTATAGCTTGAGGATTACCTGATAATGCTAGCACTGCTTGCTTGGATTTTGGATCATTTGATTCATTTCCTCCTTCATTTCCATTGTTTTTGTTTCTGGTCCAAAATCTTAATTTGTCTAAGTTGTTGTTGTTTTGGTTGTTGTAACTGGATGAACTCGTTCCTTCTTTGAAGAATTTTAATGTTCCTTTCTGTCATGCCCAGACTTTTGGGCAAGAACGAGATAATTTTTTTTTTTTAAATCATTGACTTAATAACATTAAATTTGCTAATATGTAATGCACTCGCAAGTGTGAGTTTACTCTAACCACTAATTCAAGTATGTGATAATACTTTAAGTCAAGTGCGGAACACCTAAGCATTATTTATTTTCTCATCGATTTTAATCCATAAATTATTTTAATCAATTAATTCCCGTAGGTAAAATTAATTCCCAATAACTTAGTTTATGGTGTCAGAAATTTATTTTAACCAATAATTAAAATGTGGTTAAACTAAATTGACTAAAGAGTCAATTAAATTCATAAAGAATATTTACCTATTAAGTTTAATCTCAGACCTATCTCAAATTAAAACTCCAAAAATAATAATATAATTTGAACATCATTTTAAAATTGTTTTTATCCTTATGATTATCAAAGTAAATATTTGCCCATATGTTTATTAAAGCATATATAATTTATAAACACTTAATAAATTATATAACCTAAAGTTTGCCTTAAACTTTATATATATATATATATATATATATATATATATGTATGTATGCATGCATGTATACATACATACATACATATATACATACATACATATGTATGTCTGTATGTATGTATGTATACATACATACATACATATATACATACATACATATATACATATGTATGTATGTATATATGTATGTATGTATGTATACATACATACATACATACATACATACATATATATATATATATATATACATATATATATATATATATATATATCTATGTATGTATATATATATGTGTATGTATATATATATATATATATATATATATATATATATATATATATATGTATATATATATATATATATATATATATACATACATATATGTGTGTGTGTGTGTGTGTGTGTACACACACACACACACACACACACACACACACATATTTATATATAAATGTTTACCCTTTATTATAAGTTATCCATACAAACCCTAAATTTTATTATTATAAAACTAAACCCTTTTAATATTTTTAAACACACCTTCATTTTATTCTACCCTAGTCCTACTCGGGCTAGGGTTTTATTTTTCCCTTTTTTTTTGTGCAGGGCGGACATGGAAGAGTAGCGGCATTGTTTTTTTGAAGAGGCGGTGGGGGTGCCGGGCGCCGCCCACTGTGTGTCCACACAGTGGAGGCACGGGGTGCCAGCCCACTGTGTGTCCACACAGTGGTGGTGCAGGGCGCCGCCCACTGTGTGTCCACACAGTGGCGGGCCGTGGGCCGCCCACTGTGTGTACACAGAGTGGGTTCAGCCCCCTCCCCCGAATCCCTTTTTTTTTCATACTTAAATTTATTTATTTTTTTAAAATTTTGTTTTATGTAATTTTTTTTTTGTTTATTTCTTTTATAATATATATATTGCTAACTCCGCCATGCTAAAATATAGATAATAAATTTCTTTATTTTCTAAATTTTGTCATATATATATATATATATATATATATATATATATATATATATATATATATATAAGCATTTGAACTCAGGCTAACTCAACTGTGCAAAAATATAGATGTTATATTTTATTTTTTTTCTCTGTTTTTTTTGTACCTTAAATCAGAGATAGAAAATTAATTCAGATTTATTTTCTGCAATAAATGATTGACAGAATCCAATAAAATTAAACAGCAACTATAAAAATATGATATCTTTTTAATTCGAATATTCTATTTAACTCTAGATTTAATTTTCTGCAATTAAGTAAATAACAGAGTTTAGTAATTTTAACAACTATATAAATATGTAATTATTTAAATTACATAGACCATTTAATTTCTAGATTTAAATTTCTGTAAATAAATATGTGATTTTAATTTCTGCAACTTTATTTATCTAGAATCATTTAAACCAATCCTTAGAGATATGCAAATAGGAAATAAATTGAATATCTATTTTCAGAATTAACATGCAAAATAAATTTTCATTTTCTAACTAACATGCATACTACAATATAACTATAGGGCACTTAATCCAAGATAAACTCATTTCTTTTGCAACAAAATAATACTTAACAAAAATAATGCATTTCTTTAGAGTACATTAAAAATACATTATAGCCATCAATATAAAAGGGATCTCTCATTTCTACTAAATGAGGACCTTTAATTAAAATGAATACATTTTCTTTTCAAAGTAACTACGACATATATTTTTCCATTCACACTGCTGCAACATGAAATAATCTATTTTATTTGCGATTCTTTTTCTGCAACACAAAAGTCCAACAACTTCTACTTGTCCTTTTTCTTTTCCTTCAACAACCTGCAAATAAATCATAGGCTATGATCATGGAGTGCTCACCTCCCAGCCTAGGCTAACTAGTAGCCACCCCCAAGCTTGGAGAACCAAGCCCTAGACAGGTTACACACATGCAAACACAACAAACAAGGGAAAACAATTCACAAATATATTCCCAACCAAGGCTACACCGCACCACACAATGTGATGTCTTTTCAAGGGTGGTAGTGGACCAAGTACCCTGAGGAGACTGCAAGTAAGGCAAAACACAAAGCCACCTCATGGCAACCAAAATATATCATAAGTATAATAGCCCCACATCCTTATGCCCCCCCAAGGCATTCAAGCCTTATTTCCCTCCTTGTGACCCCCAAATGCATAAACATGCCATGTAGCAAGGGTCACATAAATATCCCTTGAGAACACTCTCACAATGAGAGCCTCTCACTCGAGGGCTATCAAACTTCTACCACCCACAAGACCATCCTCTCTCCCAAGAGTAGGAGGCCTTGGTTACTCCCAAAACACAGTTTTCATACAAGAAATAAAAATACAAAACACATAATAATTTCCCAAAAGAAAAATACAAGAGAACAACTTTTTTCCACACAAACGATCTTTCGACATGATCATGCAACATGAAATAACATAGGGAGAAGATAAACCAACCTTCAAACTGCCCAAAGGAATGCTAGTCTAGTTGAGGATGAGCAGCCCAAATCCACAAACCTTGTTTCCCTACACTTAGCCAAATTTCCTACACCAAATCTTTTTCTTTTCAAAATTGCCTTGTCTCCAAAAATGGAGAGTGGGTGGTTACCCGCAAAATCTCTCATTCTTGCCTAAGAAGACCTCAGTGAGAGTTCTCATAGGTTTCTAAAATTGAAAAAGGAAAAGTCAGAAAAAAGATCAAAAGGGATCTCTCATCAAAAAGGAAAGTTAACAACTTAGATGATGCTTTCTAATTTTCAATTTTCGCTCAACTTAGGAAACCCACTTTTTAGGGTGTCTAAATGGTCACATGGGAGTTGATACATGCCTAAAATTACTCCTAACCCTTAGGTATACCTTATGGGGTTTAGGAAACACTTTTAAACTACCCCTAGGAGTCCATTTAACCCTTTTTAAACCCATCTGAAGTTAATTTTCGGGTCAAACCTAAGTTGACCACCCTACAGATTCTTTACTCATGGCAAAAATAGAACCACATTAAATTATTTGAAAAAGCTATGGTTAAACAACTCCCTCCAAGAGACAATTTAAAAATCAAAACATAAATCGATCACGTGTCAAGTGACACAATAAAAATACTTTTAAAAAATTACACTTGAAATTTTGTCTCTTGTTGGAATTACACAATTTAACAAAATTCAATTTAACATTCATGTAACATTCACTTTCACAAATAAAATACAATACAAATGGGGTGTTGTCTCTCCAAATAGACAAACCCTGGTTTTACGAACGTACATAGGTCTAGGTTTGGTTCTCCATAATATTTCCATGGTCACATGGATAGTTTTTCTGCGCATCTCAATTACACATTAGTACTTCCAAATAACCTCATATAACATTTAAACACATGAATAAGAATACACGTCAAACACTCTGCATACCATATACATTTAAACAATTCAATACATCTTACATCCAAATAAATCCACATACGCAATTATCATAATCCTCATAATTTTAATCCATACATTAAACATACATCCTATTTCTATCATCATTGTGAAGTCCTACAAATCCAATAATGACATATATCACCTCAAGGTAATCTTATTCTGGAATCATATAGAGTTCTATATCATAACGCATATAAATGAAGCATCAACATACATCAATGCTATCCAAATCCTGGAATCTTATAAGTTCTAAATCCATAATGCATAAAAATGTACACCTCAAGGTGAAATGATTCCGTAACCTGGTTTAATTAATTTTCTCACCAATCTATCTATCTAACATAGCCCATCCTATTGAATTATAGCATTTATTAGTAGGGTCAAACATGGTCAACTAAGTTAATCAAAGCTTGGTTGGGGAGGGCCTTACACTTTCTTGACACATGCCTCTTCTACTTGGATGCCATTCTCAATCAACTTGGCAAAAGATAGTATGCACTAAAGTTTGAGTATGTAACTCATCTCACTATTCAAGTTGTCAATGAAAATCTCCATCTTTTCCTTTTTCAGGCACATCTCGAGGATATCTTGAAACCATACGCTGCCAACGTTGAAGGAATACCATGAATGTTTCATTGTTTTTCTGTTTGGTGTTATAGACATCTAACATGGTGATAGAGTGTTGAATCTTATAGGAATATTGAGTTATGAATTTGTTGACTAATTCATCGAATGATCTGAGAGGAGGTGTGATTTTGGATAACCATTCCATTGTTTGCTCTCCCAAGCTTCTTGGGAATAACCTCATCAAATAGGTGTCATCATGGGCAAATTCTAGACTCATTGTACAAAATTCTCGCACATGATCACGAGGATCGCTTTTCCCATCATATTTGTCAAATTTGGGAATGTCTGAGTTTGGGGGAAAAGGCACCATGTTCAATCGTCTGTCAAAAGGATAAGGACAAATTTCAATTAAGGAGTATCGTACTGTTGTCCCTTGTTGCATGTCTTGCATTTGTTTTTGCAACATTTGCATTTTTTGAGTGAGAGCAATCAAAGATGCATTATTTTCCTGAGGGAAGGGTTCTTCCCTTGTACTAGTTCTCAATTGAAATGGTGTGTGGAACAATATGTTTGTTTCGGGGATGTTTTGCGCAGGGATGTCTTGCTCAGGCAAGTGTTGTTCTGGTAGATTTTGCTCATGTATTTTTTGTTCAGAGTCACATGCTTCTTCCTCTCTTTGTCATTCTTGATATTCATAATGTCGAGATCTTGTTCTAAAAATGTTAGTGTCCAAATCTTCAGGAAGTTTAACTCCTTTGCTTGTAAGCAAGAGCAGATATTTTTCTTTGTCATTTTCCATGAGCCTTTCCACAAGCCTTTGAAATGAAGCACTTTCTTGACACTCTTGAAGGAGTTCCACAGTAATTTCAGTGTCCTCTAGATGTGGACCCTCGAAAGGCTTTGATAATCTCTGATTCATGTTGGATTCCGGTTGCATTTTGTTTTGTTTATTTCATTGAGAGCGAGTAACAACGGGCATCTAGTAAAAAATTTCTGTGACAAAGGCAATGAACTCCTCTTCAATGTTTTTCTCAGGGGTTGGTGGTTCAAATCGGGGTATGTTGTAAGTGATGCACTCTTCGGGAAAGAAGGCTGGATTGATCTTCCCTCCTTGATTTATGCGTTGACTGAATGCTGATTTTTGATAGAATGCTCTACTCCTCAATGGTTCCTTGTCAAATTCGTTGGTTTTGTCTTGAAGATACAAGCGTATATGAGGAAGGAATGTGCAATGAGATTTGAAGAGTTGGCGATTGATGTATAAAAACTTATCTTTTGGCAAGTTTCAAAAAACTGGGTTGTTGTTTCTTCAACTTAGTGTTATGATAAATACTCTTTCTTCTCAGAATATGAGGATTAGTCATGCATAAGCGATCAATGGTTTCTTTTGATTTGTTTTGGATTTAGTTTAGCTTGTTCTGGAAACTCAAGTTTTACTTTGTCAAAATGAAGGTTTAGATGCCTCCTCATGACAAAGTGTGTCAAATGATATGGAATATGAGCTTTCCCGATATGGAAACTCGATTTGACAACTTGGAGTTTTAAAACAAGTGTGTTTTGGGATAGAAATCCGTTTGATTGAAGGACATGTTTGATACTTGTG
The DNA here is from genome assembly GCF_030272615.1 of Cryptomeria japonica. NCBI lineage: Eukaryota > Viridiplantae > Streptophyta > Pinopsida > Cupressales > Cupressaceae > Cryptomeria > Cryptomeria japonica. Next base: position 655,323,633 of record NC_081410.1, on the reverse strand, counting down.
ATGAGGTTTCCTGATTTGATAGGAGAGATGTGTTATGTTGCGACTAGTTTCAGATTTTGGACAACTTTGTTCAATGGAAAACTTGCTTTGGAAATAGTTTTTGATACTATATTTTTGGTTTTCTGTTTGATGAAGTTTAGGCTGAAGCAGGAAAGCTTCTAAAATTGTTTTCAAAATTTTCAAAAATGACCTCTGTTTGCTCCCTATTTTTCTGGTTTTGACTATGTGCTAAAACAGAGACGTAATGCGCTATAGAAAGTTCTCAAAGCGCTAGAGAAAAGACTCCACACACTAAGCTGCCCCTGTTATGCGCTAACTAGATTGTTTTGATTTTGTCTTAGTTCAAAATGTTATGCACCAATATGGGCCGCTAATGCGCTAACTATTAAACTCTATGCGCTAAGGTTTGATTTTCACGCACTAAGCTGATGCTCCAATGTGCTAAACTGTTTTCAAAAAGCGCTACTTGAAGCTGCTAGTTTTGGATTCTGATTAAGCACTAACGTTTACACTTAATGCGCTAAGGTGAAGGTCTAATGCGCTAAAAGATGGTTTCTACATGCTAATAAGTTGCTCTTACATGCTAAACTGCCCTGATAGTTTTACTTGGTTTCTTTTCTGTGATTTTTGGAATTTTGCTTTGAGTTTTCAGCGATGATAGATGATTTTCTAAAGTAACAAATGAAGACACAACACCAAATAGACAACCATTTTTATTAATCTAAACAATAAGTGTATGTTCTGTGAGGATGTGTTCAAATCCTCAATGTTTGGATAGGTTTAGATACAACATGCACTTCAATCAGACTCTTTATTCAAGGGTCATAAGTAATATCATAGCCCACTAGTCTCGATACTCCGTCAGCTCAAACAGCTGTGTCACCCCTAGGGGGCGCCTGTTTTTTTGCCTTTTGCAAGAAGTTAACCCAAAGTGAATTACTTCACAATTGCGTAGTTATCTTGGGAGATATATGGTGAGCGATCTTGGGGGCAGATTCTTCCCCACCCTTACACTATGATATTACAAATGTTTGGATACTGACTCGGCTCAAAGTTTCTATGCTAAGGTTCGTAATCAGGCTTCTCGTTTGACCGTCAGTGATAAAATCCCTTAGGAGGCTTCCCAACCATTAGAACAAAAGCTTTATGTATCTCAAGGATACTGGGGGAAGGCTAATCGCTGCGTGCAACTGTTGAAAAGGACTTTTGTCACTTTCTACTTTTGATTATAGTGGGTTGAAACCCTTGGCTTCAAAGTCATTTCCCACTTAGGTCGTTCCCTTCACACCGGCCAAAAATGGATTTAAGAGTTTTTCAACCCCTCGAGAAGGCAGGCCTGCTAAAGGTTTTAATGCAATATGACTGAAAGCATAAGAGTGGTCTGGTTTTTTGATCACCCAGTTAAGGGGAGAGCATATACCTTCCACTTTCGAGACAAAGCACACAAGTTCTTTTTAGCCCTTTCAAAGCAGTGATTTGCTAACTCTTATATCAAGATGTTGCTCCACGAAAACATGGTGTTTATTTTATCCTTTCAAGGCAATGATTTTCTGATCTATTGAAAAGGAACCTGGTCAACAAAATAAATGCGATGCTTGGTCAACAAAATAAATCGATTTGAAAGGGGAAGATCTTCCCTCTTTAGTTGCAAATGACTTTTGGACTTGTGTGATTCTTTACTTTGCAAAAACTAAAAATGGATCATTTTATGCACCAAAGGATGGTGAAGTTCTTTTTAAGCCCTTTGCTTGCAAAACTTGAAAAATTGCTTTTGTTCTTTTTAAAACCCAATTGAAGATTTTGTCTCCCTAGGAAAAGCAAAAATGATCATTTTGTGGTTCTTTTTAAAGCCCAAACAAAGTGAGTTCAATTTTATCCAACAAGAATTTTAAAAAAAAATTCTAAATTCTAACTAACTTAAATAAGTTAGTAAAAATTTAAACTTTTTAGGATTTTAGAAATAAAACTAAGCTCCCATCTGCAATAAACTGTCAAAAAAACCCGCAAAATACCAAGTAAAATATTTTAGAAACATCTGTGGATTTTGTGGACTTCAACAAGTCTAGTTTTAAATTCGGTTACAATTTTTTAATTTTGCCTTTGTTTGTGATGCACTACAGAATAGACTGTACGCGCTACAAGATAACTAGGATGCGCTATCAGACAGACCCAATGCGCTGAACTGTTTTCCGAATGCGTTGCTCTGTTATTCTTCCACGTCGAGACCTAAAGGAAAATGTTAGAAAGATGATGCGCTAAGATATGGTCTACACGCACTGGGGAATGAGTCCCATGCACTAAACAGTGAGCCAGATGCGTTGGAAGATTAACCATATGCGCTAAGGGATGTTCCCGATGCGCTAATTCCTATTTCCCGCATACCTACAAATGTGATTATTTTTAAAAACCGATTTGATTAATGGGGTAGTGCCCCACGGTGGGTGCCAGAAATGTGTGCGGGAAAAGCAGGTCTATGAAACTTAAAATGTGAAAATGTGGTCTCAAAGAGCTTGTTCACACACCCACAGGACTTCTTGGTGCAAGTTATGGAGTCATGAAGAATGACTCAACTTCCCAAGGTAGGTTCCAAGGTTCTCTATCTCACAAGGTCCCTCAAGCCAATATCTTTGCTCTCAAATCACTGAGCAAAGTGGCTTAGGGATGATGAATGCAAGAATGAGGGATGCTTTAGATTAATTTTACCATTAAAATTCATCCTATCTATGCATGATTCTATAAACGAAGTAAACTAGATTATAAGATGACAAGGGTAGTAGCAATACTATCCTAACATGATATACTAGTTAATGATTTAAGCGAATGATAAAGGAAATAGTCTAAAATGCTTATTAGATTAATTCCTATTACAAAGAGAAGCTAGATGTATTGATAAATTTGAGCATAAATGAGATACTACAAGCTTGCATGGATCCTTAAAATGGAGGAATGCGAGCTCTATTTATAGTGAAAATAGGGCAATGGATGGTCAAGATTGAAGGAGTTAATCAAGGGTTAGGATTGAAAGTTATCAATCCATGTTTACAATTTTCACCAATGAAATGGTGACAATTGTCAACATAAGATTGCTTGAGAGGAGATGAAAGAAGCATTAAATGCTTGAGAAGACCTCATGGTTACCTTAGAAGGTAAGGGTTAAGGTTAGGTTAGGGTTATCCAATGGATAAATCTTTTACCCAAGGGATAAACTCTTGTGCAAAGGTTAAAGGGATAACCATGGTCAAAGCAATGAATGCTTGATGAGACCCCTGGGTTAGATGAAGGCTGAGTTAGGCAAAAAGTCTCTAACCATGCCACTAAGGGTTAGTTAACCATTAATGGTTTGAAGACTTTGGAGAAAAATTTGTAAGAGTCCTTCCAAATTTGGGGGTATTCAACAAGTTAGCTTGTTGAAGGCATAAAGGGTTTAATGCCTTTTGAAGACTTTACTCCAAATTTGAGAAGTGACCTCCTCAAATTTAGGGAAAAGGGATAATGGATGGGTTTAGGTTAATTGATTGGGATTAGATGGATTCTAGAAGAAATTAGGAATAGGGTTAGGATGCAAGTGGGAGATGTAGGAAAATGCAAGTGGATGAGGGATAATAGGATTAATTAAAATAAATTGCTTTATTTCAATTTGGTTGCAAATTGGGAAATTAAATAAATTAGATTTATTCAATTTTGGGTAAACTATTAATTAAATGTAAATTTAATTAAAAGTAAGAAGAAGGGATTTAATTAAATAAAATGATTTATTCAATTAAATGATGTAAAAGGCTTAAGTGAATTTAACTAAATAAATTGAATAATTTATTTAATTTAAATAGAAGAATGTGGGTGATTTAATTAAATTAGATTTAACTAAAATATAGGAATGAGAATAAAATGAACATTGAATATTCATTTAGGAATATGGTTATTTTTATACGTCTACAACACTGTCTAAAAAATGTTCATAACAACCAGATTTGCATGATATCAAACACTTATCCAATAGACGAAAGCAAAGATTTACCCCTTATACATTCACATCTAATTGACTGGGGGCAAGAGGACTCACTAAATCTAGACTGGTTTGAGAATGATGAAGTATTGCAAATTTCCTTGGTGTCAGAGAATGGTTTCCCTATGGTGATCATTTCCTTGGTGTTTATCAAAGGCTAGGCTACATGCATCAGACAATAGTAACAAAATCCAGACAACAAACTTTGGATATTTTGAATAAGTCCACACCAAAGGTTGAATCTAGATTTCAGAGTGACTCATCAACAAGAGACTTGATATCATCAACTCAAACAACTGAACCATGTGGAGAAGACCTCCAACTCCTTTTCCAAGGATCTACTAAAGAACCAACACAAGATGCTATGATGACAGAACAAGATCTCATAAAAAAATTAAATCCAAGTGCTAAGAGAGTAAAACTCATCAATCGAGATATGAGAGGATGTGTCATTACATAACACTATCATAATCAAGTATGTATGTTGCAACAAACTCTTCACCCAAAGCAAATTAATTGACATCCATTTGATTGGGAATCACAAGTGCTAGCACATTCAGAATGGACCAATAATGACAATACCATAGAAATTTTTTTGGGTGAGGACGTTGAACTTCCTCATAATATCTGTACAATGGGATTCACTCTAGAGTTGTATAGGATAACATCTCTTGAAGAAAGAAGCACATAATATCAACGTGTTCAGGCATCATTTCTCCAAGACATGATACCTGATAATGAGGAAGATTATATGGACAACATAAAGCAATGCGAAGAAGATGTAAGTTCAGAGAAATCCATGCTTGGTGACATAACTCAACAAATTTCACCCTCCAATGCTTAGATCAATGCTACAGAGGAAAAGGACATCTGCAAAATACCATTACCAACCACACCTCAACGGCTAGAAAATCTGCGAGGTGAACTACCATTTACAAAACGTTACAAAATCACAAGGGAGATCCACTCCCAGATCCCATGAACATCATGCACCTAAAAATATATTACATCTAAGGGATGGGTTAATTTAGCATTTAATTTTTGCAATGGTATATCATTTTCCTTAACGCACATCTCATATAGTTTCTTTCCTAAATGCATCACATTCATAATCTTCATAGCATATAATTTTTGCTTGTGCATATAGTTGCATCAATAAAACAAAGGGATTGTCTAAATCATTCAACTATCTACATTGAAAGGAGTGAAGGTTGTCTCATTTCCTAGATGCATGTTCATAAAGTCTTTAGGAGGTCTTCAATCATTCATCTTCAATGTCACCTTGTGATTGAGCTTTATCCATGGTTGTGTAGAGGTTTCACTATTGCGCCTTGTTACCCAAAGTCTACCAATTGCTATATATATCACACATTAATCACATGCTCTAAGTCATTTCAGATACCTAGTTGGTCATGTGGCTAGTGAAAAATCCAAAATTCTACTTCAACACCGCTGTAATTGTCATACCCAAGTAGGTTTCATTACTTACAAGTCAAGGCACGAAAATAAACAAGAAATGTTATGCCGATATCCATCTCAAGGCGTAATAGCATAGATATAGAACTGAAATATCATGCAAAAATGTGCAATAAAAGCTTGACTAAGGGAACATGTGAATAACTCTATTATGGCTATAGCGGCCTGCTAGGAATGGAGCAATATTCGAGAGATTACGGTGTATAACCTCGTCGAAGTCCTAAAAAATTCCTGGTAATGAGGCTCTATCAAGGATGCTTTTGAAGTCAGAATAACTCACGTAGCTAGCCACATAGGATTCCAAGGGTCTATAATGGTTATAAGGGTAGGAATAAACTCAAGTGTACACACATGGGCAAAAGGAGATCAAAGTTTCAAGAATTGATGCAGAAGTTTTCCGCGCCTCCATTCATAAATCTTGGTTACATAGTGTGTTAGGTTGGATGGTCTAAAGCCTTCCGAGAATGGATTGTGTTAGGATTCCCACAGATACTAAGAGGGGGGGGGGTGAATTAGTATCTAACCGATTATAAGATTTTCTTAACTTAAAACATGTAGAACATATTAATACTATATACCAGTAAACAAGAAATAATGCAATAAATAGAGATAACAACAACCACATGAAAAACTCACCATAACACAATAGTTTAACGAGGAAACCCGGTGTGGGAAAAAACTCGGTGGGATTTGTGACCCATAATATTCACTTACTGGCCAATAAGAGAATATTACTGCTACAATAGGGGCCTGCACATGCAGGAAGGCCAAGTGCCTAGAGCTCACTGCTCAATTACAAAATGGGAAGTCTCACTGACTTACAAAATGGATTATATAAATCCAATGTCTTGTACTGCTTCAAAATAGCATCTACTATGCCAGATCCAGTACTGGTTTTGATAACTCAATGATGAACTGAAAGTACTAACCTGGTACTGAGAGGGGGGGTGAATCAGTACAGACAAAAATACAGTCCTAAACTGGTCTGATAGTAGACACTTCAACTGACTAGCAAATAGTGACACCGGTTTGAAACAGAGTGCAACCGGTAAAGCTAAGACTGACTGAGACAAGCATTAACCAGTTAATCACTTAGTTTTTTCACTCAACTCAAGACTACCCTACCATTTCACCCTTATGCATAAATAGGTAATCTATCATCAAATCATAATAACAGCTAGTTCAACATGTTTTATTGACAGGCATAAAACACAAAACCATCATATGCTTGACAAACAATAGTAAAGCATCACAAGATAAAATTATCACACATGACACACATATTTTTCATGTGGAAACCCAACTAGGAAAAACCACGGTGGGGATGAATACCCACAAGCTATTTTTGAACTCTTTAGAAGTCCACTCTGTTAGGAGCCTTGTCCGGTTAGAGACATTACAATAGGTTCTACTAGGAACCGATCCTGCTAGAGATCACCCGGTTAAGGGATGGCTAGAATGCCCGGTTAAGGGTTAAACCCTGTTAAAGGTTACCTTGTTAGAGGATTTCAAGAACTCAATAGCTAAAGGATTTTGTACTCAATAGCTTTGAATTACCCTGTTAAAGGATTGACAACAAGCTGGTTAAGGCTACCCTGTTAAGGGATTTTCCAACTGTTGAGGTGGTTAGAGATCAACAGGTATTACAATGATTTGGTAACAACACTCAATGCCAATGCAGATCCGCTTAAGCTCCTCTTCACCTTTTGCACTTACACTTTGCAAGTATCACTTCTCTCCTTTTGGTCTAGCAAGAATCATGTATCCCTTCTCTTGGATACTCACACACAAATTTTGCCAACAACCCTAGAAAGAATCGCAACATCGACCTTATAGGAAAACAGTTAGGTCGGTAGCATAAACCCTAAACCCTAAACCTATTAGGTTAAGGAATTCAAATGGTTCAATCCTGACCGTTGAGCACACTGCATTAATCTCCATCATTCATTTTCCAATGATTTCATGGCAGCTAATAACCCATCACACGTTATCACTGTTTACAGACTTCGCACATTCCCGAGGTAGATAGGAACAATCTTCTTCATGCAAGATCCTTCACACACACAAGGCTTATGTGGCAACACGATCTGTTCTTTGTTATCATGCTAACTCATCACACAAAGTCACTAGTTGAGCCACACATGCTTGAAGCACTTCAACTAGAAACCCTAAAGTTGAGAGTACCAACCGGTAGTCATACAACGCTTCCATGTGCCAGTTCCCATAACCATATGCCGGTTCACCTTGAACAAGCACACCGCTTCACTTTGGCACAAATGTCGGTTCACAGTGTTATACTGGTTCTCTCATATGTCGGTTCTCACCTCTTCAGGATATTGACATCAATGACAACATACAATGTCATTATGTCCTCATACCGATTCACATAATGCCAATAGGTTTATAGCTCTACTTCATACATAAACCCTTAACCTATAATTCGCATAATAGGTCTGCCTTTTTTTGCCTATATATTTTCTTCCATCTATTTCTATATCTATTTCAAAATGTTTTATATGATCTCTTATATATATGAGTCATTTTACAACTTTCCAAGTCGGCTTACAATGATTTTACAATAATAAACAAAATATATTACAAACAAAATTCTTGTCGGCCTTTGTGCCAGTATGCTTCCTTTTACTGCCCGTGGTCTCTGTGCCAATGTAGAGTTTGTCTATGCCGGTGTCGGTGAATTGTCTTGCCGGTGTCATAGGATTGTAAGGTTTCAATCAATGACAAAACCTTAAATCACTTACAATGTCTCATTGGAGTGAGCATTTGCCAACAATCTCCCCCTTTGGCATTGATGGCAACACTCATGAGAAAAATTCAGAAGTGTATCAAAAAATTGAAGTCCAAAAAATTTTTACCAAAAATGTGTGCTCCCCCTGAGTAGATGATCCCTAAGTTATTGGATTTTTCTCATACCACTACTCCCCCTTTTGTATCAATGACAAAGGTTGTCAAAGTGTCAATTGAGTGTGGTTTATAGCTTCATCCTTGTAACCGGTTGGTTACAATCTGAAAAAGATCTGCCAAAACCAGATTCAAGCTCTCAATGAACTTTTTGCTATCTTTTATTGCGACCTCTGTCCTCTGAACTGTACTGGTGAGGTGTTGCATTTGCTTTGCCAGTGTTTTTTGTCCTTGAACCAAAGCATCAGATATTTCTTTCTTTAAGGAGGCGAGATAGTCCAATTTTGGACGAAGTCTCCATTTAAGATCTTTAGCCTTTCCTTTTATTCTTTCTTTGTCTCTTTCCATCTTTAATAGTTCTTCCTCAAAACCTGTTATCTTCTGCTAAAAAACTAATAATGAATTAGATGAATTAATGAAATTGTCAGCTAGTTGATTTATTTCTTCCTATATCTTGTTAATTTTCTTGTCTATATCAATGGTCAAAAAGTTAGTTTTACATGTATCCCTGTACAAAGATTTGAATTCCTTCAATGTGCTACATAGTTCGGGTAGAAGTGTGTCAAATTGCCTCGTACACTTCTTTATTTCTTCCTCAAAGAATTTTTGTTTTTCCTTTTCTAATCTCTCATTGAATGCTTCCTCTTTTATTTGTTCAACTATCATAGTGTTTTTAGTAATATACTTAGACAAAGTGTCAAGTTGACTCAAAGAATCTTTTTTATCTACATTACATTTTGGTGCTATCATTTTCAAAATTGGAATGGTGTCATCTATTGCCTTGTGTGCTTGTGAGCTACAATCAGTTATCTTCTTAATGGAATCCAAAAGAACTTCTGTTACATTATTAGATGAGCCAACAATCTGTATTCTACCGGTGGGAGCAATATCCTTGCTTGTGGTGACCTTTGGTAGGTCAATTTGTGTTTCCATTTCTTTAAGCAAAGGTTTGGTTTTCTCAGCTGATGCTAGTGGCATTGACTCTGTATGAACCTATTGTGGTGATGGAGCTTGTTGCTCTGTGTTATCATCTGCCGGTTTACCTTCTGTACCATCAGTTACCGGTTGCTCATTAGCCATATCTGTCTTCTCAGTTGTATCCTTGTCTACCACAATATTGACCTTTTGAGTATCAATGTCCACTATGTATAATACTTCAGAGTTAGGATTGGTGTCCTCTTTTGATATGTCCATTCCTTCACTATCTGGTTGATTATCAGTAGTCACTATCGGTGGAGTATTCAGAGGTGGTGGGGATAAGTTATCTTTTATTTTTATGCTAGGTGGTCCACCAACCTTTCCTTTTCCTTTATCCTTATCCTTCTGATATACTTTGAGGTGTTTGGATTTTCTATATTCTTCCTACTCTTCCTTCTCTACAAGGAATATGTCCCATGCATTAGCAGTTTCCTGTGCTACCTCATTTACTCTACCAACCATAAGTGCTACATGCCGGTGTGCAGTTGAAAATACTGACCAGTTAGCCTCAGAGATCAGATCATCTATCTCTTTTGGTGAGTTGACTGGATAAACAACAAGTAGTTTTTCAATTTTCATTTTCTTATCAAGCTCTACAACAACTTGCCTTCTAGCCTCAAGTCTTCTAAACAGTTCTGCCGGTAATTCATCTACAACTTGCATTAGAAATTTCTTGTAAATGTCCAAGTGTAGGATTACACTGTTTTCAACTTTCTCCTTGTCATCAATTGATAATGAATCATATAATTTATTGATGTTTTTTAGCTGTCCACCCTTTGTTATTTCATCTAGTAGTTTGTCAATTGGAGCAATGTTTTGTTGAGTCTTCTTCTTGGGTGTTAACTTCTTCTTCTTTGGAGTTATCTTCTTAGTCGGGGGCCTTACTACCTGTTGTTTCTATCTGGTTCTTCTAGGAGAAGGTGTAGATACCGGTGAAGGTTCTCTTTTCCTCACAACTCTCTTAAATGCAGCTGGCATGTCACTTTCCGCAGAAGTTGCTACCGGTGAAAGGTGAGTTTTTGGCTGTAGTGTTTCTAACTCATCTTTAGTGATACCACTTTGTTTAAGTACATCTTCTTTGATAGCCTTTGCTTTCCTAGATCCTCTTCTTACTATTGCTTCTACCTTCTTTACCCTTTTCTTTGATTGAATTTGACTTTCAATAGTTTCAACACTGCCAAATACCTCTTCTTTAGGTTCCTTAGGTGCTTCCAGAAGGGCTTTTGCATATGTTTCAATTATGTGGTCATCAGTTTCATAACCCATTTCAGTAACCCAAATGGTTCTTGGGATAGCTGCCTCCATCCAAATCTCATCCTTCTTAATAACAAAGAATATTTCATCCTTATACTTATTTACAATTGCTTGTGAAAGTCCGACTCTAGTATTCATCTGGGCCTTTAATGCCTGAAAGTACTCATTTATATTCTTTTCTTTGTTTTCACCCATGTTATTTAGTAAATTAGACAATTGTTTGCCTACCGGTATATCAAACCAAGATTCTTATTACCAATACCGGGTACCTATTTTGTTATGTGCAGTATTAAACAGACAAGTAGGTTTCCAAATCTAAATGTCCCCTTTTTGTCTTTCTTAATTTTTCCAAGATTATCAATAAGCTCATCTTTCAACCATTCACACACATCTATTTTTGTATTATCTTTGATCATACCATGGGCACTCTTTATGCATAGGCTAGAGACTGAGTTTAACCTATTTGCATGTGTGGTTTTGTAGCCTAAAATCATGCTAATGAATTTGACATTGATGTCAGTTACATCATTCACTCTTAAAGATCTCTTGTTAGATGTTGCACCTATTAGGTTGATCAATAGGTCATTTGAGACCTTCTTTGTCTTATCAGGTCTGTTATCGGTGGAGGGTAACCCTGTCATAGCCTTTACTGCCTCTTTAGTTATTTTGTGAACTGAGTCTAACCAGAAAAATTCACCATGAACCCTGCTTAGAACTATCCTTATAACATCCTTAGGGAATTTCGGAATTCTGAGGATTTCAGTGAATCCTAGGGTTTCAACTATTTTTTGTCCAGGTTTCACATTACCAAAATCATAACAAATTATAGTCTTATACATGCTCTTGATTTCCTCATCACCTAATTCTTCTATGTAACAATGAATGTACATTCTAGGGTCTTCTGCAAAAACTACTCCTTTGGGAATTTGAGAAAATGCACCAACATTATCATCCTTCTTTGCTATTTTGGGAACTAACTAGAACACGGGTCTAGGGCGTTTAATTACTTTGACTATAGTAGGGTTTGCTATGAATTCAGGAATAGATGAAGAAGCCATGGATATAAATACCTTTATCTACCTTAAGGATGATTGCTTGATGAATTGCTTCACTTCTTTGCTCGAAATGTCTTTGCTCAAGAATTTTCATGCTCTTTGATTGTTTGAATGTTGGTGAAATGAAAATGGAGCCAAAACATTGATTTATAAAGTTATTTTTGCCAACCACCACATTTAATGCTTGCCGGTTAAGTAATGTCTTAACTTATCTGCCGGTATAGAAGTAATTTCAACTTCTCACCATCAACCGAGGGAATTATAGCATGTTTCACATTTGATTGCCAAACCCTCAAAGAAATTTTCTTCAGTTAGATGAAGACTCTCTTGCCGGTGGAATGTTACTCTGTTCTGCCGGTGGAGTGTTACTCTATTCTGCTGGTGGAGGAGTATTCCTATCAACATTTAGTTCTATTTTCCTGATCCATTGTTTTGAGAATTCCTGCTTAACTTCTTCAACTTTTTCTTTACCTTTCAAACTAGGACCTTTGTTATTTACCGGTGAGGACTTGCTTCTACAAAATTTTGCAATATGTCCAATCTTGTTACAGACATAACAAGTCACATTATTTTTCTGAATAGCTTTTCCATATCCTATGCCAGTTTGTGTTTTGCATTGATTAGATAAGTGTCCAAATCTTCCACAAACATAACATCTTACATTCATTCTGCAATTTTCAGAATTATGACCAACTTTGTTGCATTTTGAACATTGACCGGTGGGTGTATTGGTATTCTGATAATTTCTAGATCTACATTGATTTAAAGACATGGGATGTGGTGAGTATATCTTTCATGTTGATCAACTCCCACTATCTCCTAAGACATTCAGTCTACAGGAACAATCTATAAATAATTTGTAAGGAATTGGGTGTGAACCACCTAGTGTTGTGGCTACTAAGTCTGAATGCAAATCTCCTGTAGTGGTGCAAGCATCTTTTGATATCAATAATCCTAAGAGTGGTTCCAATGAAGAATCTATTGAGTGTATCACCAACCCTCTTGAGAACTCACATAGCTTTACCATATCATCCACTCATTCCATTTCCACTCCACTTCCAGACTTGGATCAACAAGAATTACAAAAGCCCTTACTAATTGGGGATCAAAAATCAAACTATGAAAAGAAAAATCTAAAAGTCAATAATAAAGAAAAGTCCTTTAGTCCAAATCAAAATCAAAAGTTATTGGACTTTGCAAAAATCAAAGTCAAGGATAAAAATCCTATGAAGCAAAAAGAGAAAGAGATGATCTTCCCTAATATCAAAATAACTGGGGGCAAAAGTTCTAAAATTTCAAGTCAAAAAGCATACTTGTTGATCCTAAGTCTCCATCATGCTATCCTACTTTCACTTCTTTTCACAATCATAAGCCTTCATAACTCATCCACTTGTTCCACACATCCATCCCCTTTTGGCGATATATCATGGACCTTTAATGGAGCTTCCTCGAGGGATTTTGTTATCAGGGATGCCCAAACTTCTTTAGGTGACATGCATATGGGCCTGTGTAGTCCACACACTAGTAATTCTATCTCAGTTCCTTTATCAAGGAAGACATACACTCAAGCTACACATCATTCAGTCAAGGAATGTTGCAGCTACAATCATAAAGTCAAGCCTCACACATTTGAGGTAGGTGATTTGGTTCTCAGAGAAAACCCCAAAAATCAGCAAGACAGAGAGAAGAAGGGAAAGTTCGAACCAAATTGGCTTGGTCCTTACATCATTACAGTAGCATATGGATCTGGGGCATATAAGCTCTCAACTACAGAAGGTGAACCTTTGGAGGATCCTATCAACAACATGCACCTTCGTAGGTTCTACACATAGCTCTTCAGAGTATCCTAATTCAAAAAATACAAAAAAATTCAAAAATTTCAAAAATACAAAAAAAAATTATAAAACAAAAAAAATCGTTACTTGGTGAAAACCTGGCAAACAGGCGCCTTGTGACACAAAAAAATAGAAAAAATTGAAAAACAAATTTTTTTTTCGTCCAACGGTGAAAACCACTTCGGTGGCGCCCTAGGCAAGTACCATGGTGAAAACTAGGTCACCAGCGCCATGCGTAGAGACATTGCTCCTCCCTCCTGTAATGCCCATACCCTAGTCGGACTTTTAAAACCCGTTTAACCTTGATTGACTTCCTATGTGGCATTCTTGAATGATAGATTAACCAATATGCAATGTGTAGTTTAGATAATAGAAATAAATTGTGCATACTTATTATTGTGCTTTTGCATCGATTCTCGTGTAAATGTAATTATTTTCCTAACCCTTGAGATAAATCTTGAGCTAACGCCTTCATTGAATATGTATATGTATATGCATGCTTGTATGAATTCATGGGTGCAGGAGATTGCAGGTACAACACCGCTTAGGGCAAGGTTCACCTCCTTCGGAATTTGCAAGGTTGAGTATGCTCCTTCATCTGTTGAATTCGGATTTAGTGGTCATATAACTCTCGTCTTGCCTTAGCCATGGTTAGGTGAGCATCGTGAGTGGATTCATGGGGCTTGCTTTTCATTGGGATGCGTGTCGAGAGACTTGGAGGACTTCCTCGATTTGCGTGCCCTACGTTAGGTAAGTGAGGTTTGTTATCCTAAGTATTAAATTCAAATTTATGAGTAGACGTGCACATTAGTAAATTAGAAATTTAAATGGGTAGCTTCTTTTATATGATTAATCACTAATTTAAGAGATTGCTTTAAATTAGTATTGTAGCAAGCTTAAGGTATTTAATTGGGGATTAGTGTGCTCATTTACGCATTTGTAACATTTATGCATTGGTAGTTGAGAAATTAGAATAAATAAGACTCTTGCATTAGACCAGTCATTTATTTAAAAACGTCGCTTTATTATGTTATAGCGAGTTAATTTAATAGTTAAATTTAAAATAATGAATTTAATGAGTTATGCGTTTTGGAAAAGAAAAATTTAAAGTCATTTGGGAGATAGGAATAAATTACTCATTTTCGCATTTTGGAAGGAAAAGGGTAAATTATTATTATTTAAAAGAAATTATTCCCCTTACTTGTATAGTTGATAAAATATAAAAGTTTGATTTTTAGAAAATTAAATTAATCAAAATATAACGTGTGGGCTAAAGTGATATGAAATAAATTTTAAAAAAAATTAGAGTTGAATAAGAGATGGAAGCTTTTAAATTTTAAAAAGAAAAATGAGTAAGGAGGAAAGGAATGACTCCCATTTGGACTTTCATCTATTTTGTTTAAAAAAAATAAAATGCCTAAATTCGAAATTAAAAATTAGGGTAAAATTAGGGTTTCACTTTTTAACCTAGTTTTGAAAACATTTTGGGGGTTCCTTTCTTTTTGGGTCATTTTTTGCAGAAAAAGATTGGGAATTTTTGGAGAAGGAGGGATTTGCATGGAAGCAGCAGATTGGGGAAACTCTTCATCAAGATTCATGCCCGAAAATTGCTCTATGAGGTAGGATTCGAATCCACTACCTTATTTATTTGTTGAATACAAAAAAATAGTCTTATCCATGAATGATTTGGGGTTTAGTTTTCAGTTTACTTTCAATCTTGGTTGTTCTTGAACCAAACCCTCATTCTTGATGGATTTTGTGAATTTAAATTTGTTAGGAAAACCTTCTCCCATAATGGACATTTTGGTATAAATCTGGAAAAAAATTCATTTATGACTGTGACTGCATTTGTTTTTCAAAAATGGGGATTTTACATTCTTATTTTGTCAATCCATTTGGTTTATTTCAATATTTATTTTTTTTAAAAAAATATAGAAAACAAAAAAAAGGGTTTCGGGGGGGGGGGGGGGGAGCCGAAGCTCAACCCTCCCCTTCCCCCGCGGCGCTGTGTGGCTCGCAGTCTCCCTGCGACCACAGTGTGTCCGCAGGGAACCCTACGTCCACACTGTGGGCCGCAGGGAAACCTGCGACCACAGCGTGGCTCGCAAGGAACCCTGCGTCCACCCTGTGGGCCGCAGGGAGACCTGCGACCACAGCGTGGCTCGCAGGGAACCTGCATCCACGTTGTGGGCCCGCAGGCAGGTTTAGCCAATATCAAAAAAAAAAAACATTGTTTTATAATATTTTTTATATAATTTTTTTTTAAAAGCAAAAAAAATATATATACTGTGATATATGCCATGGGGAAGGTATTACAAAAAAAAGGATTTTGGTAGACAGGTTCATTTTATTGGAAATTAGTTTTATCCAATTTTTATTTCGTTAAATATTGTTTATATATATATATATATAAATTACGAAGTTTGTGTATATATAAATTGGTGGACTTATTTAAGAAAATAACATTTTATTAGTCATGTATTGTTAAATTTATTTTGATCACGTTTAATTTTGGAACCAAATCTAATCGGAAAGTATACTTGGAGAAGAGATCAAATATTGACTATATTTGAAGACCTTTGAAATGAAACACCATTGCTAACGTCATGAAATATATCTTAATAAGACGTTGTTCTTCTTTTAAAAAAAAATCATCGTATTTCGAATTTAATGATTAAGATCTCCCGATAATTTTACAAATGAAAAATAAAGTATAGGAGAGTATGAAATTTGAATCGAAATTATATTCGTATATTTTGTAATTTCTTCGTCAGTATGTTAGTAGAACGCATGTAAATTTGATATCGTATCGATATAAAAAGGAAAATGTTGTAAGTATAAGTTCCGTATTTGCCTTGTTTGGGGTGGCGTCATACCTTGGTGTATTTGTTTTTCAGACCTTGTTATCTAGATAAATGTGTCGGTCATAGCCGAAATATGCCCTAGTCAAAATATCGTCAGTCATTACAACTTGTAATTTGCTTGAAGTGTTTCAGTTGGAGCCACTCTAGAAGGGACCATTATGTAAAACCCGAAGGAGGTGTCTATTGTTTATTGATTGTATTCGCCTAAGTGGCAAGATGTAAAAAAAAAACTTATAAATCTTGTATTCCTAACGATATAATACCAAAGGGGTCTTGCAGTTGAGCAGACCCGGAGATGTAGCCCATCCGGGGTGAACTCCGAGATCATATCTGTGTTATGCGATGTTTATAGCGTGCTTTGTTTTATGTTTTAAATTATCATGAATGATTGTATTCTTGCATAAGTGTATGGTGAAAATTTAATGAAATTCAAATTTAAGTGCATAATTTTAATCATCTGGATAAATGTAGTTATTGAAGTTCATTAAACATTGTGAACTATGATTATGGCAAAGTATTGGAAACATTGTAATTAAAGTTGTGAAAAAAGTAATTTGATAATGTTAATTTAAATTGTAATAGTGGAAGAAATCTATCTAGAATTACTTCATTGGGTTAATTTGTTAATAAGCATGTTAATGGAATGAATGTAAAAGGGGAAAACAAAGTTAAAATTTATGTCACAATTCCCAGATTGAGATTTAAAGGTTGAACATCATATTAACATCTATCTTTTTACCTTAGAGAATGAATTCACGCCATGTCAATTATGCTTCATTGCATTGGATGATTTGTTAAGTTATTTCACGTTTTAATCTTAACCATAACCCTCACCAGATTAATTGAATAATCGTGTGGATTCAATTAGGTATTCATGTTGTATATTGAATGAATATACTTAGAAATTTATGTTGTAATTATAATCAATAACCCGCACCAGATTAACTTTATAATTGGGTGAACTCAATTGGATATCCATATTTTAATCCTTATAAATGGAATCCCTCATGATTGCTAAAATTAATCTAAAATGGAAAAGTAATTGATTTGTTGTTTATACATTAAACCTAGTAAAAGAATCTCTCTCGTATTATTTTCATTTAACAAAAAAAAAGATATGCAATAAGATAATTGCATTTTAATCCTAATAGAAGAACGTCATTATGATCTTATTATTCTAATCTTGAAATAATGATTGTCACCTAGTTAACGATACTCTAATTTAAAGGATGCTCTCGTGTGTCCTAATGCATATCCACTTTAATGAAATAAGTCCATTTATTTGCATTATTAAAACTCCAAATGAATTCCATGACTACTCACATGATACCCTTTTATAAAAGAACTTCAACTCATCAGTTGGCTATGCATGAAATCAAATTGAAGTTAATCCTTAAGGAACGAGTTCTTCCTATTAACCATACCTTCTAATATTTAAATATATATATATATATATATATATATATATATATAAAATGTGGGTGAATACTTTAAAATCAATGAAGGAATCCTCGTTTAATTAATCGTAGTTTAACCTTAAATGAATGAATCTCATTAGGCACATTTTTAAACATTAAAGGATGAAATCGATTGTGAATGGATACCACAAACCCAAGGAATGAACCTCATTATATTAAACGCTGGGAACCTATTTGGAGGCCTCTTAATGTAATTATGAAATTAAGTGCATTGAACAAATAACCTATCAAAGGCCTCCAATCCACCCAAAGTAAATGAACGCTTCCTAAAGATATAAGGTGTTAATCCATTGAACACATATGTAATCAAGACCTATGCATTATCTCGTAATTATGATATCATGTTTAATGGATCTAATGATGCAAGTTGAGTTAGGTGTAAGGTTATGTAATCGCGTTGGGAAACTCCTTAGGATCGTTTTAGCCTTCCGCTGTGTTATCTAGTTAGAGATAATTTTGAGATAACTTCAATCTATCTTAATATTGTAACTTTTCATTAACGCTCTTAATTATTATTTAAAAAAAAAAATTTACACTCTAATTGAGTGTTATTAACTTAAACCCTTAGGGGTTTCCTGGCGGGGCATTACACTTGGTATCAGAGCCCATGTTGCAACACTGGGATCTCTGGTTTCGCTTGTGCCCTTAGTTGGTGTGTGTGTGTCTACCTTATGTTGTGCGCTTGCCCACCTTGATGTGAGGGTGTGATTTAACAAACCCTACTTGTGTGTAACGTGTGCGTTCACACCTTATTTTCACCTTCTTGATGTGGGTGTTTTGTGAATGATTATGGGTGTTTTGTTTACCTATTGAGGTCTTGGTCTACGATTTTTCTTACCTTGAAAAGGATTCGTATGTACCTTCGTTCTTGCCTTGTTTTACTCTTTTGACTAATCCATCTGGGTGAGTTGTTAATATCTTGAATCTAAAAGTATGAAACGTGCTTGTTTATGGTTTTGATCTACCTTAATGATTGTCCACTTTAAAAAAAACTAGTATGGAAAATATTAATGCTTATTATGTAGAAATTTAGAGATTATGACTCTTCCTCTTCTCTCTCTAGTAAATAGAAAGGATTTGATATGGATAATTATCTCTTATTTAAGTTTTCTTAATGCAAGAAAAAGGATGATATTTCTTGAGCCCTTGTGTAAACCTCATAATGTTTTTGCGCTTTAGATTGTGTAAAGGAATGATTTGGGAGATAATTTTTGGTTAATGATAGAAAATTGTATGGTTGCATTAAAGGGTGCTCCATGTGCTTGGTAGGAGTAATATAATTAAATTTCATCTTAAGTAAGGTGCTTTAACATGCGCATAGTGATTTTGTGAAAAATTGCTTGATGTGAAAGGAATACCAAAAGAGGACATATTGTAGTAGCTTCAAGAGTAAATTGGTGTGCTCCTCAAAAGATTGTTTTATGTGCTTATTCAACTAGTGTGATTAGGACCTATTAAATGACGCACCATTTAACTTGTTTTGGATTTAGATA
This sequence comes from Cryptomeria japonica, assembly GCF_030272615.1. NCBI lineage: Eukaryota > Viridiplantae > Streptophyta > Pinopsida > Cupressales > Cupressaceae > Cryptomeria > Cryptomeria japonica. The sequence goes on along the minus strand of NC_081410.1, from coordinate 655,304,278 downwards.
ACTGCCTTATTATGTTTCGAAAGGAGTAAATAAGGGATTTGTTGATTTGTATGCACTAAAGGTGTAAAATCTAGTAGATAGCCCTTCATTTACCTCCTTGTCGTATTATAAATTTTCAATGTTAGATTCTATGTGTTATTGTATTGTATTGTATTACGAATAGTGATTGTGCTCTAGAAGACTTGTATTACAAAAAGAAAATTTGGTTATTTTGAATTCTTGTTCGGAAAACTAGAACATTATAGTGCAACAACAATGATTAGAAATGCCATGTTAGGAATTCTTTGACACCTTCCTAAAAGATAGCAAAATGAAAACCGCACAACTCAAATGATAAACTTATATCCGAGCATATGGTATGATTTTGAAATTCTTGTGTATTCGTAGGAAATAGTGATTTTCCAACTCTCTTCCTCCTCTTGTCTAAAATATAGGAATTGTTGTTTTTGAAACCACTATTTAGAATGCGGTGATTTAAGAATGCATTTTGTTATAACGCATATGAAATTCTATGTTGCTTTGGGCTTCTAATTGAAAGTGGAACATTTTTCATCTTGGAAAGAGAAATTGCATAGTTAGTAATGTGAATGAAAATGCGTAGGGAAGATTGAGGAAGATATCAGAATGATGTTATTTCCTTGTGTAAATTTGAATTGTTGAAAATTTCAGTACGTGGATCTAGAGTAAACTTTGTTTGGTGATTCATGTGTAAAGCATAATTAAACTTCCCTTAAGTATATGTTAGCATAATGTAAAGTACTCCCTGTAAATGTGACTAAACCAGTAATGGTGCTATTCTGTGTGTGTTGTGAGAAAACCCGTACTCGCTTTGTGTGCCCATGGGATGGTGAAGTAATCAACCATGGGGAATATGTTTGTTTATGAGTATGGGAAACCATACCTATCTATGTGGTGTTGCTTATTTGTTTCCTTACTGAGTGCCAACCCACGGGTTGTTGATAAGTCAGTATGTGAAGGGGTAGTAGTAGAAGTCACCATTCCTTGAATAGAATGAACAGCGTACGAGTAATGTCGACGCGAAGCGACTTTAGCTTCCCTATTTCGAGGAAAAGCATGGTTTTGTAACGAAACTATAACATAGGTGTACTCAATACTTCCCCTTGTGATGAACCGATTTATGAGGTTCATGTGTGCCAGCCTTATTCCTATCCTTTATCTTGAGCATATAAATGACAGTTTTTGAGCATATTGTTGGATTCCATTAGAGCATTTGTTGCCTTGTCTTCATGAGAGGCGTGTTATTTTCTTACATAAGTTGCCAACTGGCTAGTGTTGGTAGACTTATGGGTAGACCTTAGCCATGTATACCTCTGGCTTACGGCGAGTATCCTGAGAGGAACATCCCTATGCGGAGTGTGACCGGCGCGTGCCTTATCCGCGGGGTACACTGCCATGCGGGATACATCCATTGCATGCTTTGTCAGCTTGGAGTATTGCCATGCCATGCTGAGACACGATGCGGGATGTAGTAGACATTTCCATGTGGCCTACTGCTAGGTATTGGGTAGAGCCATGCCACGTGACGACGTGATGCGGGGTGATGTCGAGGTGCACACTGCCATGCCATGTGGATGTGTGACTTGGCCACACCACATGATGAGCTACTAGGATAGCTAGACGATTGTTCCTTCCTTCCTCGTTGGTGGCTAGCTATTAATCACATAGTGATGTAATGTGCACTTATGAATTTATTTTATTTATTTATTTATTTATTTTCTTGTGGGCCAGCAATTTATTTTACTTTGACCTTGACAGTTTAGCCACGATCTGCGATCTTGATTTTATTTGATTTGTGGTTGCAAATCCGGAAAAATTATTTTCTTGTTTTATTGTTGGAATTGACAATTATTATCTTTAATCTTTTGTACTTTGGTGGCTAAACCGGTTTATCCTTGTTGTTTTCGTATGCTGGTCTTGTGTTGTAATGTGAACTCCTCTCCAAGAACGTAGGAGACAGGCTTGGATGAGTGTATACGAGGAAGTAGATGCAAGGAACCTTGAGGATGGAGGTATGTGAGGCTGTGAAAACAGCTAGGATCCACTACCTACCTATGAGTGGTGACTATCTCTTGGAGGCTAAACACCTTACACAACAAGGGATATTCACGAGGGACTTGTATGGAAGGTAGCATCGCTATGGTGTACCCTAGCACCATCAAGCCCTCGAGTGAGATGTTGGATATTTGTTGATCATGTATTTATTCTGAGAGCAGGCATAGAGATGTGGATCATATATGTTACCTTTGACCGAGCATTAGACATGCTCACATGTGGCCTATTGTGTTGTGCAAACCAGTCTTGTGGATGGATATTATGTGTAATCATGGATTAAATGGTATTAACTTGTCACTATGTTATGGGGCATAGTCATTGGAAAGGTTCTTGTATGTCTGAAAAGTGTAAACAATTGAGTTCTTACGTGGCTCTTATTTGTCAAAAAGTTAACTTGGTGGTAGAAATTGTTATTTGAGACTAGTTTTATGTGATAAAGTTTTGTGAAAGAGATGAATTGGTGAGAGAAATTGACCTTGAGAGCATATTTTCTTGTCATGTTTGATAAATGAGTATGATAACTGTGCTTATATATTTCAATTGCTTTAAATTTGGTGAAATAAAAAGGGGAAAAGTCTCGTATCGTTGCTATGATTGAGTGTAAATTATAGAATATTTGAAGGTGTGAAGGATGTTAGATGCATTTTTATTGATGAATAATGTTTTAAATTGTTGACAAAATAGTTGTTTGTGCAAATTGATAATTGTTAATTGAGTTTAAGGACTAATAAGTGTTGCAGGACTTCCGTTTAACTTTGCGACTTCCAGGAGTAAGTCGGAACCTAGGGGGGGAGAATGTAATGCCCATACCCTAGTCGGACTTTTAAAACCCGTTTAACCTTGATTGACTTCCTATGTGGCATTCTTGAATGATAGATTAACCAATATGCAATGTGTAGTTTAGATAATAGAAATAAATTGTGCATACTTATTATTGTGCTGTTGCATCGATTCTCGTGTAAATGTAATTATTTTCCTAACCCTTGAGATAAATCTTGAGCTAACGCCTTCATTGAATATGTATATGTATATGCATGATTGTATGAATTCATGGGTGCAGGAGATTGCAGGTACAACACCGCTTAGGGCAAGGTTCACCTCCTTCGGAATTTGCAAGGTTGAGTATGCTCCTTCATCTGTTGAATTCGGATTTAGTGGTCATATAACTCTCGTCTTGCCTTAGCCATGGTTAGGTGAGCATCGTGAGTGGATTCGTGGGGCTTGCTTTTCATTGGGATGCGTGTCGAGAGACTTGGAGGACTTGCTCGATTTGCGTGCCCTGCGTGAGGTAAGTGAGGTTTGTTATCCTAAGTATTAAATTCAAATTTATGAGTAGACGTGCACATTAGTAAATTAGAAATTTAAATGGGTAGCTTCTTTTATATGATTAATCACTAATTTAAGAGATTGCTTTAAATTAGTATTGTAGCAAGCTTAAGGTATTTAATTGGGGATTAGTGTGCTCATTTACGCATTTGTAACATTTATGCATTGGTAGTTGAGAAATTAGAATAAATAAGACTCTTGCATTAGACCAGTCATTTATTTAAAAACGTCGCTTTATTATGTTATAGCGAGTTAATTTAATAGTTAAATTTAAAATAATGAATTTAATGAGTTATGCGTTTTGGAAAAGAAAATTTTAAAGTCATTTGGGAGATAGGAATAAATTACTCATTTTCGCATTTTGGAAGGAAAAGGGTAAATTATTATTATTTAAAAGAAATTATTCCCCTTACTTGTATAGTTGATAAAATATAAAAGTTTGATTTTTAGAAAATTAAATTAATCAAAATATAACGTGTGGGCTAAAGTGATATGAAGAAAATTTAAAAAAAAATTAGAGTTGAATAAGAGATGGAAGCTTTTAAATTTTAAAAAGAAAAATGAGTAAGGAGGAAAGGAATGACTCCCATTTGGATTTTCATCTATTTTGTTTAAAAAAAATAAAATGCCTAAATTCGAAATTAAAAATTAGGGTAAAATTAGGGTTTCACTTTTTAACCTAGTTTTGAAAACATTTTGGGGGTTCCTTTCTTTTTGGGTCATTTTTTGCAGAAAAAGATTGGGAATTTTTGGAGAAGGAGGGATTTGCATGGAAGCAGCAGATTGGGGAAACTCTTCATCAAGATTCATGCCCGAAAATTGCTCTATGAGGTAGGATTCGAATCCACTACCTTATTTATTTGTTGAATACAAAAAAATAGTCTTATCCATGAATGATTTGGGGTTTAGTTTTCAGTTTACTTTCAATCTTGGTTGTTCTTGAACCAAACCCTCATTCTTGATGGATTTTGTGAATTTAAATTTGTTAGGAAAACCTTCTCCCATTATGGACATTTTGGTATAAATCTGGAAAAAAATTCATTTATGACTGTGACTGCATTTGTTTTTCAAAAATGGGGATTTTACATTCTTATTTTGTCAATCCATTTGGTTTATTTCAATATTTATTTTTTTTAAAAAAATATAGAAAACAAAAAAAAGGGTTTCGGGGGGGGGGGGGAGCCGAAGCTCAACCCTCCCCTTCCCCCACGGCGCTGTGTGGCTCGCAGTCTCCCTGCGACCACAGTGTGTCCGCAGGGAACCCTACGTCCACACTGTGGGCCGCAGGGAAACCTGCGACCACAGCGTGGCTCGCAGGGAACCCTGCGTCCACCCTGTGGGCCGCAGGGAGACCTGCGACCACAGCGTGGCTCGCAGGGAACCTGCGTCCACGCTGTGGGCCCGCAGGCAGGTTTAGCCAATATCAAAAAAAAAAAACATTGTTTTATAATATTTTTTATATAATTTTTTTTTAAAAGCAAAAAAAAAATATATACTGTGATATATGCCATGGGGAAGGTATTACAAAAAAAAGGATTTTGGTAGACAGGTTCATTTTATTGGAAATTAGTTTTATCCAATTTTTATTTCGTTAAATATTGTTTATATATATATATATATATAAATTACGAAGTTTGTGTATATATAAATTGGTGGACTTATTTAAGAAAATAACGTTTTATTAGTCATGTATTGTTAAATTTATTTTGATCACGTTTAATTTTGGAACCAAATCTAATCGGAAAGTATACTTGGAGAAGAGATCAAATATTGACTATATTTGAAGACCTTTGAAATGAAACACCATTGCTAACGTCATGAAATATATCTTAATAAGACGTTGTTCTTCTTTTAAAAAAAAATCATCGTATTTCGAATTTAATGATTAAGATCTCTCGATAATTTTACAAATGAAAAATAAAGTATAGGAGAGTATGAAATTTGAATCGAAATTATATTCGTATATTTTGTAATTTCTTCGTCAGTATGTTAGTAGAACGCATGTAAATTTGATATCGTATCGATATAAAAAGGAAAATGTTGTAAGTATAAGTTCCGTATTTGCCTTGTTTGGGGTGGCGTCATACCTTGGTGTATTTGTTTTTCAGACCTTGTTATCTAGATAAATGTGTCGGTCATAGCCGAAATATGCCCTAGTCAAAATATCGTCAGTCATTACAACTTGTAATTTGCTTGAAGTGTTTCAGTTGGAGCCACTCTAGAAGGGACCATTATGTAAAACCCGAAGGAGGTGTCTATTGTTTATTGATTGTATTCGCCTAAGTGGCAAGATGTAAAAAAAAAACTTATAAATCTTGTATTCCTAACGATATAATACCAAAGGGGTCTTGCAGTTGAGCAGACCCGGAGATGTAGCCCATCCGGGGTGAACTCCGAGATCATATCTGTGTTATGCGATGTTTATAGCGTGCTTTGTTTTATGTTTTAAATTATCATGAATGATTGTATTCTTGCATAAGTGTATGGTGAAAATTTAATGAAATTCAAATTTAAGTGCATAATTTTAATCATCTGGATAAATGTAGTTATTGAAGTTCATTAAACATTGTGAACTATGATTATGGCAAAGTATTGGAAACATTGTAATTAAAGTTGTGAAAAAAGTAATTTGATAATGTTAATTTAAATTGTAATAGTGGAAGAAATCTATCTAGAATTACTTCATTGGGTTAATTTGTTAATAAGCATGTTAATGGAATGAATGTAAAAGGGGAAAACAAAGTTAAAATTTATGTCACAATTCCCAGATTGAGATTTAAAGGTTGAACATCATATTAACATCTATCTTTTTACCTTAGAGAATGAATTCACGCCATGTCAATTATGCTTCATTGCATTGGATGATTTGTTAAGTTATTTCACGTTTTAATCTTAACCATAACCCTCACCAGATTAATTGAATAATCGTGTGGATTCAATTAGGTATTCATGTTGTATATTGAATGAATATACTTAGAAATTTATGTTGTAATTATAATCAATAACCCGCACCAGATTAACTTTATAATTGGGTGAACTCAATTGGATATCCATATTTTAATCCTTATAAATGGAATCCCTCATGATTGCTAAAATTAATCTAAAATGGAAAAGTAATTGATTTGTTGTTTATACATTAAACCTAGTAAAAGAATCTCTCTCGTATTATTTTCATTTAACAAAAAAAAAGATATGCAATAAGATAATTGCATTTTAATCCTAATAGAAGAACGTCATTATGATCTTATTATTCTAATCTTGAAATAATGATTGTCACCTAGTTAACGATACTCTAATTTAAAGGATGCTCTCGTGTGTCCTAATGCATATCCACTTTAATGAAATAAGTCCATTTATTTGCATTATTAAAACTCCAAATGAATTCCATGACTACTCACATGATACCCTTTTATAAAAGAACTTCAACTCATCAGTTGGCTATGCATGAAATCAAATTGAAGTTAATCCTTAAGGAACGAGTTCTTCCTATTAACCATACCTTCTAATATTTAAATATATATATATATATATATATATATATATATATCAAATGTGGGTGAATACTTTAAAATCAATGAAGGAATCCTCGTTTAATTAATCGTAGTTTAACCTAAATGAATGAATCTCATTAGGCACATTTTTAAACATTAAAGGATGAAATCGATTGTGAATGGATACCACAAACCCAAGGAATGAACCTCATTATATTAAACGCTGGGAACCTATTTGGAGGCCTCTTAATGTAATTATGAAATTAAGTGCATTGAACAAATAACCTATCAAAGGCCTCCAATCCACCCAAAGTAAATGAACGCTTCCTAAAGATATAAGGTGTTAATCCATTGAACACATATGTAATCAAGACCTATGCATTATCTCGTAATTATGATATCATGTTTAATGGATCTAATGATGCAAGTTGAGTTAGGTGTAAGGTTATGTAATCGCGTTGGGAAACTCCTTAGGATCGTTTTAGCCTTCCGCTGTGTTATCTAGTTAGAGATAATTTTGAGATAACTTCAATCTATCTTAATATTGTAACTTTTCATTAACGCTCTTAATTATTATTTAAAAAAAATAAATTTACACTCTAATTGAGTGTTATTAACTTAAACCCTTAGGGGTTTCCTGGCGGGGCATTACACCTCCTTCAGGATTCACTTTCATCCTTCACTTTGCACACACAACCTATTCATCCACAATAAACTTACCCATTCCCATCATGGCTTGTTATTGATCTACCCAAGATTGGTTAGCCATTCATAATAAATCTCCCTTTTCACCTCCCTTTCCATCCATAATAAATCAGATCCTATCTGTGGCTAAGGCAAATCCTACGTCTAGTGATGGGTGTGGAACTAAGAGCATCACACGTTCTAAGGAGTACAGTTTCTTCCAGCTTCCTTTAGTCTATCTGCGCACAATTCGCAATAAAGCAACATTTGCATCACAAATCTGCAATAAAGTTTCATCTTCTCCACAATAAAGTATCAGTTTCATGGATTCAGTCAGTTTCAGATGAGACACAACAACAACAATGGGCTTCAACAAATCATATCTTTCAACAGACTCAGACAACATATGGTTCCGTGCTATCTATCCTTTTTGTGAAAGAAAACATTATGACCACAATCAAATAAGACTTATACAAGTGACAAGAGACACTAAACTTGAGGACTACAGTGGATGTTTGTAGTACCCCTACCGTAATCGATCTCTAACCTTGGTTTAATCTTGATTGGTTAATCGTAATATGATGTTACAATCAGATGTTTGATTTGACGCATAGCTATTGATGTGGTTCTCACACTAGTTTTATGCTAGTTGTTTAGTGTTCTTATTTCATGGTATCCATCGAGCTAACGCATTCATTAAGTTATTATATATGTATGCATGTATGATCGTTGGTTGCAGGATATTTCAGGTACGAAGTCGCATGAGTGCGAGGTTCGTTGTCACCTGGTTTTGCAGGTTTGAGCATACCCTTTTTAATCCTTAGAGTTGGATTAGGTGGTCGTAAGACCCTAGTCGACCTTAGTCGTGCTCAAGTGAGCATCGCCAGTCATCGTCGGTATCCCCTTCTTGTTTGGGTTTACGAGTCATCTGTTTGGTTGACCTTCTCGTTTTGCGTGCATGGTGTGATTGGTTAAATTGGTTATTTAGTCCTTAGTAATTATCTTGATTAAATATGCGTTTGTGCATGGATGATTAATGGATTAAATTAATCTGGTTTCCATTATGTGATTTTCGTTGATATTGGATTGCTCGTTATATTGGGAGTAAATTCGATTTAATGACTGATCTTGAATATTTAATGCATTTTATTTATGCTGTTGAAAAAGGAAGTTTTAGATTTTATCGCCATGGAGTTAATTGTGTTCTGTTGGCTTATTTGAATTGAAAGATTAAAATTGTTTAAATGAGGAAATCGTTTTTTTGGATTTGGAAAGCAAGTTATATTGTTGATATAGTTGTAAAGAATTAATTTTTGAGTATTATTTTTAAATAAAGTTTTTTATTTCCAAAAATAGAATTTTTGGGTCAACTCTGCCATATAACCCAATTTGGGGAAAAATTAGGGGGATGGACATTTTAGGAGAGATTTTGGAGATGAATTGGAGGATTTTGGAGGAAGAAGGAGGATTTGGGAGTTGGAGATTTGGATTCTTCGTCAGATCTTGCCAGGAATGCGAGATCAGGTAGGGTTTGTTTATCCATTTGGTTTTTCTTAATTTTTATGGGGTTTGCTGTTCTAGGAGGAAATGTTGTAAAACCCATATCTCCAAGTTTAGGAAAATGGATTTCTGGTATGTAAATCAAAATATGGAATTCGAACCATTGATTGTTATTCTGGTTTTTGCAAGTAAAACGAACTGTGTGTTTAAAATAACGTGGATTATATCGAACTGGGCGTTTGTGACCAGTTCCGAACGGTGCGTTGTATAATAACGCTGTGTAATTTATCTTAACCAGGCTGGGCGTTTGAGTTAATTTCGGACTGTGTTTAAATGGGAAATGAAAACATTTATTACTGTGTGTTAATCTTTAAACAATATTTATTTCCGAACCCAAACCTGTGTGTTTTGTTTGAACTTAAACCTGGGAGTTTTGTTCGAATTGGAAACCCGTGCGTTGTGTTTTCTGGAAGCGGACTGGGCGTGCGGGTGTTTAACTGCGTTTTGGGGATTGGAGGCGGGGAGCGGAGCTCCACCCGCTCCGCCTCCCCTCTCCCCCGCTCCTCCCCTTTCTCCTCCCCTACGTCCCGCGCTCCTCCTCCCGTTCTCTTGCTGTCTCGCAGACCGTGGTGCCTGCGGCTCACGGCGGTGGCCGCAGGGGGCCGCGGCGCCTGCGGGCACCGTCGTGAGCACCGCCCACGAGGACCCCCAATGCTTGCGGCTAGGGTTACGGTTAGGGCACGGCCCGCCCTCCCCCTTTGCCTAATGCGTTTTTTTTTTTAATTAGTTTTCTTTAAAATGCGTTTTTCTTTGGATTTAAAAAAATGGTTTATTAAATGTTTTTTTTAATGTGTTTTTTTTTTTATCATTCAAAAAAAAAAGAAAATGCAAACGATATGTTGTTAATGTATGTTATTTTAAATGATGAGTATCAATTAGTACTTAATCTTGATTAAGGTAGCAAAAGAATAATAAATGATAATTGGTGTTGATTAATTCTATGATGGGGTTGTAAGTTAGTCATTATTCAGTCTCATTTCATGACTTATGCTCTTGTTCTGATTAAGTTCTAAAACTATTGATTTTCGCAATTGAATATTGTTGACTATATTTTGTCTGATCTTGGATTAATAACCTAGATCTTACCTTCTAGTTAATTAGAGCACTTGGCTAATTGAGGTAGTATTGTGTAAAAATAATAGAGAATAATATGTTATTGGAAGATCGTTGAAATACGAGATTGTAGAGGTCGGTTTTAGACCAGTATGTTAATGACATTTTGGACTGGAGATTAAATATCTTATTTTAGTCGATTAATGGTTGTCTGAATTTTATTTATATGAATTGGTTTAAAAACTCGTTATGACTTTATATGTTTGTTCGATGCTTGAACCTTAAGAGTTAGAAAACCAAGAACAACTTATCCCTTGATGAGGTAGATAACTGTAATCTGTTTTAGATCATGTAGGAAACTTGATCGATTTGTAATGATTAAATCAATTTGAGAAAATATTGTCTTTTTTGATTATTGCCTTGCGAGTTTAATTTCTGTATTCGCCTTTAATTATGAAATGGCATGTTTTTCTTGTTTAGAAGGACCCTGTCGTATGGATGATTTGGTGTTCCTGTTTCAGTCCTCGATTTCGAGTCGACTGTTGTATTGTGGTAGTGTCGTCTTGATCATATCCTCCTTGTGTGTGAGTCGAATGATGATTGTGGTTGACCGTTGTTGGTCGGGTCTCTAGTAGAGTACCGTCAGCAAGTGATTACCCTTGAGTCGTGTTTGACCAGATGATTGTTTCTCTTCTTGAACTCCGTTCGTCTGACCATGTGTATTCCTTGGTTTTGAGTTCGTCTGAGTTAGTCTAGTGTCGTATGGGAAAGTGGCTTTCGATTGGGGGCCACGCCCAAAGTGGCTGCTGGGTAACCCGTCGGAAGTGAGTCTAATAAGTGATAACCTAAGTAGATTAGAAAATAATTTATAAATAAGATAATGTGCCTCACACATGGGACGAGTGCTAGCATAGACTCGACATGCTGTGAGAAGGCCTGAAATGGCAAACCACCTTCCTTGTCTTCATGAGAGGATGTGTGGGTCCACACGAGGCTTGGATGGGCCGGAAGTTCGAATTAGGTTGCCAGGGTTACCAGTGTATGGGCCGGGACCTATGAAGACTTGCCATGGTATCCATACCAGGTTGTGTGATGACACTTGTCCCTACGTTCGCTAGTGTGTTGTCGTTTTGTCCTGTTTTGAGTACCTTTGTGAGTCGTCCTTTGTCGCTGCCCTTGTGAGTGTCGGTTTCATGTTAGACCTTAGGTGGTGATGGCTCAGTTTTATGGATGCTCTTCTGGACCTTTGTTTTAGCTTTGATTATGTTCAGCTGGATCCTGTTCTTTTTAAGGATCGTTTATGTATTAATTGACCGATGTGGTCGTTTGTATATTGCTTATGTATCGCCTTGATGGCTGGATAGTACTTGGTGTAACCTCTTGTACTCTTAACTTTATTATTTATCAGAGGGGGTCTTGCAATTGAGCAGACCCGGAGATGTAGCCCTTTAGGGGTGAACTCCGAGATCATTATGGTGTTATGTGGTGTATTCTCTCATGTTTCCTTTATTCAGCTTTATCATGTATGATTAATTTATGTTGAATGGTTAAGTGGATAATTGGAATTAACTTTAAATGCTTATATTCAGTTCTATCTTGAATGCCATGTTGATCGAATGCATAATTGGTTGAGATGCGATTTATCGTAATGCATGTGTGAAATCGTCCTTTTAATGCAATAAGTTGGAATATGGAATAATGTAACTTAGAGTAATGAATTATACTCAGTTGTTGTTAAGGAATTTAAATATGCTTGGAAAGATCTCTTGTGTTATGATGAAATCCTAGTGTGTTAGAATGTTAGATGTTGGTTTGTAATTTTAAATGAAAAGCTTGAATGAAGATTATGAATGGATCTTATGATGAATCTTCGCTTGTGATTTATATTTTCCTCTTTTGAAAGGAATTATTCTGATTATGAATTATCTCGCTATTAAGATAGTTAGCTTATTGGATTAATTGTGTGAGTTAAGTGAGTTGTGAAATTTAAGTAATCTCGTTGGGAAACTCTTTAGGAGATTGTTGTTGATGTCTTCCGCTATGTAATCTGAATCTTTGATATCTTGTTGCATCTTATGTGTTGTAACTTTAAAAAAAAAATAAAAAAATATTGCACTCTATTCTTGTTATTTTAGCTCATCCCTTCGGGGTTTCCTGGCGGGGCATTACAATGTTGGTGTCGAGTCTTGGTTTTTTTTTTTGATTTTATCTTTTGGTGACATGTCTTTTAGCTTTTTCAGGATGTCTCTGACTAGAGATTCTATCTCCAGGATGTCTTTGACTAGAAAGGCGAGGATGGGGTATCATCACCTATTTGTATTTGCTGTCTGTGGATTGTCTCTTAGTAATGCTATGACTTGTCCAAGGATATGAGGACACTGTGAGTCTAGTGTGAACTGGGGCATTCCTTGTTTGTGACTGTCTTATCTCCATGCAAATAGGTACAATGATTTTCTGGGTCAAACATATGCCTCGATTGTCATAACCTACTTTCCATAATAAAGCTCAATGATGATAACACACAAGAAGATCTTCCACTTTCATATCTTCTATATTTCATCCCCCTTTCTTGATTGACTTCCATCATCCTTCTCGAGTCCGCGTAGCCTACTATCACATGACTGAGTATAATGACACACCAAAAACATTTGCATTTCATGTAGTTGCGCCTGCATTACCACATATAAGCATTTCATACATACATATAGATATCACAACTGCATCACATCCTGCACACAACACCTGTTAGCACAATTTACATTTGCATTATCATATTCATTTGCATTACATACATTCACATTTGCATCATGCATACACATATAAAACATAAATGAACAAAATAAAATAAAATATTGCATTGCATCATATACATATTTGCATCCATATCATAAGCATCGCATAAGAACATCTCATCACATAGGTACACATGCATATAGCTGCCACAAAGATGAATCATCTCATATATATATATAAAGTGTCATGATACAATGATGTCAAAATCATATGGCTACAATCACCCACAGGTGTCTACATCATCATACAAAATGGTACAAAACTGATACAAAGGAACCCACTGATAACTCCTGCCAACACTGTTGGTAGTGCTAATCCTGTCCATGTCATGGTATCCCATGCCACATGTCCCACCCTCATCTCTAGTCCTGGATCTTGAAACACTCATCTCAGTGCATCCCTATCTCCATCTCGATCATAAGGAATTAGCTCCCCATCGATCGGTATCCTCAGAATCCTGTATACATCCTCAAGGGTGACTGTCATCTCCCCCATTGGCAAATGAAATGTACAAGTTTCGGAGTGCCACCTCTCTGCCAGTGCAGTCAGTAGTCCCATGTTCACCTGAAACTTAGGCACATATAGAATATGTCTCAGACCCATAGCCTCGATTGTAGCTCGGTCCTCAAATGTCAGCGCAGGTCGCAACCTCTGAGTCGATGGGAATCTCTCCCAGACTCCAACATAGGCAAATACTCCTGCAGTCAAGCAAATCAATCATCTCAGTCCTAGTGACACTCACTGTTCATCACAAAGTGTTGCTTCTATCCTAGTGGTACTCCCTGTTCATCACAAAGTACTATGTTTTTGGCACTCCCTATTCATCATAAAGTACTGCTCACATTTGCACTCATTGTTCATCACAAAGTGCTGCTCATATTTTAGTACTCCCTGTTCATCACAAAGTACTATATTTTGGTACCCACTATTCATCACAAAGTGCCTTGATCTATCTTATCCTAGGGCCTATGCTTGAGTGAATCCTCTTGAGTAGTTTCCTAATTGGCAACGTATGTTCTATCACAAAATTGTCAATCCTAGCCCTATTTGTTATCCTAGTCTTCCCTAGAGGACTTGCTTGAGTGTATCCTCTCAGCAGCTTATCCAATCGACATCGTATGTTCATCACAGAACTGCCGATTTGACCTAGAAGACACAAATTCACATTTTTGGACACAAACGCGTTTTCTTGACATAAACGCACATTTATTACATTACCTAGTATGCATTAATGACAACAATAAATGCATCAAAGTACAAGGAGTTTTTGTGGTACTTACTGGCTCTCCTGCCTCTGCTGGCCTCTAAAATTGACGAATGCGATTAAATCTGTGAACCATTGCCATCGCTGTTGACTGCTACTGCTCTATCTCACTCTGCAATCTGATCTCTTGGATGTGTAGATGACAATGAGGATGTATTTCCCTCGTGGTCTATCTTATAGACTACCCTAGCCCTAGTCTCCCGAGTCAGTCTTCATTATCCCGTGACTCTATCACTTTATCCGGTCAGTCCATTCTAGCCTCTCTTTCTTATCGAGAGATTGTCTGCAATCTTTTCAGACATTTTCATCCAATCTCTCGAGGGGGCATATCATTCCCATCTTGGGGCAACTCTGTATCAGTTCATCTTATCTTCTTTGAAACAACGCGACAAGCCGCATTGTCTCAAAGAGGGGCAAAATGTAGACAACTAAAATTGTCCAGTCTAATTAAATAAATATTTTATTTAATTATCTAAGCTTAATTCTTCTATTAATTAAATAAATCTTTATTTATTTAATTAATTCATTTATCCTTTTCTAGCCTTATTTCTCATTTAAATAAATACATTTATTTATTTAAATTATCTTTTTCCTAAATTAAATAAATATCTTATTTATTTAATTGATCCCACTTCCTCTATTAATTAAATAAATCTTTATTTATTTAATTAATTCATTAACCTTTTCTACCCATGACACATGTCATTCATCTCTTAATTCATACACTACCTACCCCTTTCATTATTTTATTATTTCCTCTACCTACCCTCTAATCATAGCCGACCTCCTTTTACACCTCTCAATCTTATCCCTCCATTTCATATAGTGTCTTCTATATAAGGAGATACTTCCTTCATTATCAGACCCTAATGAATTTTATGCACTTGACTACACTACGATCCTACTTGCAACCACATTCCGTTCTTTGTTGAGCTCTTGTGCACATAAAATCTGACAGCAAATATATCAAACAAGATCAATGGAGATAGGAAGAATGGAGATCCAAACCCTATTGGACATGTGATGGTATAATCTTTGTGATTTCATTTGATTTACATTGTCTTAGGTAATCTTCATATGTTATGGTGGATCTTTGTTGTTGTTAGGCTAGGGTTTTGTGGTTGAATTCATTTAGCCTTTCAATATTGTTATTTTTGTTATCCATTTTCACCATATACAGTTACAGTTAAAACATTTGCCATTGAATTTATAAGCAGTAGGTTGTCTTACCGGTTTACCATGATCTTGTGTGTTTGCAGTACCGAAGCTTTCACCAGTTTCAAAGCCAAGACCATTAGTGTCACCATTAGGTTTTTGTTTCTTCAACAAGTCACCAAGTTCTTCTGAGCTTTTCTTGAATTTGTCTTTATATTGATTTGCAGTTGCCAGTTCTCCTTCCAAGATACCTTTTTGTCTCATGAGTTCATTTGAGTCATTCTGTGCATGCATCAGATCTGTCTTCAACATATCATTTTTATAACTAAGTCTTGTGTTTTCATGTGCAGCTTCATTCAGTCTTCTAGTCAAGTCTTCTTCATTCTTCTTTCTATCTTCAATTTCTTTACAAAATGTCATAGTCGTATCCTGCATCTCATTCTTTGTTGTCATGTTTTCTTGTTTTAGCTTATTCATTAGGTCACTAAGAGTTTCCTTTTCATCATTCTCATTTTGCATCTTTTCACAAAGTTCTCTTCTCTTATTTCTTGAAATGGTAAGATTTTCTTGAAGTGCTTGAATAATATCCCGTGCAGCTTTTAGATTATCTTCAAGTTTGATATTTTTCAATTTTTCTGCATCATAGTCTGAGAGAGATGCTTCTAATTGCTTCATCAAGTTTTCCATCTCTACCGGTGTCAAGATCTTCCTCAAGCTGTTAGGCTTTTGAAAATAGAGGACCAAGCTCTGATACCAATTGTTAGGATTCCCACAAATACTGAGAGGGGGGGGGGGGGTGAATCAGTATCTAACCGGTTATAAGATTTTCTTAACTTAAAACATGTAGAACATATTAATACTGTATACCGGTAAACAAGAAATAATGCAATAAACAGAGAGAACAACAACCACATGAAAAACTCACCATAACACAGTAGTTTAACGAGGAAACCCGGTGTGAGAAAAACCTCAGTGGGATTTGTGACCCACAATATTCACTTATTGGCCAATAAGAGAATATTACTGCTACAATAGGGGCTTGCACATGCAGGAAGGCCAAGTGCCTAGAGCTCACTGCTCAATTACAAAATGGGAAGTCTCACTGGCTTACAAAATGGATTATATAAATCCAATGTCTTGTACTGCTTCAAAATAGCATCTACTATCCCAGATCCAATACTGGTTTATAGCTTTGCTTCATACATAAACCCTTAACCTATAATTCGCATAATAGGTCTGCCTTATTTCGCCTATATATTTTCTTCCATCTATTTCTATATCTATTTCAAAATGTTCTATAATGATCTCTTATATATATGAGTCATTTTACAACTTGCCAAGTCGGCTTACAATGATTTTACTATAATAAACAAAATATATTACAAACAAAATTCCCGTCGGCCTCTGTGCCGGTATGCTTCCTTTTACTGCCGGTGGTCTCTGTGCCGGTGTAGAGTCTGTCTATGCTGGTGCCGGTGAATTGTCTTGCCGGTGTCATAGGATTGTAAGGTTGCCATCAATGACAAAACCTTCAATCACTTACAATGTCCCATTGGAGTGTGCATTTGCCAATAGATTGAACTCCTATCTCTAAAAAGAATTATACCTTTAATTCAATTAGTACATTTTAGAATGAAAGATGCACACAATCATCCTTGTTCGAATAGGAATTACATCTTCATCATGCATCTTGCATTAGCATAACTCATATAAAAAATTCACTATCCATATGCATCACCTAGATCATCATGTCATCATAGGTCCGCATACTGGGGGAATAATTGAAAAAATCCTAAAAATCAGATAAAGTCCTGAAA
The DNA here is from genome assembly GCF_030272615.1 of Cryptomeria japonica. NCBI lineage: Eukaryota > Viridiplantae > Streptophyta > Pinopsida > Cupressales > Cupressaceae > Cryptomeria > Cryptomeria japonica. The sequence goes on along the minus strand of NC_081410.1, from coordinate 655,287,062 downwards.
AAATCCTAAAAATTAGAAAAAGATCTTGAGAAAATACAAAAAAAATTGAAATCCAACAAAAATCAACCAAAAAAAAAATTAAAAAATGATCCACAAAACCCTAAACATTGGAAAACTAAAAAACAAACTAAAAATTGAAAACAATAAAAAACTTGCAATAAAATGTCTCTTGAGAAACAAATACCCTAGCAGATATCCAACAAACACTTCACGCGAAGTTAAATAAATGATATAACTATCTTATCAAAAATCTGCAACCAAACTGATCAAGTCTTATCAATCGTCAATATGCATATCAATGTGATCATTATCTTGTCTTAAATAGAAGAGGATACACCCAAAACCAGATAGATCAGTCTTAAACAGGGTCTGCAACTTTCTGAAACCAGACATTATCAACCATCACATCAAACAAATCAAAGCAAAGGCATAGCCAGTTTAGATGCTGAGTTTTGTCTAGTTTGGTTTTTATATATTATCAATTGGTGAAGATCATGTTTCTATGCTACTCAAGGATGTCCAAAAGTGACTAGAGGAGATATGATGAGCATGATCCTTTTCTTTGTTTGCTGTTTGTGGTGTGAACCAATGAAGTTCTAGGGTAATTTCTCTAGTGGGTGTCTGTGATAGGAGCATTTAGCCTATGAATGCCACACATACCTTGACCCCTAGCATAATTCCCAAAATGGAGGGTTCATTCCTTGTCTGCTACGTGTTTGTTTCTTGCAATGAGATATCTATACATATTGGTTCCTTATACCCTGGTGTACTAAGCTTCATTGTTACATAATAAGGCTCAATGATAATAATGTGTTGCACTATGAATACAGGAAAATAAGAGTATTCATCACCACCATTCACTATCATCATCAATTAGTTCATTCCGTCAAGATTGACTCATGTATCATCTGTTGGCATTTGGCATAACTGATGCAGATCAAGTCATGCAGTTGAAGTTGGATGACTGCACCGGTAAAGGATAAAAGTCTATTTGTGATGAAGAGATTGAGATTCTATGAATAGATGACATGATCAGTTATTTATGTTGTCATTGCTAGGAATTGTTGTTCCTGATGTTTTGTTTTATCATCTAAGTGTTTTGGTTTACCGGAAGACAGGGTTTACCGACAATGAGCTAAAGTCTGTGAAATAGGGCTTTGACTGGTAAAGCAAAATTGTTTTGATTGGATTGGTCGATTGGCAATGATTGGTGATTTGCAGTTTGGATGGTGAACTTGGATCATGGAAAGATGTATGTGACCAAAACTGGAACTTGTGATGATTACCGGAAGGGGTGTTTCAATTTCTGATGAAGTTTTACTAAGGTTTTAGTAGGGTTTAAGGACCAGTGAAGAAATCATCAAATCGGTAATGATTTATGTTATGACGGTGATTGACATTGAGTCTACTTAAAGTTGGTAACACGACACAACCCGCGTGAAAGATTTAATAGTTGTTTTAGCACGATTCAAGGAAGATTTTCTTGGAAATCAACAAAATGCTTTGGAGAGTGTTTTGAGGATACAGATCGGATTTCCATGATGAGTTATGATCAATCAATGATTGATATTGCATTGTAATTTGTTGTTATGATCTGGTTAGCGATCTACGATGATATTTTGTGATCTTATTGTAAATTCATGATGTAATTAGGTTTTGTGGCCAACCTAGTTGAGATGGCTATTTATGTTGACACAATTGATGTTTTTGTGTTGATGGTATTAGAGAATGTGTTAAGCCATCCAAGTGAAGTGTGTAATCTTCTTGAGAGTTGCAGAGTGTTGTGTATAACTAGATCTGATCAAGCAAGCAGAGAAGTGCAAGAAAATAAATCATTTTCTTACTGTTGTTCCCTAATAGTTTCAGCAGGTTAAATCCCTTGACCGGGTAGGTTCTAACATGCCTTAATCATTTAAGTCCCCTAATGGGGTAGCTCTCAAAAGAGTGTTAAATCCTCTCACGAGGTTGATCCTAATAGATCATCAAGCTCCTAATCGAGTTGCAAGGCAAATCCCCTAACTGGGTGACTCTTGACATGGTCTACTCTTAATCAGGCATATTGTAAGCTTCTAACAAGGCTAAGCTCCTAACAGGGCGTACTTTGAAAGAGTACAAATATTTGTGGGTGCCAACTCCCACTGTGGTTTTTCCCTATTTGGGTTTCCACATCAAAAACTTATGGTGTTCATGTATGGAATGTTTTTCATGTGATGTTCTTGTTTATATTTCATTTCATGCATTATTTATTAGAAACCAGTTATGATGTTTTATCAGAAGTTTATCAGAGGTTACCGGTACCAATAAGAAGTTGTTTGAGAAAGTTTTTGATCTTTTTGATAAGGTTAATGAGTTGGTAATTGATCAATTTTATATGATTACTTTGGTAGTGAAAGTATTGGTAAAGGATTTGATTAATGTGTTAAGCAAATCTGATAAAAAGGTTATTAGATCTGATTACAGAAGCTGAGATATTTTTTATATAGTTTTAGATCTAAGATAAGCTGAAATAAGTTTGATTTTGAGTTAAGTTTGAATTGGTCTTAATACTGATTCACCCCCCCTCTCAGTATTAATCGGATCCTCATAGGATTAACATCATCATCAATCATATTAGTTCATTCCATCAAGATTGACTCATATATTGTCATCAATCATATCATTTCATTTTCTCATCTTATCATGTTGATTCTATCTTAAAGATCATTTTTTCATCTAACATATTCCACTCTCAATGAGTTCATTTCAATTTCTACTCACATCTTTTTAATTCCATCTCAAATAATTTCCTCATATCAACTATTCTATTCTATCAATCAATTATTCCTCACCTTCATCATATTTCATTATTCATCCAATTTTGATCTATCATTTGTCTTATATAGGATGTATCCTTTATGAAACCAGATGTTTTGATCATTTTTGTCTTATACAGGATGTTTCCTTCTTGAAACCAGACATTATCTTTACCAAATCAATCTGATCAATCCCATCAATCCTATCAATCTTATCATTCAGTCAATATTCAAATCATTCTAAGCATTTCTTCTATCCAATCAAACTCATTTGTGTCATTAAGTTAACCATTCTTTCATATCTCATATAACATTCTTCTTCTTTTGAGAGATCATTCATGCCTTCAATGCACAAACAATCTCTCGAGGGGGCATCCTACCTCCATTACCAGGGCATATTGGGGCATAAATTTTTCATTTTATTTAAAACAACATCATTCTGACATTGTCTCAAAGAGGGGCAAATGTAGACACCTAAAAAATGTCTCATTAATCACACACTAATTATTCATCCTAATTTATTAAGTAATTCTTTAATCATTTAATTAAGCTAATTATTCTTCTAAATTGACTAAATCATCACATTCAACATTTCTAATTTTTGAATTTCCACTTCTTAATCAATTAATCAATTAACCCTATCTCAAATATTATTTATTTAATTAATTACGATTAATTACTTTAATTAAATAATCTTTATTATTTAATTAATCACATTTCTAATTGATTAAATAATTTCATTTGAACTATTAATTAATTGACTTATTCCTCCAAGTCCCCAAATTCGAATTTCAAATAATTCCATCTAATTTCATTTCTCTCAAATTCACAATTCCCCAAATGTGGATTTCAATTAATTTCATCTAATTCCAAATCATCAAATTAACATTTCACCAAATCTACATTTAATCACATTTCAATTAATTCCATGTGCATTTCAACATTCGAAAACCCAAATTCAAATCAAAATTGAAAATGAAATCAATTCAATCTCCTACAACACATTCTGAAAATCATAACTGATCAATCAAATCAGTTAACTAGTTAGTTAACTTAGTTAACTCATCAATCACCCCTTTTCACTCTCAATCACCTTTTCTGACTAATCAATCAAATTAGTCATCTCTTCAATAAATCCAGTCAATTGGCTAATCTATTCAGTTCACTATCCAATCAATCTAGTTGACTACTCAATCTATTTAGTTGACTACTCAATCAATCCAAGTTAACAAATCAATCAACTCTATTAACTGATCAATCTAAATTAGTTGTCTCCCAATCAGGACTTGATTTTAAAATCCCTCCCCATCTCTCATGAAAATATATATAAACAACATCAGTTTCTCAAATCAAGCTAGATCACACTCTTCAAAACAATTGCCATCTTATGTAGGAATCCCAGTGCAATACTTGAGAGCCACCTACACCAACAATTTGGAGAAGAACAATGGAAGCACAAATCTGGAATAGGGAGTTTGAATTTGTTTAATTCTTTCAATTCTAGCATTTATTCTATTGCTTTGTATTTTAAATCATGCTAGATTAGTTAAGGATCTGCAATTGTCCTTATTTCCTATTTCAACATTTATGATTTTTAAGCATGAAACAAAGGCAATGTAGAAAAGACTGAATTATATTATGAAATCAATTACAAAATTCTGGCAACATGCAAGCTTACAAGATTTTACATAAAAGCCTAATTACATACATGCTCAAGTACAATATTCGGGCTCAAACAAGAATGCAAGCCAACTCCAGACCTCCTAACCTTCAGATTTATCTTCTATGTTCTAATAACTGACTTCTACATGCTTAATTACATTGAATTATATGATCAAGAATGATCCGTGTCGGCCTCCGTCAAAGAGATCCCTCCGTAAAAACCATAGAATGAAGTGTTGGCCCAAGGGAAGTTCAAGCACATGCCAAGGAATGTTGGAAACAACAAATTGAAGCTCTGCAAGCTATGGAAATGATCCGCAAGATTCACCAATAGCAAATAGGTCCAAGCGGTTCTGGTGTTCCAATCCAGAAAATTGTCTTAGATTTCAAAAGCGATAACTTGCCGGAAAATGATCCAAACTTCTCGTGGACTTAGGATAAGGTAGATGAACATGTCCATGAAAAAAATCTAGTGAGAAAATGTAAAGAAATGCAAAAGGAAATGTTGAAACTGGAAAACAGGAAACAAACTGGAAAAATGTTTTTGGTTGATGCAAGATTGCCATGAACTAGGGATGCTCTTGCATCAATTTCAATGAGATAAAGATTAACTCTCACCGAAATCATTGTGTCTCATCGATGAACTTCCACAACACTCTTCGCATCGATGAGACATTGCATGTCAATGAGACCCAAAATGGATCACACAGAAGGAAATGTCTCATCGACAAAGCTTTCTTAAGCCACACTCTAGGATGAGTAGCAAAAAACATATGAGCTATTGCTCACTTGAGCTCTATGCATCGGTCATTAAAAAAAACCTAAAATTGTCTCAACACAACTGATGTGGGATAAATGGTTTAGACCGATTCATGAACCAGATGGAGATCAACTCAATGTCCTCTTTGTCCAAATGCAACCTACAAGATTTGTCCAATCTGCCTAAACCCTTCTCATCTACTCAAAGCCTTCTCATCTGCTTAATGCCTTTTCTTCTCTATGACAATCAAATATGCACCAAGCTGACATAAATGACAATCCAATGCCAAGATCCACATTAACTATCCACAACCATCTCTAAATCTTTATTTGTCAATCTTGGAACAACAAGATCGCGAAGAGGAGGACAAGGAAGAACAAAAGGCATTGGGAGCATCATGAGGGAAGTATATTTCATTTATTTTCTTATTTTCCATATTTTATGCTTTGGTAAATGTCTCCACCTTTTTCAAAGCTCCCATTATGCATAGGCAGGGAGATTACTAGCAAAAGATTGTGGAATCGAGCTTTACATCTGCCAAGTGCATTTGCTCGAAAGCTTCTAAAGACGTTTCAACACATCTATTTTGTGCATATCCTGCAATCATTGTTTTCGAAGATAAGATTATGTTGCTTGAAGTAAGATATTTGCAGCCAAGATCCTTTGACTTGTATCTAATCCAAGTAGAATTAGATAATTTCCTGGAACATTAAGGCTTGCAAGTTCTTGGTCACTTTACTAATGCTTCTCTCAAGATGACAAACCATTCTTTGCATGCTTCAACATAGTCTAATCTATGAGAAAGTATGATATTGAGCTCTAATTCCTCATAGCCAACATAATTCCACCTAAGAATATCCTTTTCTTCAAAGCTTTTGGATCAACTACCCTTCCTTCAAAAATCCAAACATTTAGAGTGAAGAAGGGAGCACGTGGGTTTATCTTATCAGCTAGGTGATTTGTATGTGGAGTTTGCATTGAATATTGTTGCGTGGGAGCACATATATAAGTTGAGTCATATTTCTTGAGGGATGTGGGGCATGTTGGAGGGTTTGAGGCATGATCTTTTGCTTCTCAACAATTAAGTCTAATTTTTTTTTTTGCCCCTCTTGGCAAGACGCCTGATGGCATGGCACCTACCGGCACACCATATGAGAATCCATGATGACTAACCACATCCAAAAAAGATCTATGATGATTTCACATTCCAACATGAAGAAGGAGCCAAGTGGACAAAAAAATGAAAAATTGACAACCATGACACATGCGCTTTTGCAAGTGTTGAAATCATTTCATAAGTCATTTGTTCAAATTTTCTTTGATTTTCACTATCATCTAATAAAGGTGCAACTATAACATTGTTGGCCATTTGGTAGAATTGATTATGTGTTGCATTGATGTTTTGTCATTGATGCTAACACTAGTTGTTTGGATGCTTGACCGACACCCTTCTGGTCCCGGTAGGTTGAGTGGTTTCTGGTTAACTTGGATCCGACATGATCCGGTATAGTTTGGTGATGGAATTGGCTTTTTCATGATACTCATGTTCATATTTGGTCAGTTGGTTTTCATCTGATGATTGGATGCTATCCTGCTTGCTTTGAAGCTTGGTTTCTGGTTTCGGCAAGGGTTTCACCGACAGAGCTTTTGGTGGAGATCTTTGATGAATTGATAAGTGGGGTTGGTGCAACTTCTGATGGATTTTCAGGATGCTGTTGGTAATCATGTTCGAGACTTGGTGGATGAAGATCATTTCTATGGTATGTGGACCTATACTGGGTCCCAGTTGATCTAGGTTATGGATTGACTTTAATGTAACGTGTGGATAGGACCTATTGATGTATTTCCATGATGTCTTATGTGTTGATATTATTTATTTGGTCTTAGGCTGACATGGTTTGTAATTATGTAATTGGTTTATTATCTGGTGGCTGACCTGATTGTTTATGGTGGAGGGTTTGTATAAATAGATGTAAGATCTCATTGTAGATCATCATGGTTATTGTTAGAGGTCATGGTCAAGGAATATAATGTGCGAATAATGTAATATCATTCAGGCAGAGAAGTTGGTCGATCATTGGAGATCGAATTGGGTATATGTAAGAGGATTTAGTCCTTCGGTATTGAGCTTAATTGAAACTATACTCATGCATTGGAGATGTTATCTTTTGTAGTTCAACACTTCTCTGGATTGTAGTATGGATTTCTATGTAGTCAGTGAGACTCCTTTTGTGATGAGTAGTGCACTCTAGGCTGTTGGTCTTCCTGCAAGTGCAGGCCCCTCAATTGTAATTCACATACTTACTATAGAAGTATTATCTGACTGTGGGTAGGCTTCCCATCGTGGTTTTTCCCTTTACCGAGTTTTCCATGTACAAATCTTGGTGTTATGTGGATGGATTTTATTCTGTGATTACTGTTTATGCTTAATTGGTTTAACTGCTATTTTGATATTAATATTTTGGGCTCCGGTATTAAAGTCTAAATTGCTAATGGTTCTAGTAATCTGTGACAACTGATTCACCCCCCCTCCCCCTCTCAGTTGTCTTCTGGTTATTTGAACTGTCTAACAAACATATCAAGGAGGATTTATAATAAGTCATTTGTAGGTTTTCAAGAGTTCAAATTGCAATTATTTTTTTCTAAAATCATTTAATTGTGCAAATTGATCAATCCTAGGATAGCCACTTTTTACTTTGCGCAACAAATGGGTTAAAATGAACAATCACTTTGCCATTTTCAGGATTCAAAAATAACATTCACATTGTCGTTTTTACTACAAATTGGTTTTGAAAAGAAAACAAATTTTGCGATGAGGCATTAAAAATAACGTTTGTTTGTCGTGGTTGACACATTTGTGCATTTTATGAGAAATATTGAAGTATCATGAAGGTATCATCTCCCCTTTGTTGGGTGCAAGAGAAACCACAATATTTCTTTAGTGGGTCTCCCTCCTGGTGTGTAACACCTATGAGAGGGAATGACTTACGTGGTACTCTTTCAGTCCGCTATATAAATAATCATGGGGTGATGAATGTCTCAACCACCTAGTGCCATTGTTCTATATTGACAGATGTCTCCTCCAATATTGTAATGCCACCACTCTAGTCAGTATCAGTTGCTGATGGGTTAACCTATTATTTAGACTCTTGTAGGTTAACATGTTTGGATAGAAAGTCTGAGTGGCAATTCCACTTCTTCAGTTTAGTCTTGGGTTCAGTTCCAGGGCCTGTCTAGTCAGTGTGTGTACTTAGTTGAGGGAAATTATTTATAGTAAGTCAATCTAGCAGTAGTGCTATCTTTATTCAGGGCACCTGGACACATGGGGGTTATTCAATGTTGACTCCAGCTTTAGATGGCATGTCAAAAGATTGAATATTGAGGGAGATATTAATATTTTAGGGGTTAAGTTATCAAATTAATTTATATGGATATTATAAAGTCATAAAGTGACTTTATAAAGTCATAAATTCTTGAGATGAGTATTGATCATAGCTTTTGGGACCCTTCTAGTGCATTGGGATTTCAGAAGAGCTCACTGAGAAATTTTTAGGTGTTTACATAGTGAGGAGTGCCTACAATTTTAATTTTGATCCTCATGTGCATGACCCCTTCCAGATGCATAGTTCAGTTGTGCATGCGTTAGATAGTGTGTATGATAGTTCACCTTGCATAGTTTTGGGAAGTAAACTTTGTCAACCCTCTGAGTTGCTCCCCTTTGAGTTGTCTCCTCCCACGACACCAATTATTGGTATTGATTTGGTTCGGCAAGTACTGCCAGTTATTCTGATGTTGGTGTTACATGAGCTAGTTGGTTTCAACAGGTACATTAAATAGTTCTTCCCTTGGGATCCAGGTGGAATAGTGTGTTATTTTGTTTATGAGATTGCTTGGGGACAAGCAAATTCAAGGAAGGTGGATTGTAATGTCCACACTCTATTCAATATCATTTGCTGATGGGTTAACCTATTATTTAGACTCTTGTAGGTTAACATGTTTGGATAGAGAGTCTAAGTGGCAGTCCCACTTCTTCAGTTCAGTCTTGGGTTCAGTTCCAGGGCCTTTGCAGTCAGTGTGTGGACTTAGTTGAGTGAATTATTATTTATAGTAAGTCAATCTAGAAGTAGTGTTGTCTTTAGTCAAGGCACCTGGACACATGAGAGTTATTCAATGTTGACTCAAGCTTTAAACGACATGTCAAAAGACTGAATATTGAGGGAGATATTAATATTTTAGTGGTTAAGTTATTAAATGAACTTATATGGATATTATAAAGTCATAAAGTGACTTTATTAAAATTAAAAGCCACTTAAATATGTTAAAGTGATTTTTATTAAATCACTTAAGTGAATTTGGATGCCCAAAAAGAAAATTAAACTATGGAGAGTAAATTAAATACATTTAAATGACTTTGGGCATACTTTCTTGGGAAACGTGCTATTTGGAGTTATTATAAAGTTATATTATTAACTTTATTAAAAAGTGGGCCACTTAAATAATATTAAGTGAACATCAAAATGGTACGCCCAAGTGGAGAATTAATTCAAATGTTGCATAAAGTATATTAAATACATTTTAAATGTATTTAACTCCCTTCAAGAGGAAATCACACTTTTTGGAGAATTATGCCTTTTGGGGTTTATAAAGGCAAAGCAAGCAATCCAACCTCTATTATTGATTATTTGACATTGCTTGTCATTTTGCTCTGTGGAATTCTTTGACAAGGGTTTCAGAGGTTTGGCCATTAGAGAACAAAAATTCTTCATGGATCCATGATTATGAGGTTGTGGAAGATCGACTGAATGATCACAATTGTGAAGGCTTCATTTAGCTGGAGTCTTATTTTGCTTCAATATAGATTCTTTTATCCAGATATTGCAGATTTTTCAATAAGGAAAGGGCAAATTAGGTTAGACACCCCTTTTAGCAATATACTTCATTTCATTAAGCAACCGTATAATTTCCAATTGTTGGTTGTACAATTCAGACTTGGCACGTGGGGTCCAGGAAAGGGACATTTTGTTGCATTTTGGTTGCACAATTTCCAACGCCTAGCACATATAGGGTATTCCATCACTTTTCTGGCTTGAAGAAATAATTTCCTAGACTTGTACACCTATTTTGGTCAGTTTCCCAGTTCTAGCTGGCAAACTCCAAGATTCTTTATTTAAAATAAGCTGAGGACCTACGAGTATGTTTTATGTATTAGTTTTTATTGTAACAGTTATCTAATTCATAATATAGATTCAATTGCCCTATTTTTGGTATCTATTCAATTTTATGAGCAATTATTGCCTGGTGAACTTGTTATGTTTTATTCAAAATTGCTTGAAACCCTTGAAAAATCCAAAAACAAATCAGCAATAGTATTTTAGGAGAGTTAGAACCGGTAGGGTGCTTACAAATATCCTTGTGATGCGCTAAACCATTGTTCTAAGGGCTAGGAGGCCTCTTAATTGAGTGAACGATCACATGTATACACACTAGTATTACCCTGAAAACTAGATAAAATGATGCAATATAGGGGTGGAGTGTGCTTAACAGCCTTGTTTTAATGAGTCTTCAACTTTGGATTTGGTTCCTTGGTTCCTATCCACGACCTTCATTCCCATTTCAGGAGTCCTCTTTTAGCTAATTTCCAATATATTTTAGAAAAGGCCTTATCTTCCTTATAGCTAACAACATTGGACTTCCCTTGACTCCTTTACATAATCACAAATTCATCCTTCCATAGGTTCAACCTCTGTTTGATTTCAAGATTACCTTACCTATAACTAGGTCTATCTCCTTGTATCCCTTCCAAAGTGGTTTTCTGAGCATAACTAACTACACAGATAGATTCCATAAAAAAGGTGTACCTTTTCAGATACCCATTTGGACATATTTTAACATATCTCAATTGAGTAGGGGTTACTTTGGAACAATGTCTCTAAAAACTAATTGTTACGCTGCAAAAGCACCTAATTAGGCCTATTCTTCAAAACAAGTATATGAAATTATTGTTCCAAACACCAAACCTTCCTTCCAAGGATACAATCATGTCAAGTGGGGTCCCAATATGCAATTCAAAACACTATTTTGCATCATTATTTAACCAAACCCCAAAACCCTATTTCGACCTATCTCCACTAGCCTAATACATGAGGATATTAGGCCTCTACATGAACCAATTTGACCCCAACTCCAAACCCTGCACTACTAACACTAATAACATGTCTAACATCCTATTTACACCCATTCCACTGAATTCCAAAGGTTAGATTAGTGTAATGACCTTTTTAGCATATTTGACAACAAAACCCTCACAATTAGGGTTTATCAGCTTGGTTTCACCAAAATTGCTCCCAAATGCTTCAAACTAGAGTAAATGCAACCAAATCAAAGCCAATGCATTCTTAACTCATCAATCTATCAAATCCAAATTCATTTCATGATAGTAGCAATTTGTATGGACCCCTACAATAACCTGTAGCAACAAATTTTATAAGAAAAACATAGAAATATAAAGTTTTTATTCCTCTTTATGCATTCAAAAGTCTTCAAAAACCTTGCCTCAACCAAAGAAAGTGGTATTTAACTAATTACAACCCATGTCCAATGGTTCATAACCAACTTTCAAACTTATGACCATTGGACTTCCTAAAAAATGAACACAAACTATGATAACCTTCTAACCAATGTTAGATATCTATATATAACCCCTGAAAGATAACTCCACATTGACATAAATGATAGATACATGTCTAAAATTTTCTCTTGAACCTTATTACATTACCAAAATTGAAAAGACAAAACATAATGCCAAAATGGCCATTGGAGGTATGACTCGTGCACCATACTCCCGTGGTGAAGAAGAATCTCAAGTCCCTTTTGAGAGCAGGCCTTGGACTATGATTCCATGCTTTAGGATGTCTTCCTCTGTCATCCATGTGGCATCATCCTCTGGTAGGCCTTGCCACTTCACTAGATACTCATGATAAACCTTATGCCTTGTCTTCTTGCTTCCTTGGTTTTCAAAATGCATTCAAGCTTCATAGGTTCACTTGGAGGAAGATCTCTAACCCAATCTTCATCTACACTTATTGATGGACCTGAATCTTCACCTACATTCATAGTACCTTTAAAAGGGAAAAGATCAACAACATTAAAAATAGGTGAGATAGCCACTCCAGGAGAGTGTTCTATCTCATAAGCAATGGCCCCAAACTTGTGGACCACCCTACATGGTCCAATCTTCTTCATCCACAACTTAGTATACTTGCCCTTAGGTAGCCTCTCCTTCTTCAAATGTGCCAATACTAGATCTCCTACCTTGAATTGGACATCTCTTCTCCTCAAATTTGCATGGGCCTTGTACTTCTCAATACTTATTTGAAGATTGTCTCTTACTTGCTGATATATCTCCTTCATAGATTCTGCAAATGCTTCAGCCTCTACACTTCTCTTCTCCAATCCTCTCAAATTCTCCAACTTAAACACACCTCTTGGTTTTAGTCCATACACCACCTCAAATGGGATTTTCCCTATGCTCCTATTGATGGAGTCATTTCAAGCATACTTGGCCTTTGGAAGGAAAAGATCCCATTGCTGACCATGTTTGTTTGTAAGAAATCTAAAAAAGTTTCCCAATGACCTATTGACCACTTCAGTCTACCCATCTATTTGTGGATGGTAGGTAGTACTGAAGGTCAAATTTGTGCCCAGTTTCCTCCATAGAGTCCTCCAAAAATTGACCAATGAACTTGGGATCTCTTTCTGAAAACTATGGTTCGTGGCAACCCATGAATTCTCACAATCTGTTTGAAAAATAAACTTGCAATATTAGATGCATCACTAGTACACTTGCATGGAATAAAATGAGCCATCTTGCTAAATATATCAACCAACACAAACACACTATCAAACCTTCTTTGAGTTTTTGGTAAACCCAACACAAAGTCCATGCTCAAGGACTCCCATGGTGTATTTGGTATGGGAAAGGGTTGATAAAGTCCTGCATTGGAACTATATCCCTTGGCCCTTTGGCAGATTACATAACTTTTCACAGATTTCCTAACATCTACATACATCCTTGGCCAATGATAGAACCTCTTTACCTTATCCAAGGTCTTGTTATACTTAAAATGCCCACTCAAATTGCCACAATAGTTCTCCCTTATCAAGTTGGCTCTCATAGAGCATTTAGGTACACACAATTGAGCACCTTTGAGCAATATCCTATCTTGTAGCACAAAATCAAGGTATTCACTCTGAAAAACATCTTGAGACTGATTATAAATAGAAACTACATAGTTTGAAATCGTCATGATCCTTGTACATACCTTTGAGTGCATCTATACCCACACTTTGGAGTTGGATTTCTTGCACCATCATGGATCTTTTACTCGAGGCATCAACAACCTTATTAGCTTGACCTTTCTTGCACTTTATACTGAAGGTATAGGCTTGCAAGTACTCTACCCATTTCATGTGTCTATGGATCAATTTATCTTGACTGTTCAAGAAACTTAGTGTATGATTATCAGTGTAAACAATGAATTCTTTTGGCGAAAGATAATGCCTCCACTTCTTGAGGGCCTGCACCATTGCATAGAGTTCTTAATTAAATGATGAATACTTTCTTTTAGCCTCAATAAATTTCTCACTAAATAATGCCACTTGTCTCCCTTCTTGATTCAAAAATGCCCCAATGACATAACCACTTGCATCACACTCAATGGTGAACATCTTGTTGAAGTTAGGAAATGTAAGTATGGGTTGTTTGGCCACTCTAGTCTTCAAGTATTCAAAGCTCTTTTCTGCTTCATTAGTCCATTGGAACCTAGCATTATTATCCTCCTTGATAGTATCAATTATAGGAGAACAAATATGGCTAAAGTTCTTTATAAACTTCTTATAAAAGCTAGATAAGTGATGAAAGCTCATTACCTATCCAACTGATCTAAGAGTTGGCCAATTGAGTATGACTTCTACCTTTGAGGGATCCAACCTATGAAGGGATTCAAGGCCTCATTCATTAACCTCATAAATTTACTTGGTGCATTGGAGAGTCCAAATAGCATGAAAAGCCATTCATACAAGCCTCCATTTGTCTTGAAAGAAATCTTTCATCCGTCCCCTTCTTTGATCCTAATATGATGATAGCCACTCTTGAGGTCTATTTTCGAGAAGTAGCATGCCCCTCCAAGACAATCCATCAAGTCTTCCATACTTGGCATAGGGAACCAGTACCTTATGGTGATTTAATTGACGACCCTTGAATTGGTGTGCATCCTCCACTCTCCTCCCTTTTTGGGTGCCAACACTATGGGGACAACATATGGGCTTGAACTCTCTCTTATCAGACCCTTGTCCAACAATTCTTGGATCTGCCTTCTTATCTCCTAATTTTGTTTGGGGGTTATCTTGTATGTAGCCTTATTTGCAAAGTTTCACCTGGTATGAGAACAATATGGTGACTCACATCTCTCATAGGTGGTAGAGAATTGGGAAGCTCATCAATAACAATGTCCTTATATTGATCTAACAAAGCCTGCACTTCCTTAGGCACATCATCCACATAGGTTGTTGTTAAAGTTGTCTTTGGTCTAATTAGGACAACATATCCCTATGCTCCTTCTTATTTCAATGTTTTCATGAATTCCTTCTCCCCAACCACCATGACACTAGACCCAATCTACTTGTCCAAGCCTTCATCTTGTAATGGTGTCAATGTGAATGACACTCCATTCTTCTCTATCATGTAGACATTCTTGTGTCGATCATGCTTAAACCTCCTGCCATACTACAATGGCCTCCCTAGGACTAGATGAAAAACATCCATTGGAATGATGTCACACAAAACCTTATCCTTGTATCCTCTAATATTAAACTCTACCCATGATTGTTTATTCACCAAGACATGTTGACCCTTTCTTACCCAAGATAATTTTTAGGGGGTGGAATGAGGAATCCTCTTCAAATTCAACTTCTCTACCATCTCTAAAGGCACCAAATTGTCGATGGAACTTGAATCAACCACACCTTTACATACCTTGCAATGTGATTTGCAACTAGCTATGAACAATTTCTTCCTTTGGGGAGGTTATTTGCTATTGGAGCTTTTATGAGTGTCCTTCTCATCATCAAGGACTCACCTATCTCCATAGCAACAAGTTGAGAAGGTGAATTGACACTTCCATTGTCATCTTCATGTACTAGTTGAGTTCTCTTTTCACCATTATGAGAAGTGGATGCTTGTTTCTCAAGGCACCTCCATGCTTGATGCCCAAATTGGTTGCTATGGTATTACCTACCTGAAAAGGTATTTGAACCCCTTCCTTGTCCTCCAAACTTGCCTCTACCTTTTGATCTTCTTCCTCTAAAGTTCTCTCTTTGGCTTGGATTTTGTTCTTGGTTACTACTAGATTCTTCCTTTGATTTGGAGGACTATCCTCTTCCCCCAAAGGAGCCTCTACCTCTGAAACTCTTGCCTCTACCTCTTTTTTTCTTGTCTTGTTTCCTCTTCAACTTATCCTCAACTTTCATTGCTAACTTGTAGCACTCCTCTACCATCCTTGGTATAGTGAGACTCAACTCATCTTGGATGTTGTACCTCAGACCATTGAGATGCCTTGCCACCATATCTTCCTCATCCTCTTCATGCCCTGTACTTATACTTAATTTGTAGAATTCCTCCATATAGGCCTGCACGTCCAACTCTTTTTGCTTGAGATTTTGTATTCACTTAAATAATTGAATGTTTTAATCACTTGGCAGGAACTTCCCTTTCAGTTTTTTCACCATCCTATCCCATGAGTTTATCTTAGACTTCCCTTTCTTTCTTCTTTCAATTTGCACAAAGTCCTACCATAGCAAAGCATGTCCTTTCAGTTTTGTTTTTTCCACCTTCACCTTTTGGTCCTCTTCTACATCTTCACACTCAAAATGGTTATCCAAGGCCCCTATCCAATCTAGGAGCTCATGTCCATCTAAATTCTCTCCATACATGGGTAATTCCACTTTGTTATTATGACCACCTCCTTTGACTGTTTTCAAAAGCCTAGCCATCCTTAGATCTTCAAGATCCGTTTGCTCCTCAGACCCTTCTTGGGACTCTTCATCTTCCCCTTGGTCATTTACATCTACCATGACCTCATCTCTTCTTTGATTATATTCTAGGGCTTTAATCCTTGTATCCATCCTCTCTTCTAACTCTTTAATCTCCCTAGCATGCTTCTTCTTCAACTCATTGACTTCTCTTGCAATGGCATTTCCCTTTGGAGGCATCTTGCTCTTAATGTCAATACAACAACCAAGATTTATTTCCATAGATCATAACTGTGCTTTAATACCAATTGATGTAGTACAAGGGTGGAGTATTCTTAAAACCCTTGTTAGAATGATTCTTCAACTTTGGATTTTCTTCCTTGGTTCCTATCCATGGCCTTCATTCTCATTTTAGGAGTCCTCCCCCAGCTAACTTTCAATATATTTTAGAAAAGGCCCTATCTTCTTTGTCACTAACAACATTGGACTTCCCTTGACTCCTTTACATAATCACAAATGCATCCTTCCATAGGCTCAACCTCTGTCTTGATTTCAAGATCACCTTACCTATAACTAGGTTTATCTCCTTGTAGCCCTTCCAGAGTGATTTTTTGAGCATAAATAATTGCACAAACAAAGTTCGTAAAAAAGGTGTACCTTTTAAAATACCTATTTGGACATATTTTAACATATCAAAGATTGAATATGGATTACTTTGGAACAATGTCTCTAAAAATTGATTGTTACGCTTCTAAAGTGCCTAATTAAGCCTATTCTTCAAAGCAAGTAAATGAAATTGTTGTCCTGAATGCCAAAAATTCTTTCCAAGGTTACAATAATTTCAAGTGGGGTCCCAATATTTAATTCAAAACACTAGTTTGCATCATTAGTTCACCGAATCTCAAAACCCTATTCCAACCTATCTCTACTAGCCTAATACATGAGGATATTAGGCCTCTACATGCACCTATTTGACCCCCAACTCCAAACCCTACACTACTATCACTACTAACATGTCTAACATCCTATTTACACCCATTTAATTTAATTGAAAAGGTTAGATCATTGGAATGGCCTTTTTAGCATGTTTGACAACAAAACCCTCATAACTAGGGTTTATCAGCCCAATTACACCAAAATTGCTCCCAAATGCTTCAAAATAAAGAAAATGCAACCAAATCAAAGAAAATTTGTCCTTAAATCATCAATATATCAAATTCAAATTCTAGACTTGTACAACAACCTGTAACAATGCATTTTATAAGAAAAACATAGAAATCTAAAGTTTTTATTGCTCTTTGTGCATTCAAAATTCTAAAAAAACCTTGCCTCAACCAAGGAAAGTGGTATTTAACTGATTATAATCCATGTCCAATGGTTCATAACCAACTTTTAAAATTATGACTGTTGGACTTCCTAAAACATGAACACAAACTATGACAACCTTCTAACCAGTGTTAGATATTAATGTGTAACCCCTAGAACATAACTCCACATTGACATAAATGATAGATACATGTATAAAATGGTCTTTTGAACCTTATTACATGACCAAAATTAAAAAGACAAAATGTAATGCCAAAATGGTGATTGGATGTATGACCATGCTAGGGGCTCCTGCACCATAAACACTTTGTTCTAGAAGGACAAAAATCCCTTTTGCTTGTTGGTGCAATAGGTCAAACCTCCAAAGCCGCGCCACATGTACTATTCATTATCGAGACAAATTCCCTCTGCTCATAAGGTCTCCAAAACTTTGAGGTATGATATTTTGGTGTGCCTGAGAAGTGTGTGTTGTGTAAGGAGGAGACAGTGCCACCAAAATCTCTTTCTATCCATTTTGTCTAAGTATATGGAATAATCCAAGTGGAGACTCAACAAGCAGTATCCTCTTTCTAGCCTAGGTTGTATTTTTTCAAGTGTTTGCAATAGTTAAAACCTGTTATGTTCAATAAGGGTTAAAATAGCCCCCCCTTTATCTCATGCTTTCTCAAAGCATTAAAACTTGGCCAATATGTTTTATTGTCTGACATCTCTTTCCAAGAGAAGAATTTCTGAATTTGACGAAACCATACACCTTTTTTATCACAAATTTTCCAATGCGTCATATCCTCAAGTCTCTAAAAAATATGAAGAAGTCCATTTACCGTAGATTCAAGAAGAAGAAGCCTAGTCCTAAAGTTATCCAAGAGTGAAGAAGTTTCCTATACAATAACTGTGAAATTCTATTAAAATATTGCATATTCCTACGCATGTATCATGACTTCCTCCATGGTTTTACCAATGTGTTTGAACTAGAGCCTTTACAAATAATAAATTGTAACCAAATAATATGATTGTCTCAATCCCTAAATGGAGATCACCGTATCCCAATGTCTCATCTCCCCAATCCATAGATCACCTATCAGTAGCCCGTCACCCTCCATCTTTTGCTATTGACTCATTTTCCAACCATCTTCTTCCAAATCCCACCTTTCATGATCCATGTGCACTTATTGCAATCATCCAAAATTGACCTTATAATACAAATCTATCAAACACATCCAATAATCATCATCCCTAAACCAAGATTGAAACTTTGCAAAATTTAATCTAGATCTTTTGTCCTTTTAAAATCCCTAATTAGCATAGTTCTTGAGAAGCTATCAATCTCCCGTATTGTTCCTTATTATCTTTAATCATCTGAGGTTGATCCAAACCCTTATCCACATATGACCTTTCTTAGGAGCTTAGTCTGTCCCAAGTTAGTAAAGACCTACTCCAAATCCAATCTAAATTAGAGGATCTAGATTCAACCTAGTTAGGTTCTTACCTTGCTTCATAACCAAAATCATTGAATTTTTCTTAGAAACTTTGTCTATTACAAGTAAGAAAATATTTTAATCCAATTCAATCCAATCTAATCCTAATCAAAGGACCAAGGTATAATCCAAATCAAATCAACCTAATCCTAATTAAAGGATCAAGGTTTATCCAATTCAAACCAAATTTCACCCAATCCTACTCTAAAGGTCAAATTTTCCAATCAAACCACTAAGTCCAAATTCAAGATCACATATCCATCCATTCCTTCTTTGCATTTCTACATCCATATCATCCCAAATTTTGTCCATTCTTGTTGCCTCGAGGTTACTCATATATAGTCTTGATGCAAGCCCAAAAGAAAAAGATGTCTGCCTAAAAAGATGAACTTCTTGAGCTCAATCCTCATCAAAGATCTTATCTAACTCAAATCCAAAACCCAAAACCAAACATTAGGAGTGGGTTTGAACAAATGGTTATGGAAGTTCAAGGATCACCCAATCAATCATGCCCATCCAACTCATGCATGCCCCAAAGTTCTCAAACTTCCACATATTCATGTCCCCCACCCACCATATCTCATCCATTTCACCTAGATACATTATATATAATCCTAATTTATGTCACATTCCTTATCCTTCCTCTACCTTTGACTAGGGAAATCTACCTTATCCCTCATCCATGTCCCCCTCTTATCCCTCACAGATACACCCCTCCCAGCCGATACATATACTTCCATATTCTCACCCATTCACATCCCAAGCACCCAACCTAGCCAAGGAGATCGAAGACCTAAAAAACATGATCAACTACCTAAAGAAAGGGACTCACAAGAAGACTTATACATCGCAATCCTTGTATTTCCACAATACCTCCACTCATAATACAAGTCCCTTGTAAAATAGTCCTCCAGACCACAATCCAAACCTTCCATCTAATCTTAAACTTCTACCTAATCCAAATCCTCCACCTAATACCCCACTACATAATCCCAATATTCCATCTAATTGTAAGCCTCCCCATAGTCCTAATCCCCATAAATATCAAATCACTCCATAAAAATCCACATTATCCCTCATGACCATGTTTCAAAAAATGGCCCAAGAATTAAGAGTAAAGGAGATAAAATCCACACCTCGAAACAAAGATGTCCAATATCCCCAAGTCATATATCCACCTCTATGCCCCCCAAATCAAGAAAAAATCAATCCCCTAAGCTTCATGACACTCTAATCCCTCCATCTACCCAAGTTGAAAAATCCATATCCTCCTCCATCAAACCATCCCTACAACCCGACCAAACATGTCAAGAGCTTGTTCTAAAGCATGCTAGCATAAATTCCTCTCCACTTCAAGATAAAAGCATCCCTCCATATCATGAAACATCTCCATCTCAAAATCCAAGTCTACCCTCCACTCCATCCCATGATCCTTGTCCATCTCAAGATCCAATTATCCCTCCTAATCCCCTTCAGGATCTCATTCCTCATCAAGATAAAAAAATCTCTTTTATCCAATACAATGATTCTCCTCCATGTTAGGATAAAATCAATCCATCTCATTATCCCACTATATTTCATGAGGAAAGTATCCCCTCCATCCCATCACATGATCCCGTTCCATCTCAAGATCCAATACTCCCTCCCAATCCCCCACATGTTCCCATCCCAAGTCAAGATTAAAGTATTCCTCCATCTCCATGTCATGATCCCAATCCATCTCAAGATTCTAATATTCCTCCTAATCCCCACATGATCCCAATCCTACACAAGATACAATCATCCCTATCCAGGCTATTCATGAATCCCATATCTATCAAATTGGCTCTTCCACCTTTATCCTTTCCAGTTTCCTCCAAGAGCTTACAATCCCTTCTACATCCCATACCCCTCAAAATGGACTCACATCTTGTTTCCAACATAATAAGTATCTTGTTGAAAAATTAATTTGTGAAAGAAATAATTATCAAGGAAAAGGGTTAGGCCTCCTTGAACAAGATATATTGGAACCCCTCCAAGTCAAAGAAAATGAACGTTTATATGACATTGGCTACAAAGATCATACTCAAGATGTTGGTATATTTTCCATCCCTTTGACATCCAAAATCCCTTTTTATAAATCAAAATTGGGCCATCCCCCATCTTCCACATCCATTTTGGGCTATTACATCCAAAAGTCCATTCCTTCCTCATCCACATCTATTTTGGGTCCTTATGTTCAAAATCTAAACCCTTCATCCCTTCCATCCATCTTGGGTAGTTACATCCCTCCATCCACCACTCCATCACCTCAAATGATCCCTAAGAATGATCAACAAAGACACATATCATTGAATCCCTTCTACCATACCATCTATAAAATACCTAAGTCATCCATCTTCATGCACTTGTACCATTGTTTTTGGAAGCAATTTGGATGCCAAACCCAAACTGCATAAAGCTAGAAATCCACAAAAATCCAAGGATCAACATGTCCCCTAAAAAAGACATGCTCAAGAAAAGAAAAAAATGATCCAAAAGAAAGAAAATTCCAAAAGGCCACAAAGGCCCAAAAATAAAAAATCCAAAACTATATGGATTCTGAAACTATTCATATAAGCAATGCACCTCAAAGAAAATTCCAAAAATTTCTAAATGAAAAGCTTCCTCCACTCATATGTCCTCCAATCCTCTATCTAACAATCCTCCATCTTCAAAATCCATTTTGGCTCCTTATGTCCCAAAATCCACCATCTTAAGTCCATC
This sequence comes from Cryptomeria japonica, assembly GCF_030272615.1. Classification (NCBI taxonomy): domain Eukaryota; kingdom Viridiplantae; phylum Streptophyta; class Pinopsida; order Cupressales; family Cupressaceae; genus Cryptomeria; species Cryptomeria japonica. Next base: position 655,265,274 of record NC_081410.1, on the reverse strand, counting down.
ACCCCCTTTATCTATTTTGGCTCCTAATGTCCCAAAATCCACAATTTATCCTACATCTAATTCAAGACGCTCTCTTCCACAACTCTGTTGGCATGATTGGCATAACTGATGCAAATGAAGAATGATGACTGAACTGGTAAAGGACTATTTATGATGACATTGTGATTAAGAGATTGAGATTGCATGATTGGATGACTTTGATCAGTTATTTGTGTTGTCATTGATGGAAACTGATGTTTACTATGTTGTATTTTATCATCTAAGTCTTTTTGGTCTAACGGAAATGCCTTACCAGTATTAAGGATAGTGAACTGGGAATTAGGATATTAACCGGTAAACGAGGAATGTTTTGATTAGATCTGGCGATTGGTGATGATTGAAGAGTTGCGGTTTGGAATGTGAGTTTGTATCATTGTAATATGTAATTGACCAGAACTGCATCATGTTTTAGTTATAAAAAATCATGTTTATAATTTCTGTTGTATTTTTGCTAGGGTTTAAGAGGGGTTTAAGGACCGGTAAAGAATTCTCTTAACCGGTAATGATTTTTGGTTTGGAGGTGATCTACATCAAGTTCAAATGTTGGTGATGTCATGGCACAAACCACGTGAAGTTTTTGAAAGATATTTTGGCATGTTTGAAGAGCAAATTTCTTGGGAATATGCAAATTTCTTAGCGAAGTGTTCTAAGGGTTTGACTTTGTACTAGATCGAGGTGCGGTGATCATTCAATGGTTGTAATTAATTTGCAATTCATTGTAATGATCTATTTGATGATCTGTAATGAGTTGTAAAGATCTGTAATGATATTGTTAGGATAGCAAGAGAACAACTGAGAGAGGGGGGGGGTGAATCAGTTGTTAACAGGCTATGTGAATTAAAGAACTTAAAACCTTATACCAGTATAACTGATTAAGCATTAAAGAATAAATTAAAACCAGAGAATAAATACCATGCAACCATAACACATAACACCATTATTTGTACGTGGAAAACCTCAATAAGGAAAAACCACGGTGGGATACCTACCCACAATCAGATGATACTTCTGCAACAAGTATATGATTACAATAGGGGCTTGCACATGCAAGAAGGCACACTGCCTAAAGCGCACTTCTCATCACAATGGAGATCTCACTAACTATAGAGATGATACTTCTGCAACAAGTATATGATTACAATAGGGGCTTGCACATGCAAGAAGGCACACTGCCTAAAGCGCACTTCTCATCACAATGGAGTCTCACTAACTATAGAGATGTCAACCACCTCAAGATATTTGGACTACAATCCAGTGAGAAGAACTGTCGGTGATAGCATCAAACATGCTAGATTACAGTTTCGGTTAAGCTCAATACCAGAGGTCTAAAACCTCTTACATATACCCAACTTGATCACCTATGATTGACTAAATCCTCTGTGCAAATTATTATTGCATTATTCGCTCCTTGCTCCTTCCCATATCTGATCTACAATGAGATCTTACATAAATTTATACCAACTCGGGACCTAACCAATTAGGTCGGCCACACAAATGATAATACAATAGATCCATTACATAATCTTGAAATAAAATCATAACACCTGTTAGCCTAAGGCCAAACAAATATCATCCAATCAATAAAACATATTGGAAACGCATCCGAGGATCCACCAACACGTTTCATGCAAACTAGTCCATAACCTAGATAACACTAGACCTAAATTAGATCTACATACGCCAAAGAAATGACACCAATTAGACAAGGCACAAACACAATCACCATCAACATCTTGAATCGATTATAGAAGTTGCACCAACACCACTTATGCAATACATCAAAGATATTCAATAAAGCTCTGCCAGTGAAACCCTTATCGGACCAATAAAGCAAGATTACTAGAACATAAGATATCATACGATCATCAAGTCAATACCAATTGATTGAAACATACTTCAGAAGCATATGAACCATCCATACAAACTTATTCCATCATCCAGATCATACCGGTGATAATCAACTGAAAGTCTTCCCAATCCAATCCTTCTACTGGAAGCCAGTAAACAACCATAATGGCAAGTGTTGACATCAATGATAAAAAATAAATGTAACACATAATCAATTCCATTATATGGCCAACAATCTCCCTCTTTGGCATTGATGGTAACACGAGATGTGAAAAACATCCAAGAGCTAAGAAAATGCCAAACAAGTCTCCCCCAATGGAAGACCGCCAACAATCTCCCATAAAATGATGTAGAAATGAAGTTTTGAACCAGATCTGAAACAAAAGACTAAATACTGCCAAACACCCCCTAAGGAGTGCAATAAGTAAATAGCAATGGTTTTTCACATTTATTCCTCCCCCTTTGAAAACAATTCCAAAGAATCAAACAGAATATGAAAACTCTAAATCTCAAGGTTGACTACTCCCCTTGAGTAGTAGCATAAGTTCATCAATCCAGAGTAGAAGATAGCTCTGATAATGCATACCAGACTAATGCACATCTGCATCAATTAAGTTTCTACCAGAGGGGTAGAAACTGCCAATCTATCTCTCAAATAATCAAATGATTCCCAAGACAAAGGTTTAGTGAAGATGTCTGCTATCTTCTCTTTAGTGTTCACATAAACCAATTTGACTTCTTTTGCTTCCACCTTTTCCTTCAAAAAGTTATACTTGATTGATATGTGTTTAGTCTTGGAATGAAATACCAGATTCTTTGATATGTCAATAGTTGCAAAGTTATCACAATGGATAACTATCGGATCATTACAACTCACTTGAATATCCTTCAACATCCGCTTCATCCATAGAACTTGAGTACAATTGGTTGCGGCTGCAACATATTCAGCTTCAACAATAGATAAAGAAATGCATGACTAATTTTTGCTTATCCATGAAACCAACTTCTTCCCAAGGAAGAATGCTCCACCGGATGTGCTCTTCCGGTCATCAACATCACCTGCCCAATCTGCATCTGTATATGCACATAAAGTAAAGTCATCATCTTTAGGGTACCATAAACCATATTCAGTTGTACCTTGCAAATATCAGAAAATCCTTTTTATTGCACTTTCATGATTTTCTCTTGGATTACTTTGAAATCTTGATACAATACCGACTGCATTCATTATATCCTGTCTAGTCTGAGTTAAATATAGAAAACCACCAATCATGGATTTATATCTTGTAGAATTTACTAAAGGGGATACATCCTTAAGTGACAATTTTTCACTTGTAACCATAGGAGTACTAACTAGTTTAGAATTTTCCATACCAAATTTCTTCAACAATTCCCTTAGATACTTAGTTTGATAGATAAAGATGCCTTTGTCAGTCTGAGTAATCTGCAAACCTAAAAAAAATCTTATTTCTCCAGTCATAGACATTTCAAATTCACTCTGCATATTATCAGAAAATTCCATGCACAATTTTTCTTCACCTCCAAAAATGATATCATCATCAAATACTTCAATAATCAGAATATCATCATTAGTGATCTTATAATATAGGTTACTGTCAACATTACCTTTTATAAAATCAAGCTTCAAAAGATACTTGTCCAATGTTGCATACCAAGCTCTAGGAGCCTGTTTTAGTCCATATAGGGCTTTCCTTTATCTGCAAACCTTATTTTTGTCATCTGTCAATAAAAATCTATCTAGTTTCTCAATAAAGACTTCCTCTTCAAGTTCTCCATTCATAAATGCACACTTAACATCCATCTGATAGACCTTGTAGTTCTTATAGGTTGCATAAGCAAGAAATAGTCTAACAACTTCAATTCTAGCTACCGATGCAAAAGTTTCACCATAATCAATTCCTTCCTTATGATAATATCCTTTGTAGACCAATCTAGCTTCGTTTCTTACAAATTCTCCATCCTCATTCAGTTTGTTTCTATAAACCCATTTAGTTCCAATAACATTCTTATTTTTAGGCTGGGGAACTAAAGTCCAAGTATTGTTATTTTCTATCTGATCTAATTCATCTTTCATAGCTTTCATCCAACATTCATCTTTACAAGCTTCAATTATTGATGTCGGTTCAATCTGAGAAATGAAACATACCTCTTGATTTTCCAATCTTCTCCTTGTCATAACTCCCATGTTTTTGTCTCAAATGATCTGATTTTCAGAATGATTTAGCCTTACATACCTTGGTGTTTTCTGATTTTCAGGTTCTTTGTGCTTCTCTTCAGTTACAGTTGAGTTTTCTAATGATGTCGGGGTAACTGGTTCAGTATTCTATTCTGGTACAGGCACTACCAATTTATTTATGATCATTTCCACTCTCGGTTCATTGTCATAGGGTTTAGCTTGATCTTTGTACTGCTCCTCCACTTTTACATTAGTGCTCTCCATAATTCTCTGCAATCTTTTGTTATAACTATTGGCATAACTGATGGTGTTGGCACAACCGGTTCATCAGTTAGTATTATCATTGATGACTAACACTTACCGGTGAATAAGGTCAATCTCATAGGCAAGGAGGTGTGGTAAACCTCAATGGTTTATTCATGGTTGCAAACAGTATGGAGGATTCAGTGCTTCCCTAATATGCATCATTGACACACTTAAGCAGTGTGTTGGTCGAAGACTAATCTGTTGAAGGATAAGCAGAGTAGCTGACTAGCCAGTCAAGCATCCGATAGGTGTTGAGATCAGTATCTTAAACATGCAGTTGAAATGATGATGCGATCACAAGAAGTGACTCAAATTGTAGTTTAGTAGTCTTATGCATGATCGGAACACTTTGGATAGACAGGTGATCAGTCTGGTTGATGATTAGTGACTAGTGGCAAAAGATGAAGAGCTACACTGATGAATCGGTGATACAGGTTGAAGAATGCTATCCATCGAGAATATCGGAGTAGTGACCGGTAAGTTAGATGCGATGACCAAAGGTGAGTCAGTCATGGTGAGATATCATAAAAAAAAACTTCTAGTGAAGTCTACAACAGTTAATAACTAGTTAAGGTGAGATTTGTGCAGATTTTTTGGTTCGCATTAAAAAGGAAGAACATGCCCCAGAAGTTGGTAGAATTATGAGTTGTAGTGGCAGATAAGGATGAGTTGCTGGTGAGATTGATGGAGAGTGTAGAGAAAGTGCGGGAAGATTTGAATTTCAAATCTATCGAGTGTTAGGTGTAAACTCATTTAGGAATCAACACATATATGTCGATAATTAAACATGGTATAAAGGTCTTTGGCAAAAACCAAAAAGTTTGATCATAAAATTGCTAAGTGCAATTTTGAAGTGAGGTGATCCAACAAGGTGAGAAGAGTGCAAAACTGCTAAGTGAATAGCAGAGTGGTGAAGAGAGTGTACAAAGATCGAATAGTGTGAAGAGTAGAGAAAGAATGCAGAGCACCAATAGAGTGTAGAGCAAGTGAAATGCAGAGCACCAGTAGAGTACAAAGCAAGTGAAATGGAGAGCACTAGTAGAGTGCAGAGCAAGTGTAACCGGTGGTCAAAACAAAGAGCTTGAATTGGATCTGATTAAACTAAGAGTAGCTACTATAGTAGATCATTCTCTCTATTGTTTTCTAATAACTACAATAGAAAAATACCTTAACCGGGTGGACTTTAACATGTCCCTTTGTAAAATCCCTTAACCGGGTGACATCTTAATTGATGAGCCTAAGTCCTTTAACAAGGCTACCTCTAATAGGGTAACGGTTCTAACAGGCCTTAAAGAAAATCCCTTAACCAAGTGACACCTAACAATGTCTTTGTAATCTCCTAATAGGGATGGCTCCTCACCGAGCATACTCTAGAAGAGTACAGATTTTGTGAGTTTCTACTCACACCATGGTTTTCTCCCATTTGGGTTTCCACGTGATAAATCTTGGTAGTCACGCGTGTTTGATTTTATGTGTGCACCTTTCTTATTAATGTTTCTTATACTGATAAGTGTTAAGTTTGAATATAAATTTTGATTAAGGTTAAATCTGGTAAAAAATCGATATAGTTTTGATTCACCCCTCCCCTCTCAGCACTGGTTGGGACTAACAATTGGTATTAGAGTTTAGGTCCTCTGAAGAAAAGTTTAACAACTTGAGGAAAGATCATGGAAGAATACCAGTATCAGAAGCATCTTGATGAAGCTAATGAGATGATTCCTCAGCTAAAGGATAGACTGAAAAAATCACTTGCTAAAAGGAAAGAGCTCACTCTACATTTTAATGAGAGTCAGGGTATCATAGATCAACTCTCTAAACATAGTGGATCTAAGGAAGAAGAAGAGGAAGTCTCAGAGCTGATGGAAGAGAACAAGAATTAGAATGAAGAAATCACAAATCTAAAAAGAGAGCATGAAAGTCGGGCCCTGAGAATGACTGAAAAATTACAAGCCAACATGATAGCAGAGGAAAGAAAGAGAAATGCAGAAGAAGCATAGTCAAAAGATGAAAGAGCCAAAAGGATTACTGAAGAAGCCCTAAGAGAGAATGATGCAATCATCATTGAAAAGGATGAAGAAATATAGTTTCTTACTCAAGAGAACACAATCATGCAAGAGCATCTGCATGACAAAGCAGAGGAAAAGGAGAAGATGATGAAGGAGGTTGAACAACTCAAAAATGAGTTGAAAGCTACAAATGAGAGAAATGAAAAGTTGGGAAAATTTAATGAAAGCTCTGAGAAGATAGATGAACAATTAAAAGCTCAAAGGAGAACAAAGGTGACAACTGGTCTTGGCTACTTCGGTATAGGTCCACAGGAAATAGGAGAATCATCTAATCCCAAGAAGATGAAGGATGATAAAAGGGAAAAATCATGAATAAAAGATATGAAGTTTTCTAAATATTCTTGCAATTATTGTGGTAAACCGGGTCATAAGTCTGATGTCTGTAAATATCGACCAGCCAATCACAAGAAGTCATTCACCTTTGATGGTTATTGCTATAACAATCACAGGTATGGACACATCGCTTATGAGTGTAAATCTCGATCAAGTAACATGTCTAGTAGAAGAAGCTTTAATGGATATTGCTTTACATGCAATAAATATAGACACAAAGATGAAGAATGCACGTTCAAGATAATGCATCAAGATCTCCACCCAAACCGTTTAGCTCTAATAGAAGGAGTAATCACCTCAATGTAATTTTGGTCATGTTGCAGTGAATTGTAGGATGAGAATGGGTCGAAGAAATAATGCAGGACCATGGAAAACAACTAGTATGATATGTTTCATTTGCCATAAGATCAATCATTTAGCCAGAGAGTGCAGGAACCGATCCTATAATCGATCTGAAGATAGGAACCAATTTGGCAAGAAGAAAGGGCCAAATGATTTGAAAGGAAAGAAGACAGTTGAAGAAGTGAAGAATGAAATGAAAAAGACGTGGATGAAGAAGGAATCAAGAAAAGAAGGAGAGAAGCATTCTAAAACTAAGTGATCATCCACCAATGATGACAGTTCTTCTTCAAACTAAGCATACCGATGCTTAGGGGGATCCTTTTAAAAAAAAATGAAAATCATGGTTGATTCCCCAAAACCAAAGTGAGGACAACAAGAGTGAACCAAAGGACTATCAAGGATTCAATTACACTGTACCGGTCGAATCTGCTACAAAGAATCCTAGTGTAGCTGCAAATGAGGAAGCATGTGAAGTAGACCCTACACAACTGGTAGAAGAAGCTCCAAGATATGAACCAACACCACCATGGTATGTCAAGATCAATCATTCTGCTGACAATATTATTGGTGACAAGAATGGAGGAATATTGAATAGAAGAAAAGCAAGGGAGAGTACCTATTTTCTCTCTAAAATTGATCCCAAAACAACAAAGGAGACTCTGAAAGATGAAGATTGTATCTAGGCTATGGATGAAAAATTGGAGATTGAGAAAAATGAACCTGGACCCTTGTGCCCAAACCAAAGAACAAAAATGTGATAGGAACCAAATGGGTGTTTAGAAACAAAATGGATGAAACTGGTCAAGTAGTAAGAAACAAAGCAAGGTTAGTCTGCAAAGGGTATGCATAGGAAGAAGGTTTGGATTACAGAGAGACCTTTGCATCGGTGGCCAAACTAGAAGGGGTTAGAATATTGCTTACTTATGCTTCTTACAGGAAGTTTAAGATCTACCAAATGGATGTCAAATCGACATTCTTGAATGATGTTCTAGAGGAAGAAGTGTACATTGAGCAACTAGAAGGGTTTGCTTCTGAAGATGGAAGAGATATGGTATGCAAGATGAAAAAGGCTCTGTATGGGCTAAAACAAGAACCAAGAGCTTGGTATGAGAGACTGCACTCACACCTGATAAGTATAGGGTTCATGAGAACCAGTGAAAAGAGTAACTTGTATTTAAAGAATGGAAAAGAAGGAAAACATCTGATTGCAGTGATTTTGTAGATGACATCATCTTTGGAGGAGATGATGAAATGAAAAAATATTTTACGGAAGAAATGAAGAAAGAATTTGAAATATCCATGATAGGTGAAATAAAATTATTCATTGGTCTACAAGTTTCTCAGCTAAAGAATGGTATATTCATTAGCTAGACCAAATATATAAGGGAAATATTGAAGACTCTCGAATGGAAGATTCCAAACCTGTTGGAACTTTGATGGTTATAGGTTGCAATATTTCCAAAGACGATGATGCTAATGAATTGAATGAGACACTATATCGATCCATGATCGGTAAGTTGTAGTATGCAGTACACAATAGACTAGATATAGCACAAGCAATTGGCTTGGTTGCTAGATTTGTTGCAAATCCAAAAAAGACTCATATGGTGGCGATTAAGAGGATATTCAGATACCTTAGGGGGACTGATGAGTATGGTCTCTGGTATCCACATAAGGTAAATTTCAACTTAAATGTCTTCACTGATGTAGATTGGGCAGAGAACATTAATGGCAGAAAGAACACTAGTGGAGGTGCATTCTTTCTTGGAGATAGGATTGTGTCATGGACAAGCAAGAAATAAAATTGTATCTCCCAATCCACAACTGAGGCAAAGTATGTGGTTGATACAATCAAATGTACATAGGTAGTATGGATTAAGCAGATATTGGAAGGTATCCAAGAAAAGGTGACTGAATCGGCGGTGATACACCATGACAATACAAGTGCCATCAACATATCAAAAAACTCGATAATTCACTCTAAAACCAAGAACATTGCAATAAAATATTATTATCTTAGGGAACAGGTACAAGACAAAGAAGTTAGACTGGAATATGTGCCAACCAAGGAATAGGTTATAGACATATTCACCAAGTCGCTACCTAAGGATACTTTTGAGTATCTCAGAGGTAAGCTAGGGGTAATTCTCGTACATGGTCTAAGGTGAGTGAATATTGGAACAACATCAATCTGGTATGATTTTCCTAAAAATTATATTTGGATTGATGATTATGGACTACTAATGTTAGGGGGAGCAGTCATTGCAGTATGTGAAATAGGATGTCTAGACTACACCTTTGGCATTGCTGTCAAAGGGGGAGTGAAGTCAGATGGAACATGAAGGGAGATGAAGTCAGATGTGAAATGAATGGAAGCCAATGAAAGGGGGAGTAAGATATTTACTCAAGATCAAATGGAGCACCAGATCGGTATAATAGAAGCAGTTTTGACTAGTTGCTAAAAGAACAGTTTGAAGTGTTGCCATCAATGCCAAAGGGGGACATTGTTGGCATAACTGATGGTGTTGGCACAACCGATTGATCAGTTAGTATTATCATTGATGACCAACACTTACCAGTGAATAAGGCTAAGCTCATAGCCAAGGAGGTGTGGCAAACCTCAATGGTTCACTCATGGATGCAAACACTATGGAGGATTCAATGCTTCCCTAATATGCATCATTGACACACTTAAGTAGTGTGTTGGTCCAAGACTAATCTGTTTAAGGATAAATAGAGTAGTTGACCGGTCAGTCAAGCATCCGATAGGTGTTGAGATCAGTTTCTTAAATATGCAGTTGAAATGATGATGTGGTCAGAAGAGGTGACTCAAATTGCAGTTTAGTAGTCTTATGCATGACCAGAACACTCTGGACAGATAGGTGATCACTCTAGTTGATGATTAGTGATTGGTGGCAAAAGATGAAGAGTTACACTAGTGAACCAGTGATATACGTTGAAGAATGCTATCCACCGATAATCTCAGAGCAGTGACCGGTAAGCTAGATGCAATGACCAAAGGTGAGTTGTTCATGGTGAGATATCATGAAAACAAAATGCTAGTGAAGTCTACAATAGTTAACAACCAGTTAAGGTGAGATTTGTGTGGATTTTTTGGTTCGCATTAAAAAGGTAGAACCTGACCTAGAAGTTGGTAGAATTATGAGTTGTGGTGGTAGATAAGGATGAGTTGCTGGCGAGATTGATGGAGAGCGTGTAGAGAAAGTGCGGGAAGATTTGAATTTCAAATCTACTGAGCGTTAGGTGTAAACTCATTTAGGAATCAACACATATGTGTCAGAAAAACATGGTATAAAGGTTTTTGGTGAAAACCAAAAAGTTTGATCGTAAAATTGCTAAGTGCAATTTTGAAGTGAGGTGATCCAGCAAGGTGAGAAGAGTGTAGAACTGCTAAGTGAATAGCATAGTGGTGAAGAGAGTGTGCAAAGATAGGATAGTGTGAAGAGTAGAGAAATAATGTAGAGAACCAATAGAATGTAGAGCAAGTGAAATGCAGAGAACCAGTAGACTGCAAAGAAAGTGAAATGGAGAGCACTAGCATAGTGCAGAGCAAGTGTAACCAGTGGTCAAAACAAAGAGCTTCAATTGGATCTGATTAAGCTAAGAGTAGCTACTATAGCAGATCATTCTCTCTATTATTTTCTAATAACTACAATAGCAAAATCCCTTAATCGGGTGGACTTTAATAGGTCCCTTTGTAAAATCCCTTAATCGGGTGACATCTTAATTGATGATCCTAAGTCCTTTAACAAGGCTACCTCTAACAGGGTAAAGGTTCTAACAGGCCTTAAAGAAAATCCCTTAATCGGGTGGCACCTAACAGTGTCTTTGTAATCTCCTAACAAGGATGGCTCCTCATCGGGAGTACTCCAAAAGAGTGCAGATTTCGTGAGTTTCTACTCACGCCGTGGTTTTCTCCCATTTGAGTTTCCACGTGATAAATCTTGGTAGTCATGTGTGTTTGATTTTATGTGTGCATGTTTCTTATTAATGTTGCTTATACTGATATTTGTCAAGTTTGAATAGAAACTTTGATTAAGGTTAAATCTATTAAAAAACCGGTATAGTGTTGATTCACCCTTCCCCTCTCAGCACTGGTTGGGACTAACAATAACATCTATATGCTTTTCTTTTAGTTGAATAACCAAGAAATTTCCTTCATCACATCTAGGTTCAAAATTTACAATGGAATCATCTCTTTTGATATAACACTTACTTCCAAAGATTCTAAAATATTTAATAGTAAGGGAAGGACCAAGTCATAACTCATAAGGTGTCTTACCGATATCTCCTTTGATATGAACTCTGTTGAGTGTATAAACTATTGTACTTACTGTTTCTCTCCAGTAGATATGAGGGAAATTAGCTTCCATCATCATGCTTTTGGCTGCATCCAAAATGGTTTTGTTCTTTCTTTCCACAATGCCATTCTGCTGAGGTGTCTGGGGTGTAGATAACTGTCTACTAATGCCATTTTTCTCACAATAACTGGTTATTTCACTAGATGTGAATTCACCACCTTGATCTGATCTTAGACACTTGATTTTCATTCATGTCTTTGTCTCAACCATAGCTTTAAAGATCTTGAATTTATCAAAGGCTTCAGATTTCTCCCTTAGAAAAGAAACCCACATCATTATAGAATAGTCATCAATAATTAACATGAAATATCTATCTCCTTTAAAGCTTCTTGTATTATCAGGACCACATAGGTTAGTATGAATCAAATCAGGAAAATCATTAAATTTATCAGGTATGCTCTTAAAAGAAGTTCTGATTTGCTTACCCATTTGACAGTCTTTACATACTGGATTATGAGGCTTCACAATCTTAGGTAAATCTCTAGTTGAATTGATCTTTACAATGCAATCAAAATTTACATGACATAACCTCTTATGCCATAGCCAACTTTCATCAATATGTGCAATCAAACATGTCTTTGCATCGGAGTTCAAATGAAAGATGTTACCTTTTGTTTGTGTATCGGTTGCAATCTCCAATCTAGATTTGCTAATGATTTTGCACTTTCCATCCTTGAATTGTAATTGAGATCATCTATCTACCAACTGTCCTACACTCAAAATATTATACTTCAGACCTTCAACATAATAAACATTATCAGTGTTATTCTTACCATCCAATGAAATGGTTCCTCTTCCTTTCATCATGCATGCCTTGTTATTACCAAATCTGACTTGACCACCATCAAATTCTTGTAGGGTTCAAAAATTTCCTTTATCTCCTATCATATGATGAGAACATCCACTATCTATTACCTATTCATCTGTGTCTTCAACTTTTTCTGCAAGGGCCTTTCCTCAGTTTTGATAACTGGTTCCGGATCATCTTCCTTGATAGCATAAAATACCTAGTCATTTCCATTACTGGATCCACTAGCTAAATCTCTTGTCGGTTCTTCTTTTGAGTCGTTAGTTACTCCTTCCTCATCAACATAGTAGCATGATTTTTTTTTGTATTTCCTGTACTTATGATTGATCTGATATTCAAGGATAGGCTTAAAAGATCTTCTTTCTCTTTCTTCCAATTTTGAAATCCTTTCAGGACATCTAGATGCAAAATGACCTATCTTATTGCATGAAAAACATTTGAAAGGAGATTTTCCTTCATACTTACTTCTTGGTGGACCTCTAGGTATCCTTCTAGCAAATATGGCTTCAACTTGCTCAAGCTCTTCATCTTCTCTCCTAATCTCTTCCAATTCCTTTCCATACAACACTTTCCAATATTGCCTTTCAGTTGTTGATGTAGATGCCTTAAATACAGTATCAATTTGTGTAGCTCTAGGAGGACCAAATTCCTCAAGCTCAAAAGTAGATATTTTCCCAACAAGAGTATCTCTATTGACAAAAGAGTTAGGCATGGTTCTTAGCTCATTAATTATAGTTACCTTAATCTTATATGCCGGTGGCAAAACCCTTAACACTTTTGAAACAATCTCTTCCCCGCTTAGAGATCCACCACAACACTGAATACAATTTCATTAACCCTTTCCATGAATGTAGATATTCTTTCATCTTTCTCCATCTTCAAGCTTTCATATCTTACCTAGTAACATTCAAGTTTTGCAATTTTAACAGTAGGATCACCTTCATTTAGAGTCTCCAACTTGTCCCACATAGATTTTGTCGATTATTTGTCTGATAGTTCTATGATTTGTTGATCTTATAAGGTGCTTAAGAGGGCTTATGTAGCTCTGTAGTCATTCTCAATGTTCTTATCCAAGTCCGTCGGTGCAGGAATGCCAGATGATAGATTATGAGGAGTGTTTTATTCTGAGTTATTTCCCAAATTTATTTTCCAATGCATCTTAAATGAATCTCCATCTGAATCTTCCATACTCTATAGTTTGTTCCATCAAGCCTAGGGTTGTCCTTCCGGAAAACATGAGTTGAACTATTAGTTGCCATAGGATCTTCCTCAAGTGGTTAAGCTTCTACAAAAAGAGGACCAGACTCTGATACCAATTGTTAGGATAACCAGAGAACAACTGAGAGGAGGGGTGAATCAGTTGTTAACATATTATGTGAATTAAAGCACTTAAAACCTTATACAGGTATAAATGATTAAGAATTAAAGCATAAATGAAAACCAGAGAATCAATCCCATGTAACCATAACACATAACACCATGATTTGTATGTGGAAAACCTCAATGAGGAAAAACCATGGTGGGAAACCCTACCCGCAGTCAGATGATACTTCTACAGCAAGTATATGATTACAATAGGGGCTTGCACATGAAGGAAGGCACACTGCCTAGAGAGCACTTCTCATCACAATGGAGTCTCACTGACTACAGAGATGTCAACCACCTCAAGATATTTGGACTACAATCCAGAGAGAAGAATTGTCGATGATAGCATCAACAATGCTAGATTACAGTTCTGGTTAAGCTCAATACCGGGTAGCTCAACATTTGAGTGCTAAATCCTCTTGCGAGGTTGATCCTAATAGGTCAAAGCTCCTAATAGGGCTCATAATCTAAATCCCTTAACCAAGTGACTCCTAATAGGATCCTCTCCTAACATGGCATCATTGTAAGCTTCTAACTGAGCTAGGCTCCTAACAAGGCACATTCCGAAAGAGTGCACAATTTTTGTGGGTACCAATTCTCACCGCGGTTTTTCCCTATTTGGGTTTCCACTTGAAAAACATGGTGTTCATATGGTGAATGTTTTTATGTGATGTTATGTTTTACTTTCAGTTTGTGCATGTTGATGAACACTTAATGGGAAGTTCTGATAAACCAGTTTAACAGTTGGTTATCAATGATTATCGATAATGGTAAAGAGTTTATTACTCGTTTATGATTGTTTTGGTAAAGTTTGCAAGTTAAAGTTTTAAGTTTGAAATAATTGTTAATACTGATTCACCCCCCCTCTCAGTATTAAATGGATTCTTTGAGATTAACAAACTCCACCACCCTTCAAGGTGTGTGTCAATGTTGATCTTCCCAACATCCCCATCCATTTATCCACAAGACTTCCAACACCACATCTATTCTCCAATATTCAATTCCCATAATACCATCCCTTTAATTCAAGATTTTTCATAGATCCTTATCCCCCTCCATCTTACATCCATTCCATTTCCCCATCCATTTCTACCAACATCTATGAGCATACGTTCAATTTTCATGGTTCATTATAACACATCTTTAAGGGTTACTATCCATGGAACTAGATATGCTTGAGTCCTTCCTCCGTCTCCCTTTCACACATCCACTATCTTTCACCTCCGCTTATCCTCATCCTTATCCATCTACACTATTCCAAAAAATGAGAGAGAGAGAGAGTGAATCCATCCAATGGTGAAAACCACTTGTTGTAGTGCCTTGGGTAAGTACCATGATGAAAACTTGGCAAACAAGTATTATGTGTAATCCACTCATCGTATTTCACTCTACACTTGGGGGCAAGCTTCATCCATGCCATCCTACTATCCACATCCTCCATATCCCTTATCCTCTTGTCTGTGTCCATCCCCCTTTCCTATGTTTGATCTTGACTATCCTCTCCATATCCTCCATCTCATATTCCTCATCATATACAAACCCATCCTTCCTTATCTTTTATCTTGATAAAATATGTAAAAAAAACTAAAAAAATCCATGCATGCTTTGGAAAACACAAGCCTAAAGTCCTCCTCCATAGATATCCATTACACACTATCCTTCAATATCATACATATTTATTCGCCATGCTTCCATCCTTAATTGCACCACTTCTAGTGTGGGGAATTACACTCCTTTGCAATATAATCCTTGGATACTCATTCTCTTGTCATTCATCTATTAGTCCTCTATATCCTATCACTATCCATCTCCTTAATCCCTCCATCTCCTATCCAAGCAATCTCTCCATCCATTCCATCCTTTTACCAAGCCTTGGTTCTCCCTTGTCATTGGTCCCAATCCATTTATCCTATATCCACAATCCATCCCATCGTATCCAATCATATTCTCTATCCCATCCAATCCTATTCAATCATTAATCCTCCTCCCATCTTATCCAATCCATTTATGACCCGATCAAACTGATATTTTCCAACCCATTTAAGCTTATCAACTTGTGCGTAATCCAAACACCCATCCACAATGTATTAACCAAAATCCTAGTAGAGATCCTCTTGACTAGCGTCTCTCCTAATCAACTTATCTATTGCCTCTAATCAATCTATCTCATCATCATGCCCATTGGGATGCATCCTTCCCATGCCCGACAACCTATCCAAATCCATGTCCTACTCTTGTCAAGAGGTGTTTATTGGCCAACTGATTCATTTGGTTGAAAGATCTTTTTGCTTTGATTTTATTTTTTGTCCTAGGACTATACCTATTCATGGCTTCCTTAACCATGCTATATCTTGGTATGTTTGGATTGGTGTACATTGGGGCATAGTTTTTGTGGTATGGCCTATTTGCAGTTTCTCATGTCTGATCCAAAAATTCTTGTATTAACTTTGAGTATGATGGTTTAGTTGTGTTTCCCATCTTTTTGCATATTCCAATCATGTCATCATAAAGGGCCCAAGTGCATGAGGATGTCATCCAGCTCATATGATTCATATGCCCAATCATAGTGAAATGCAAACTTGCATACATTGGAATAACCTATCGTCTGAGAGTCTAGTCCATGCATGGGGTATTAATTACATTCTGATTCCTATAATCAATGATGTCGATAATCCTTTGAAATCTAACACCTATGATTTCTCTCCACACAATGCATAACAACAATCCCATCCTCTTCGTTCATAATCCTTCCATTCAATCCATCATATTCTCTTTCATACTATCTCCCCTTTTCCCTTGGAGGCTCCAATTTATTCACCTTCCTTTTCCCTCCCCTTTTACCTTTCATCCCTAAGTCCTATCCATTTCAAAGCACACTCATGTTCTTGGAACCTGCATGTCCTCTCGAGGGGCCATACTAATGCTTCCTTATCATCCTTCCTCAACTGACCAATGAATGGGGAATCATGATACTATTCCTTATCTTTCTCTATCCACTATATTTTATTCTTCTTTGATATAACATCACTTCATGCTACTATATCAAAGAGGGGCAAAATGTAGACACATAAAATTAAATTAATATTTCATTAATTACCCATTTCCATCTATATAATTAATTATATATGTCTTATTTCACTTCAAAAGTTTGATTTATTTTAATAAATCAAACTCAACTTTAGCCAAATATTTCAATCTCCCTCCTAATCCTAATTAATTTAATTATTTTACATTTCATTACATTAATATGGTGATTTCTACAAACCCACCTTTTAACCTCCTTCATTAAGCTAATTAATCAAACTTAAATCCCTATTAACACTTATTCTATTTTAAAATGTTACACACCTACCCAAGTCCACATGTGACTCCTCTTATAAATGACTTGCATGCACAAGTCACTTCCTCTCCACCTCACCTTTGACCCTTGGGGGCTCACACATGTGTGAGAATGCTCTTCCCTATGGAGCCACCCCACATCTTACTGTTGGTATTTTGGTATGGTTATGTCATTGATGTCAACACCTACTGAAAACAAGCACTTTGGAGATCCAACAACATTCACCGACAAGTAAGTAACTATTGCACAGTTATTGGTATATGGTTCACGGACATGATATAATGTTCACCGGTACTTGGAATGATATGGAAGACACTTGGTAATGTCAAAGACATCATGTAGACACTTTGTTTTGAAGAGTTGATCATTGGTATATTCATATTTGCATATTTGCTTTTACCGGCAAATAGGTCCAGGTTATCTAGGGTTACACTGACAGGTTTATCTTTTCCAGATCAGCATGGCATGCTATGGAGATGATTTATTATTGATGTAAATGCATTAAGCCAACATGTTTAATCAGTTATTGCATCAGATATTATATTGTATGTAAAATGTTTATTGTAATATCTTGTAGAGCCAACCTACTAAAATTGGTCTTAGGTTATGGTATAAATGTAAGATCTTATTTGTAAGATCAAGTGTGGAATGCGAAAAAAGAATTAAGTGAAGGTATATGCGAGATTAAGCAGAGGTATACACAAAGACATCATTTGAAGGTGAGGTTAGGTTTTTGTATAAGCATATCAGCATTACACCGGTACTGAATCCAGCATATGAAGATGCTATTTTGTGTAGAACATTCTTATTGGATTTAACCATCCAACTGTAGTTAGTGTGACTCCCATTTTGTGATTGAGCAGTGAGCTCTAGGCTGTTGGCCTTTTTGAATGTGCAGATCCCATTTATGTACACTTACTATCTGCAGTAGTATCATCTGATTGTGGGTAAGGTTTCCCATCGTGGTTTTTCCCCTTACAGGGTTTCCACGTACAAATATTGGTGTTATGTGTTGTGGATGACTTTATGTTTCTGTTTCATGCATTAATCCTTACAGGTATAGCAATTTACTGTTAACACTATCTACCGACATACTTAACTAGTTTACCAGTATTAAACATCAAGTTGGTTAATTGGTTTTTGGTTTGAATTTATTTGACAATTGATTCACCCCCCCCCTCTCAGTTGTCTCTGGGACCTAACAATTGGTATTAGAGCCTAGTCCTCTTTTGCAGAAGTTTAACAACTTGAGGAGATCCAATATCTACTAATTACTTCAGGAAGGACAATCCTAAACTTGATGGAACCAACTATGGGATATGGAAGATCAGGATGGAGACACATCTAAATTGCATCGGTAAAGACATCTGGGAAGTGACAAAGAATGGTTATACTGCTGCTATAGCTGGTCAGAATGCTCCAACTACCTTAGCTAAAGATGAAGAGAATGATTGCAAAGCAAGAGAAGCACTTTTGAGTGCATTATCAGATCAACAAATCATGGGATTATCAGATAGGTCTACTACTAAAGCTATTTGGGATCATTTGGAAACACTAAATGAAAGAGATTCCATAGTCAAGATTGCAAAACTTGAAAGCTTCCGAGTCAGGTATGAACATCTGAAAATGGAAGAAGATGAAAGGATTTCTGCTTTTATGGAAAGAGTAAATGAAATTGTTTTGGGTATTAAATGTAGTGGAGGAACTTTGAGTGAGGATGAAATTGTTTCAAAAATATTAAGAGGATTACCACCGGCATACAAAATGAAGGTTACTGCTATAAATGAGTTGAGAACAATGCCTAATACATCAGTAACTAGGGATACATTGATTGGAAAACTTTCAGCCTTTGAAATTGAGGAATTTGGTCCTATTGCTACTATAAAAACCGATTTGCCCTTTAAAGCATCAACATCATCTGCTCCATCATTTGACAAATCAGACTGGAAAGCCTTTTATGCAAGAGAACTTGAAGAAACCAGGAAGGAGAATGAAGAGCTTGAAGAACTTGAAGCACTATTTGCAAGAAAAATGCCAAAAGGTCCAATTGGAAGTAAGTATGAAGGTAAAGCACCCTTTAAATGTTTTAACTGCAATAAGATTGGTCATATGGCTTTGAGATACCTTGATAGACATGCTAGACTAAGAGAAGAAGCTAGAAGAACATACAAGCCTAATCCAGAATATCAGAGATACAGATTTAAGAAAAACAAAGACAAATCTTGTTACATTGCTGATGAAGGTGTGACTGATGATTCTAATGGGGATCCAACAGACAATGGATGGGTTTTTGTTGCTATAACAGAGGATCAACTGACACCTACTGCTCAACCGGTAGAACAAGCCCTAGCAGCCAAAGTTGAAGCAAAGGATGAATGGATCATTGACTCAGGATGCTCACATCACATGACTGGAGACAAAGGTAAATTCTTGAACTTTCAAGAATACAATGGAGGTTTAGTAAGATTTTGAGTTGACAAAGCTTGTTCAATCAAAGGTAAGGGTTCAATATCTCTTGATGGTAAGCATAACATTGACAATGTCCACTGTGTTGAAGGATTAAAGCATAATCTTTTAAGTGTTGGTCAATTAGTTGAGAAGGGATTTCAGTTACAATTTAAAAATGGAAAATGCAAAATCATGAATAGAACTGGTTTGGAAATTGCAACCGGTAATCAGACTAGAGGTAATATCTTTCACTTGAATAACAGTGAAAAGGCATGCTTGATTGCACATATAGATGAAATTTGGTTATGGCATAAGAGACTATGTCATGCAAACTTTGATTGCATGGTAAAAATAAGTACTTCTAAGGCAGTTAGAGATCTACCTAAAATTGTGAAACCTCAGAATACAATTTGTAAGGAATGTCAATTTGGAAAACAAGTTAGAGCTAGTTTCAAAAGTATTCCATAAAAATCCAATAATGCTCTTGATTTAATTCACACTGATTTATGTGGTCCAGCTAGAACTAAAAGCTTACAAGGTGATAGATATTTCATGCTAATTATTGATGATTATTCTAGAATGTGTTGGGTTACTTTTCTCAGAGAAAAATCAGAAGCACTTGGGAAGTTCAAACTGTTCAAAGCAATGGTTGAGAATGAAACCGGTAAGAAAATCAAATGTTTAAGATCAGATCAAGGAGGAGAATTCACATCTAAGAACTTTAATACATTCTGTGAAGTGAATGGAATCAGAAGACAATTATCAGCACCTCGGACACCACAGCAGAATGGAGTTGTTGAAAGCAAAAATAGAACTATCTTGGATGCAGAAAGAAGTATGTTATCAGAAGCAAATCTACCACATGTGTATTGGAGAGAGGTAGTTAGCATTGTTGTCTATACATTCAACAAAGTTCACATCAAAGGTGAAACCGATAAGACCCCTCATGAACTATGGTTTGGTAATACTCCTACTCTTAAGTATTTTAGAATTTTTGGAAGTAAATGTTATATTAGAAGAGATGAGTATATTGGCAAATTAGATCCTAGAAGTGATGAAGGAATATTTCTTGGTTATTCATCTAAGAGTAAGGCATATAGATGTTTTAATAAGAGATTGCAGAAAATTGTTGAGATTACAAATGTAAAGATTGATGAACAATTCAGAGGAACTTCAAGGTATATAGACTCTGAACCGGCAACAGAAATTGTGACAAATGAACCTACACTGAATCCACCGGTACACAATGAAGATCCAGTTACCCTGGTATCATCAGAGGATTCCACAGTAATTGAAGAACAACAACAAACTAAGACACCTTGGTATGTAAGATTGAATCATTCTGAAGATTAGATAATTGGAAACAAATTTAAAGGATTTATGACAAGAGGAATATTGGCAAATGAAGAGGTATGTCTTATTTATCAAATTGAACCATCATCTATCAATGAGGCATGTGAAGATAAATTTTGGATTAAAGCTATGGAAGAAGAATTAGGACAAATTGAGAGAAATAATACTTGGACATTAGTTCCCCGGCCTAAAGATAAAAATGTAATTGGAACCAAATGGGTATTTAAAAACAAACTTAATGAAGATGGTAAGGTTGTCAGAAATAAAGCAAGACTAGTGTGTAAGGGATATTCTCAGAAAGAAGGAGTGGATTACAATGAAACCTTTGCACCGGTAGCTAGAATTGAGGCAGTCAGATTATTCTTGGCTTTTGCAACTCACAAGGATTACAAAGTCTATCAAATGGATATTAAATGTGCATTTTTGAGTGGAGATCTTGAAGAAGAAGTTTATATTGAACAACTTGATGGATTTTCCTTGGCAGATGACAATGATATTGTTTGCAGGTTAAGAAAAGCTCTGTATGGATTAAAACAAGCCCCAAGAACTTGCTATGCAAGGTTGGATAAGTATCTTTTAAAGATTGGTTTTACTAAAGGAAATGCAGATAGCAATTTATATTACAAAATAACTAATGATGACATCTTGATTATTGAAGTATTTGTTGATGATATAATCTTTGGAGGAGAAGACAGATTATGTAAGGAATTTTCTATTAAAATGCAGCAAGAATTTGAAATGTCTATGATTAGAGAAATAAAATTCTTTTTGAGATTGCAGATTTCACAGATTGATAAAGGTATATTTTTGAGTCAATCCAAGTACTTGAAAGAATTGCTAAAGAAATTTGGGATGGAGAACTCTAAACTAGTAAGCACACCTATGACTACAAATGACAAATTATGTCAAAGGGATGAATCTACACCTGTTAATCCAACTAGATACAAATCTATGATAGGAGGTTTACTATACTTGACACAAACTAGGCCTGATATTATGAATGCAGTATGTATTGTTTCTAGATTTCAAAGTAATCCTAGGGAAAATCATGAATCAGCAGTAAAAAGGATTTTTCGATACTTACAAGGCACAACAAATCTTGGATTATGGTATCCTAGAGATGAAAATTTTGATCTATGTGCATACACAGATGCAAATTGGGCAGGAGATGTGGATGATAGAAAAAGCACCACTGGAGGAGCATTCTTTCTTGGAAAGAGATTAGTTTCTTGGTTGAGTAAGAAACAGAGTTGTACATCTTTATCAACAACAGAATCAAAATATATTTGTAGCAGCAACTAACTGTACACAGGTACTATGGCTTAAACAAATGTTGAAAGACATAAAGGTAAAATGCAAGGAACCCATTACTGTATATTGTGATAACACTGTAGCAATTGATATATCTAAGAATCCGGTATTACATTCTAAAATAAAACATGTTTCTATCAAACTGAATTTTCTAAGGGATAAAGTTGAAGAAAAAGAGATAAAATTGGTTTATGTGAATACTAAAGAACAACTTGCAAATATTTTCACAAAACCTTTGCCTAAGGAGACTTTTGAATATCTCAGAGATCAGCTTGGAGTCATACCACCACCGGTAGAGACTTAGACAGTTGATGATTGTCATCAATCGATAGAATTAAAAGACAAATCTTCCGGTCTTTGATGAGGAAGCTACTTCTCAGGGGGAGTAGTTGGTATTTTGTATGAACTTGAAATTTTGTAGCTTTGGCATTTAATGTCAAAGGGGGAGAGATATCTATGGAAAAACACATTATCTTTTCAGGAGAGTGTGATATTGAAAATAAATCTTTGATAAACACATGTTGCTCCTAGGGGGAGAAATTGTTGTCTAAAGGAGATTGTTGGTTTTTGGTATTTGGCATTTCTGTTTTGGCACTTTGATGGTTTTTCCATCTTGTGTTGCCATCCATGCCAAAGGGGGAGATTGTTGGTATTTTGGTATGGTTTTGTCATTGATGTCTGTAGACACCCAAAATTGTCTAGTATAATTAAATAAATATTTTTATTTATTTAATTATCTAAGCTTAATTCTTCTATTAATTAAATAAATCTTTATTTATTTAATTAATTCATTTATCCTCTTCTAGCCTTATTTCTCATTTAAATAAATACATTTATTTATTTAAATTATCTTTTTCTTAAATTAAATAAATATCTTATTTATTTAATTGATCCCACTTCTACTATTAATTAAATAAATCTTTATTTATTTAATTAATTCATTAACCTTTTCTACCCATGACACATGTCACTCATCTCTTAATTCATACACTACCTACCCCTTTCATTATTTTATTATTTCTTTTACCTACCCTCTAATCATAGCCGACCTCCTTTTACACCTCTCAATCTTATCCCTCCATTTCATATTGTGTCTTCTATATAAGGAGATGCTTCCTTCATTATCTAACCCTAACTACCCAATTACTTGATCAATTGACTACTTGGCATTTGCGATCCTTCTTGCAACCACATTCTGTTCTTTGTTGAGCTCTTGTGCACATAAAATTTGAGAGCAAATATATCAAGCAAGATCAATGGAGATAGGAAGAATGAAGATCCAAACCCTATTGGACATGTGATGGTATAATCTTTGTGATTTCTTTTGATTTGCATTGTCTTAGGTAATCTTCATATGTTATGGTGGATCTTTGTTGTTGTTAGGCTAGGGTTTTGTGGTTGAATTCATTTAGCCTTTCAATATCGTTATTATTGTTATCCATTTTCACCATATACATTTTGGCACGCCCGGTGGGACTCTTGTCCCTTTTGCATTTAACATCCTTGTTGCAGATTTTGTGTTTTGAAGTTGCAGATCTGACATTTTCGACAACATTTTGATATTCTTGCGTCTGCGTACTTTCGAGTCGTGTTTTTGATTTTCTGGTGCGTTTGTGACATCTGGAATCGCGTCTATGTCCTCGACAGTATTTTATTCTGTAGATTCCGAAAATCGCGTCTGTGTTCCTCAGTCGCGTCTGCGGTGTTTTTAAACGCATCTGTGTCCAGAAGTCGCGTCTGGGTTCCGGAGCCGCGTTTGTGTCTCACAGAAGCGCGTCTATGTAAGGAAGTCGCATCTGTGTCTAAGGTAATCGCGTATGTGTGCACCGGTTTCAAAATTTGAGTTATTGATTTAGTTTTGGGTTTTGCATTTAAGGTTTCAGATCTGGTTTATTTTGAGCTAACATTTTCAGATCTAGCTAACGAAATTGGTGCAGCTTGTCTTGAAAGCAAAATCGTTTGGTTGAAGGCCCCTATTTGCACAAAGTCTTTTGGATCTAAAATTTACCTAACTTGTGTGCTTGCAGGAAGGGGTGATTATTTCAAATAATCCAAACTACTAACAAATCTTTGTTGCAGGTCCTTGGCAAGGTTTTTTGGATTTTTATTGTGTGCCTTGTTTTCATAGACTAGAAAACATTTCAATTGGTGCACTAAAATTGAATCATTGTCTTTTGTGTCTTGAGCAATAGGCTCTTTTTGTTTAATCTTTAGAGGGCTTGTCTTCTCGTGTGGTCATTAGGACTACTAGTGAGAAGAGAATGACCCAAGTGGTAGCAAAAGAAAAGCCATCTTCTTCCAAACCATTATAAATAACTGTATTCATGGTGAAAACTATGAATAACATGTGCTGATTAGTTCATACTGACACTATGTCTCCCCAGAAACCCGTTTGATCAAATTTATTTGATCAGTTGTAGGGTGTAACCCCTACCAGCTGGGAGCCTTCTGTATTTACAGAGCTAAAAGTGCCGCATGTATGGCCACACGAGCGGATGCCCTTACTAGCACCTTTTTGTTTTAGAAGCCCAAATCCTTCTAGTTGTTGGGGCAGGAGGTCGGACCTCTGGTAGCGGCCCACACACATACGGTTCTTAGTAGAGATACAAAGTTCACCATGGGAAGTTTTCATGGGGACTGATGCTTGGTTGACTCGAGAAGTGAGTGTCGAGGGTGGAGCCAGTGAGGTCAAACATCTAAGTATTTGCTCTGAATAGCGTAGCCTCGGGGGTAAAACCTCATGTGGGATCAACAACTATTGTCTTGGCTAGCCATAAGAATTGTGCTTGACTTATTTTAAACATTCAAAACATTCAAGACCAAATAGAAAAACATTGTGTCTTTTGTGTCTTCAAGTGTATGCAAAACAATTTTACATCAAACAACACACTTTTTTTTTTGGAGTCATTTTGAGTCTAGACACTTGCAAACATTGGGTCTTCATCAACACTGTGTCCTCTTGTCACGAAAAACAGTCAAATAGTTAGATTTGGTCACAACAAAAAAATGACTTCACAGATTGGAAAAAATTGCACAAATTTTGCAGAAACGCATCTGTGTCTGATATAAGAGTGTTTGTGTTGTATAACCGCGTCTGCAAAGGGCAGAAACACGTCTGCATTTCCAGAATCAATAGTGCACTTTACAAAAATCTCAGAAGTGCGTCTGTGTTAAACAGAACCACATCTGCATCAGGAAATCGCGTCTGTGTAGTATACAGGCACGTCTGTGTTCAAAATTGAAAAAAAAAAAAAAACTTTTACAGTCCAGCAAACAAACACAGTCAGTTTTGGAATTCTTGAGCTTCCTAGGTCATTTCTCCAGGGTGTCATTTAGCATTCAACCTGTCTTTGGGTCTCACAAAATCCATCATTGCTTTACACCTTACATTACATTCACATTTGTCTAAACTTGAGTCAAAAGGTCACTTGCTTGTCCTCACTATACTTTGTCAACACACTACATACAACAACATTTTGCTAAGTGATCCCTCATCAAGGTCTATCACCTTTGGGTCTCATTTTGTCTTACTTAGAGTCAAGGTCAACTTACCTCATCAAGAGAAACTATCCTCTCTTTGGAAGTCACACCTACTCTACTAAATACATACTTAGTCTTACACTTTGGCCATTGCAAGTACACTTCAGATTCATTTACATTCCATCCAACCCTTGGTCTTCCATACTTTTTCCATTTTCATCTAGTCTCACACATCTCGGTCAATACCTAGTTCATGGTTGAAACCCATCTTCAAAAATCTAGGAGAGAAACTAAAGAGGCTCAAGAGTCTGCAAACATGAGTTCTTATGAGTATGACAATGATATCTTTTTCAATTCTAATCATACTACATTACCTGACATGGATGCCTATAGAAACATTCCAAATGTTGAGAACATGGATACTACAAACAACAATGATACACATAATGATGATATGGACAACTTTTTAGTACATTCAGCAGATGTGGAAGAATCCATTATGGATCCCTGTTTCAATCGATTGGTTGAGGAAATAATGAGGAGGGATAGACAATACTTCTTACAAATGATGGCACAAAGTGGAGCCAAGATACCTCATGATTTTGACATGTCTCAAATAATGGAAAATCGACCTTTGCAACAACCTCACTCCAACATGGATCAAAGGAGACCTAATAGTGGAGGCAATAGAGGACCACATCTTGTGCCAGAAACACCATCATCTTTGTTTCAAAAACTAGAGGTCCCACATACACATGGTCAAGCTTATGATACTCACCTTCGCAGACCATTATGGAAGTCTTATGCAGAGAAATATGCTCAATCACATATCAATGCTAAGGATCAACCACCAAAGCAATTAGATATTCAAAGGCATGCTCAAAATTTGGACACAAGGAAACCCCGTGTCAAATTTGGGGGCAACACATTAGAACATGACATGCCTGTAGAGTATGGTATACATGGACAAAATAGATATTTCGTTCCTCAACATGAATCTATACCAAGTGGTCCATATATGCAGCATCACTATAGACCTCCTCCATATGAACATGTGTATGATCAATACCATCCATATATGCAACATGCTCCTCCTCCAATTGGTGCCTCAAGCATGGGGTATGGTCCAAGAAGTTGATCTCCACCTAAGAGCAATTTGGAGCAACAAATCAGGGACTTACTAAAGAAAATGGAGGACATAAATACACCAAAGCCAACATACACAATGAGAGACATATGTCCTTATCCATTTGACAAGAGCATTCCAATGCCTCCTTTTCCTACACACTTTGTGATGCCTAAATTTGATAAGTATAGAGGAAAAGGGGATCCTAAGGCACACATAAGACAATTTTTCATAGCTTGCATTGAGATAGCAGCAGAAGAGACATATTTGATGAGATTATTCCCACAGAGCCTAGGCGATCAAGCTATGGAATGGTTCTCCCAACTTCCACTTGGTATTAAGTCATGGGGTGACTTAGCAGAGGCATTTATTCAACATTTCTCCTACAATATAGAGACAGACATATCAGTCACTACTTTGTGCAACACCAAGCAAAAAGAGGGAGAGTCTTTTGCATCATTTTTACAAAGATGGAGGAATCTAGCCAGTAGATGCTCTTGTGAAATTCCACAAAAACAAATGGTAGAAATGTTCACTCAAAATGTTAACAAAGACATTGGTTATGATCTAAGGAAAGCTTGTTTGTCCACCTTCAAGGACGTCATTGAAAAACGCTCAGTGACAGAAAAGGTCCTAATTGAACAAGGAGTCATTAAGATGTTCAAGGAAAACAAAGATGACTTTAAAGGAAAAGACAAGCCAAGATTTTGGAATAAAAACAAGAACACAGTCAATGATGGTGTTGTTGATGCCAACACAATGCAACCCAAATTCATTTTTTTAGGATCAAACTCTACAAACAATCAAGTGAATACTCAAACAACTTCAAAGTCATGAAGGAAGTACACTCCATTGGGAGAACCACTTGAGTCATTTTTCAAGAAACTAGTGGCAAACAAAGTAATCGCTATTCCAGATTTTCCTCCATTTGAACCAAAGGTCAAACCAAATTGGTGGAATGATGACGAATATTGTGAATTTCATAAGAGCAAGGGTCATAAGATAGGAAATTGTCATCGACTGAAGAACATCATACAAGATCTCATTGATAGAGGTGACATTGAGATTGAGGGACACTCATCCAATCAAGAACATGAGATGTTTAAGGAACCATTCCCAAAACATGACAAGGGAAAAGCTAAAGCCATAGATGACCAAACCAACTATACCAGAGCAACCTATAACTATGATTCAACTATCAATCACATTTCAATGGACAATTACATCTCTACCATTATCATCAATGACAAAAACCCTGAGAATTCTACCCGGAGACCCAAGATTGTCCTAAAAGGTGTTGGATCTTCTTCCAAACCTACCTCTGAATGTCATGTTACAACCTGTCGAGGTAAATTTACTTTGCAAGGTGCTCCAACCAAAAACACCGCTTCTTCATCAACTAAGCCTGAGTATGACCTTGTAGAACAATTAGGGAAAACACCTACGCTCATCTCCATTCTTGAGCTCCTACGCATATCCCCCACACATAAAGCTATTCTTGACAAAATCTTGAGAGACACTGTCGTTCCTACTGATCTGAATGTGGAATAGTTTCAAGCCATGGTGGGATACCTTTCCATTCCACATTCCCTTACATTTACAGAAGCTGACGACACCTCCGTAAGTCAGCCACATAATGCACCACTACACATTGAAACCTTCATGCACAAACATCGAGTAAAATGAGTTCTGATAGATGGAGGAGCAGGTCTAAACATTTGTACATTGAGCACAATTAAACAATTAGGATATTCTGATAAAGCTTTGAATTCTACAAATCAAATCACCATCAAGGCATATGATGATGAAGAGAATTCATCCAAGGGCACAGTCACCTTACCTCTCAGAGTTGGACCAGTTACGAAGGATGTGGTTTGTCAAGTCCTAGATCTGGATCTCACTTATAACATATTGCTAGGATGTCCTTTGATTCACGAAATGAGGGCAATCCCATCTACATATCACCAATGCATTAAGTTTCCTCACAATGGAGTGGAGGTAACAGTTAACGGTGATCCTAATCTGTTCATGTACTGCAATAACTTGAGATCAAAAACTGAGACCATCATTCCCAGTAATCGCGAAGCTGTTCCTTCTTCGGCATACATTGATCCTGAGTCATTAAAACCTTCGACATCAAAACAAGGTGAGCTTAAAGGCAAATTTCAGGACAAGGGCATGGGGGAATACACTTTAAATCAGACCATGTACTTACGACAAGTCATGAGTTCACCAAAAGAATATGGAAGACTACATCCTAACAAGCAAGTATCCATCATGGTACTCAAATGGGACCCTACTACCTTTCAAAGATGGGGTGAATTGGAAGAGGAAGACTTATACAAAATGCTTTACAAAGATCTTGAAGATGATACACAAGATCACATCAGTCTACCATGTGAGAAATATGGCAAAGGTTTCAAGATCCTACAAAAATTCAGGTATGATGGAAAAAGCCCTCTTGGGTTACGAAAGGAAGGCATCATTGAACCTTTACAACCTAAATTGACTTTCAAAAGGGAATGCTCGAAGGGACTTGGTTTCTTGACTTCCAAGGTCCACACTAAAAGGACAGAAGAAGCCTTACAAATCAAAGCTGCCAAAATTCAACAGGAGGATCGCTATTCCACAGACTCCAATGAATGGGAATGGGGTTCAGACAAATCTTCCAGTGATTACGAGCTCACCGAGACATTCAGAGAGCCAGATGAACCCATAGAAGAAGAGGAATTTTATAAAAGATTCAAATTTGGTCAAGAAACAACCCATGAGGATTCCACACAGTCCTTGTCTCAAGGTCCTAGGTTGAAATCACATAGGATGAGAACACCTGTCCTAGAATGCACTACTAGTGATGATAATTTGGATTCGTTTGTGATCGAGACTGATGAGGAGAGTGCCATCGATGACCTCGATAATTACCTTGACATACCCGAATATAACTGCATCTTCACTCTTAGCCCCGCTAACTTTGAAGACATTAAAGGCCTTCCCCTCGTTCACCATCAACTCATTGATTGGGATCATGAAGGACCTACACAATTTCACACATTCCAAAATGATGAAGCTTTTATTGACTATCTTGGCATACGAGATGATCTTCCCCCTGGGGACCATAAAGTAGTATACACTATAGAACTCAATAGCGTGGCATATTTTGGTGAGGGTGTCGGGCCTTCCAGTCGCAAAAATGTGAAAATAAGAACAAACCAAGGGTCTTATGGCAAAAACCACACTGTGGCGTTGTCTGACCCCAAAAAAGTAAAAAGAAAGGACATATCTAAGGGCGAAAACCTCTCTGAGGCACCCGAAGATGGAAGGCTCAACATTCTCCCAGCATCATATGAGGAAAAGTCATCCATGTTGGTAGAGGAGACTATCAAAACAAACATTGGTACAGAAGAGGTTCCACACAACATATTCCTGGCTCAATCATTGACGGAGTTAGAAAGGTCAAAATTCATAAGTTTCTTCAAAGAATGACAAATCAACTTTGCCTGGTCATACGCTGATATGCCTGGATTAGATCCAGATTTGGTAATGCATCATTTGATAGTTAAACTGGGGGCAAAACTAGTGAAACAAAAATTAAGAAAGATGCATCCACAAGTCGAATTATTGGTCAAAGCAGAGCTTGAGAAATTATTGGACGTCGGATTCATACGCCCAATTTATTATCCTGAATGGATCTCCAACTTAGTGCCTATCAGTAAACCAGATCGCAGCATCAGAATATGTACAGATTTTAGAGACATCAACAAAGCTTGTCCAAAGGATGACTTCCCATTACCAAATATTGACTTGATTATCGATCTCACAATAGGTCATGAAATGTTAACGTTGATGGATGGATTCTCTAGTTATAATCAAATAAAGATCACGCTTGAGGATCAACATAAAACATCATTCACTTGTCCTTGGGGAACCTTCTGCTGGAATGTCATGCCCTTTGGACTAAAAAATGCAGGCGCTACATATCAAGGAGCCATGACTACTATCTTTCATGATCTCATGCATGTAACTGTGGAAGATTATGTCGATGACCTCTTGGTAAAATCAATAGATAGAAATACACATTTGGACATACTTTCAGTCATCTTTGATCGGTTGGAAAAATATAAAGTAAGATTAAACCCCAAGAAATGTGTCTTTGGAGTAACCTCCGGGAAGCTCCTAGGATTTATTGTATCAAAAAGAGGAATCAAAGCTGATCCAGCAAAAGTCAAGGCCATCATGGAGATGTAACCACCAAGAAATATCAGTCAACTTCGGTCTTTACAAGGGAGACTCCAGTCCATACGAAGATTCATAGCGCAACTTGCAGATAAGTGTAATCCTTTTCAGCACCTGCTACATAAAAACATCAAATTCAAATGGGATGATAACTATCAATAGGCTTTCTAGACACTCAAAGATTATCTTCTGAATCCACCAGTTCTGATGCCACCAGTTCCAGATCAGCCTCTGTTACTATAAATATCAGCTACTCCAATAGCACTGGGGGCACTCTTAGCACAACAAATTGCTGAGGGCAATGAAAAATAGTATACTATATCAGTCGCACATTGGTGGGATATGAGCTAAACTACACACCAATTGAGCGTGCATGTCTCACCATGGTCTTTACCTCACATAAATTATGACATTACATGCTCACTCATAAGACTAAGTTGGTTGCAAGAATCGATCCATTGAAATACCTTCTCAATAAAGCAACACTTACTGGGCGACTAGCCAAATGGGTAATGATCCTGGGTGAATTCGACATTGAGTATGTGGACAGAAAAGCAATAAAAGGACAAGCCATCGCAGATCAATTAGCAGATGCCCCCATGATAGATGATGTTCCTCTAAGTTTAGAATTTCCAGATGAATCTATTTTAACAATGTCACATGCAAAACCATGGCAACTGTACTTCGACGGCTCATACACACAGCTTGGGGCAGGAGCTGGCATCCTCTTTATAACTCCTCAAGGGGATTCTATACCAAAGTCATACCGCTTATCATTTCCTTGCACTAACAATATAACGGAATATGAGGCATTAACAACTGGATTACGGATTGCAGTTCAGTGGAAGATCCAGGAACTTCATGTTTTTGGGGACTCTCAACTTGTAATCCGTCAAGCAACTGATGATTACCAAACAAAAGATGAAAAATTAATGCCTTACAAACAAATGGTGGATGACCTGAAACAATACTTCACAAAGATAGATTTTGAGCAGATACCAAGAGAGTAGAATCGAGCCGCAGATGCCATGGCTACAATTACTTCACTAATCGATCTACCTCCACATGAAACCCGCTATGAGTTCTTGGTGGATAACCTTTTGATTCCTTCATATGAAATCATTCCTACTAAGATGATATGTGTCATCGGTCCCGAGTCCCAGTTATATGGTTCCATCTTCACATACCTTCATGACAATACCCTACCTCCTGATCTATCAAATAACCAACGTCGCACTTTCATTCGCCAATCCTCTCGATATGTCATTTTAGTTGATATCCTATACCGGCGAGGTCTAGATGGCACTCTTCTTAGATTTTTAGAAAGCGATGAAGCTCAGATTGCATTACCTGAAGTACATGAAGGGATATGTGGTCCACATGTTAGTGGTCCTACCTTAGCCAAGAAACTCATCAGGACTGGATATTACTGGCCCAATATGGAAAATGACTCATATCAGTTTGTTAAGAAATGTAAGTAATGTCAAATTCATGGAGACCTCATACATGCGCCAGCACAAGAACTTCAACCAATTGCATCTCCTTGGCCCTTTTGTCAGTGGGGACTCGATCTCATAGGCAAGATTAACCCTCCTTCTTCCAATGGTCATAAATTCATTATCACTACCATAGAATATTTCAGAAAATGGATTGAAGCTATACCTCTCACACAAGTCACTAGAAAACAGATTGCTACGTTCATCCTCAACTATATCATTTGCCGTTACGGTATTCCTGTTTCCATTCTCATTGATAACGGGCCTCCCTTCAAAAATCAGGATGTTCGTAAACTCTGTGACTGCTTCCATATTTCCCATCATTTCTCCACACCATATTACCCCCAAGGTAATGGTCAAGTTGAGGCGTCTAATAAGACAATCCTTAAAATCCTTGAAAAGACAGTCGACGACGCTGGCCGTAATTGGCATATCCAACTTAATCCTGCACTTTGGGCGTACCACACAAGTGTTCGCACACCCACAGGAGCTACACCCTATTCACTTGTCTATGGCACTGAAGCCATCTTGCCTATTGAGGTCGAGATACCCTCTTTACGAGTCTCTTTGCAAAACATTATCAGAGATGAAGACTATAGGGTCTCTCGCTTACAAGAACTTGAACTATTGGATGAACGAAGACAAACTTCTTTTAATCATCTCAAGGCTTATCAACAATGAATGAGTCATAGCTACAATCACAAGGTCAAGCCTCGCACATTTGAGGTAGGTGATTTGGTTCTCAGAGAAAACTCCAAAAATCAGCAAGACAGAGAGAAGAAGGGCAAGTTCGAACCAAATTGGCTTGGTCCTTACATCATCACAGCAGCATATGGATCTGGTGCATATCAGCTCTCAACTACAGAAGGTGAACCTTTGGAGGATCCTATCAACAACATGCACCTTCACAGGTTCTACACATAGCTCTTTGGAATATCCTTATTCAAAAATACAAAAAAATCAAAAAATTCAAAAATACAAAAAAAAATTATAAAACAAAAAAAATCGTTACTTGGTGAAAACCTGGCAAACAGGCGCCTTGTGACACAAAAAACATTGAAAAATTGACAAAAGTAAAGAAAATCATTTCGTCCAATGGTGAAAACCACTTCGGTGGCGCCCTAGGCAAGTACCATGGTGAAAACTGGGTCACCAGCGCCATGTGTAGAGACATTGCTCCTCCATCCTTCAGGATTCTCTTTCATCCTTTCACTTTGCACACACTCACAACCTATTCATTCATAATAAACTTACCCATTCCCATCATGGCTTGTTATTGATCTACCCAAGATTGGTTAGCCATTCATAATAAACCTCCCTTTTCACCTCCCTTTCCATCCATAATAAATCAGATCCTATCTGTGGCTAAGGCAAATCCTATGTCTAGTGATGTGTGTGGAACTAAGAGCATCACATGTTTCAAGGAGTATAGTTTCTTCTAGCTTCCTTCAGTCTATCCGCGTACAATCCGCAATAAAGCAGCATCTGCATCGCCAATCTGCAATAAAGTTTCTTCTTCTCCGCAATAAAGTATCAGTTTCACAGATTCAATCAGTTTCAGATGAGATAGCAGCAATAATGGGCTTCAACAAATCAAATCTTTCAACAGACTCAGACAACATAGGGTTCAGTGCTATCTATCCTTTCTGTGAAAGTAAACATTATGACCACAATCAAATAAAACTTATACAAGTGACAAGAGACACTAAATTTGAGGACTACAGTGGATGTTGGTGTCAAGTCTTGGTTTTCTTTTGATTTTATCTTTTGGTGACATGTCTTTTAGCTTTTCCAGGATGTCTCTGACTAGAGATTTTATCTCCAGGATGTCTTTGACTAGAAAGGCGAGGATGGGGTATCGTCACCTATTTTTATTTGCTGTCTGTGGATTGTCTTTTAGTAATGCTATGACTTGTCCAAGGATATGAGGACATTGAGAGTCTAGTGTGAACTGGGGCATTCCTTGTTTGTGACTGTCTTATCTCCATGCAAACAGATACAATGACTTTCTGGGTCGAACATATGCCTCGATTGTCATATCCTACTTGCCATAATAAAGCTCAATGATGATAACGCACAAGAAGCTCTTTCACTTTCATATCTTCTGTCTTTTGTCCCCCTTTCTTGATTGACTTCCATCATCCTTCTCAAGTACGCGTAGCCTGCTATCACATGACTAAGTATAATGACACACCAAAAACATTTGCATTTCATGTAGTTGCACCTGCATTTCATACATACATATAGATATCACAACTGCATCACATCCTGCACGCAACACATGTTAGTAATCTTACATTTTTATCATATAAATAATCATTTGCATTATCATATTCATCTGCATTACATACATTCACATTTACATTTGCATACACATATAAAACATAAAAGAACACAAAAATATTGCATTTCATCATGTACATATTTGCATCCATATCATAAGCATCACATAAAACATACATCATGAAACATCTCATCACATAGGTACACATGCATATAGCCGCCGCAAATATGAATCATCTCATATATATATATATAAAGTGTCATGATACAATGATGCCAAAATAATATGGCTACAATCACCCGAAGGTGTCTACATCATCATACAAAAATGATACAATACTGATACATAGGGAGCCCTCTACGGCTATGATGAACTCCCTCCCTTGGAGCCGCCTAGTCTCGACGGAATCTGAGCCCCCGAAGGACCCGCCCCAGGATCATCCCTTTTGTCCCCTCTATTTGGTGGTGGTGGAGGACCCATAACCCCACCACTAGATGCCTGTCTCCTCCAGCTCCCTCCCGTAGCTGTCGTTGTTTGCGATGGTCTATGGAAGCTCCTCGCCCACTGATCAGCTGGCACTGCACCATAATAGAGATCCCGCCAGTAGCCTATCTCCTCCCTTGCTCGCAGGATGTAGGCGTATCCAGCCCCCGTGTCCTCTGTTGCCTGCCTCCCAGCCCTCAGTGCTGTCTCAGCCTTTGTGTAGTGTTGAATGGCCTGATCCTTCTCCCGCTCAGTATCTTTGAGCTTCCTCCTGAGCCTATCCCTCTCCCTCTCCAGGTCCTGGATCTCATCTGCCTATCCCTGGCAGATCTCCCTCAGCTCCGTCAGCTCATCCTCCTCTGCCTCAGCCCCCTGTGGCTCCCCCTATACAAGTGCCTGCCCCTGTGCCTGTGCCTGTACTGGTGACGATACCTGTACCTATACCTGTACCTGTCCCTATATCTGTCCCTGTACCTGCACCTGTCTGGGACCCTGTGCTGCTGGCACCTGTAGCGGTAATCCACCTCGACCCCTCACCGCCTGAGCCTGCCTGTCCTCTCCACCCTCCCTCTGCGGTGTCACCCTCCCCTCTCTAATTGCCCCCCTCCTCCTCCGTCGGCCTCTACCCCCATCATCTCCATCATCATCACCATCCCCACCACCATCTCCATCTAGTAGCTTTCTTGGATCCATCAGGCATGGGAATGGATGCTCGACCCAGTATGCTATGTACTCGACATCCATGTCGACATCCTTGATCTCTGGCCACATGTCCTAAGGTAAGGGCATCATCTCCACTAGCTGTGTAACAACCTGATCATATGATAGTAAGGGCCCAAACTACGCTTGATCCCTGACAGTCCGTGCATACATGCCTGAACCCCGTGGCATCCGCTGGATCCTGCCGAACTACCTGCCCACCCTGTCCACTAGTTGCCTCTCCAGTACATAGGGCATCTGCCCAATTAGATACCTGCTCCGGAAGGTGTAGGGCAGCTCTACCGCATCATCCTCCCACTGCTCGCATCCCAGGTATGGCCTCCATATAACCATATCAATGTCATCAATCACTCGCCGCCAGTGCTCTAACCTGCCAATCCGTGGCTGCAAAGTGATCATGTCATACAAGTGTACAAAACTGCATCCGTGACCTCTACCCCTAAAATGTATCGGTCTCATCACTGGTAGATGCTCATAGGCCCACACCTGTAACAATGTGACCCCGCAACCCAATCCCACTGACCCATGGTACACAAACTGATGCAGCTCGTAATACAGGTGTGCTAGCACACACGGTCCCCAGGCATATCTGGTGTGTTGTGTCACCAGTGTCTCCAATACACCTCCCCAGCCCACAGCCAACCCTCGTGTCGCTCTATCAGGACACAAGAACCTACTGATCGCTCCTCCTATCATTGCTGGCAACGCTAATCCTGTAGCTGTCATGGTATCCCAAGCCACATGTCCTGCCCTCATCTCCAGTCCTGGGTCCCGAAACACTCGTCTCAGGGCCTCCCTGTCTCCATCTTGATCATAGGGAATCAGCTCCCCATCGATCGGTATCCTCAGAATCCTGTATACATCCTCCAGGGTGACTGTCATCTCCCCCATCAGCAAGTGGAACGTGCAAGTCTTAGAGTGCCATCTCTCAGCTAGTGCAGTTAGCAGTCCCATGTTCGCTCGAAACTCAGGCACATACAGAATATGTCTCAGACCCATAGCCTTAATCACAGCTCGGTTCTCAAATGTCAGCTCAGGTTGAAACCTCTAAGTCGATGGGAATCTCTCCCGTGACTCCAGCATAGGCAAATACTCCTATAGTCAAGAAAATCAATCATGTTAGTCATAGTGGCATTCACTGTTCATCACAAAATGCTACTTTTTATCTAAGTGCATATGGTATTCTATCCTAGTGACACTCACTATTCATCACAAAGTGTTGCTTCTATCCTAGTGACACTCACTATTCATCACAAAGTGTTGCTTCTATCCTAGTGGTACTCCCTGTTCATCATAAAGTACTACGTGTTTTGCACTCCATGTTCATCACAAAGTGCTCCTCACATTTGCACTCACTGTTCATCATAAAGTGCTGCTCATATTTTAGTACTCCATGTTCATCACAAAGTACTCTATCTTGGTACTCACTGTTCATCATAAAGTGCCTTGATTTATCCTATCCGAGGGCCTCTGCTTGAGTGAATCCTCTTGAGTAGTTTCCTAATTGGCAACGTATGTTCTATCATAGAATTGTCAATCCTAGCCCTATTTGCAATTTTAGTCTTCCCTAGAGGACCTGCTTGAGGGTATCCTCTCAACAGCTTATCCAATCGACAACGTATGTTCATCACAGAACTGCTGATTTGACCTCAAAGACACAAATTCACCATTTTTTGGACACAAATGAGCTTTCCTGACATAAACGCGCTTGAAGACTGCATAAACGCGTCTGTTTTACACAGACGCACCTGAAGAACATAGACGTGCCTATACTCTGCATAGACGCGCCTGGGTGACACAGACGTGCCTTCTTGGCATAGACGCACCTACACAACACAGACGCGGCCGCATTCGACATAGATGTGTTTTCCGACACAGACGCGCCTAACACAAACATAGACACGCCTAGCGAGCACATACGCGCTTGGCACCAACGCAGACGCGCTTGGGCATTTTTGACATTTTTGGGACCCTATTCTAAGCACATTTATTACCCTATCTAGCATGCATTAATGACAACAATAAATGCAACAAAGTACGAGGAGGTTTTGTGGTACTTACCGGCTCTCCTGCCTTTGTTGGCCTCTGGAATCAGCGAACGCGATCGAATCTATGAACAAAGGCCATTGCTGCTAACTGTTGCTGCTCTATTCTCGCTCTGCACTCTGATCTCTTGGGTGTGTGGATGACAATGAGGATGTATTTCCCTTGTGGTCTATCTTATAGACTACCCTAGCCCTCGTTTCCCAAGTCAGTCTTCTTTATCTCGTGACTCTGTCACTTTAATCCGGTCAGTCCATTCTATCTCATCTTTTTTATCGAGAGATTGTCTGCGATCTTTATAGACATATTTTCATCCAATCTCTCGAGGGGGCATATCATTCTCATCTTGGAGCAACTCTGTATCAGTTCATCTTATCTTCTTTGAAACAACGCGACAAGCCACATTGTCTCAAAGAGGGGCAAAATGTAGACACCCAAATTTGTCCAGTCTAATTAAATAAATATTTTATTTATTTAATTATCTAAGCTTAATTCTTCTATTAATTAAATAAATCTTTATTTATTTAATTAATTCATTTATCCTCTTCTAGCCTTATTTCTCATTTAAATAAATACATTTATTTATTTAAATTATCCTTTTCTTAAATTAAATAAATATCTTATTTATTTAATTGATCCCACTTCTACTATTAATTAAATAAATCTTTATTTATTTAATTAATTCATTAACCTTTTCTACCCATGACACATGTCACTCATCTCTTAATTCATACACTACCTACCCCTTTCATTATTTTATTATTTCTTTTACCTACCCTCTAATCATAGCCGACCTCCTTTTACACCTCTCAATCTTATCCCTCCATTTCATATTGTGTCTTCTATATAAGGATATGCTTCCTTCATTATCTAACCCTAACTACCCAATTACTTGATCAATTGACCACTTGGCATTTGCGATCCTACTTGCAACCACATTCCGTTCTTTGTTGAGCTCTTGTGCACATAAAATCTGAGAGCAAATATATCAAGCAAGATCAATGGAGATAGGAAGAATGAAGGTCCAAACCTTATTGGACATGTGATGGTATAATCTTTGTGATTTCATTTGATTTGCATTGTCTTAGGTAATCTTCATATGTTATGGTGGATCTTTGTTGTTGTTAGGCTAGGGTTTTGTGGTTGAATTCATTTAGCCTTTCAATATCGTTATTATTGTTATCCATTTTCACCATATACAATGTCAACACCTACTGAAAACAAGCACTTTGGAGATCCAGCAACATTCACCAACAAGCAAGTAACTATTGCACAGTTACTGGTATATGGTTCATCGGCAAGATATAATGTTCACTGGTACCTGGAATGATATGGAAGACACTTGGTAATGTCAAAGACATCATGTGGACACTTTGTTTTGAAGAATTGATCATTGGTATATTCATATTTGCATATTTGCTTTTACCGGCAAATAGGTCTAGGTTATATAGGGTTACACTCGCAGGTTTATCTTTTCTAGATCAGCATGGCACGCTATGGAGATGATTTATTATTGATGTAAATGCATTAAGCCGACATGTTTAATCGGTTATTGCATCGGATATTATATTGTATGTAAAATGTTTATTGTAATATCTTGTAGAGCTGACCTACTAAAATTGGTCATAGGTTATGGTATAAATGTAAGATCTTATTTGTAAGATCAAGTGTGGAATGTGAAAAAAGAATTGAGTGAAGGTA
Organism: Cryptomeria japonica; assembly: GCF_030272615.1. NCBI lineage: Eukaryota > Viridiplantae > Streptophyta > Pinopsida > Cupressales > Cupressaceae > Cryptomeria > Cryptomeria japonica. Next base: position 655,225,570 of record NC_081410.1, on the reverse strand, counting down.
TATGTGAGATTAAGCAGAGGTATACACGAAGACATCATTTGAAGGTGAAGTTAGGTTTTTGTATAAGCATATCAGCATTACACCGGTACTGAATCTAACATATGAAGATGCTATTTTGTGCAGTACATTCTTATTGGATTTAACCATCCAACTGTAGTCAGTGTGACTCCCATTTTGTGATTGAGCAGTGAGCTCTAGGCTATTGGCCTTTCTGCATGTGCAGACCCCATTTATGTACACTTACTATCTATAGTAGTATCATCTGATTGTGGGTAAGTTTTCCCACCATGATTTTTCCCCTTACAGGGTTTCCACGTACAAATATTGGTGTTATGTGTTGTGGATGACTTTATGTTTATGTTTCATGCATTAATCCTTACCGGTATAGCAATTTACTGTTAACACTATCTACTGGCATACTTAACTGGTTTACCGGTATTAAACATCAAGTTGGTTAATTGGTTTTTGGTTTAAATTTATTTGACAACTGATTCACCCCCCCCCCCCCCCTCTCAATTGTCTCCAGGACCTAACACTTACTCTCTTCCCCATGACAAGTGTTCTTCCCAAGAGGTGCTCACACATGTGTGAGCACACTTTTACCTCTTCCTAAAGCCTACCCCTTGTGATACTTGTCACAAATTTATGAGTCCAATCCAACTCATCTCCACACCTTCAATCTTAGCCCTTCATTTAACTTCCTATCTTGATTGTCCATTTCAAATCCCCAAATCCTATAAACTAGGGTCCCCTCTCTTTGCAAATCACCCACTTCCATTATATTCTTCTGCTGCCCTTTTGGTTGCATATCCCCATCTATTTCATTCTTTTGTTTCCCTTTTGATTGCGTAATCACTCCATCTTACATCTCTATCTGTTATCATCCTCCACTTACCATGTCAAAACCAAAATCCATCCATCTATCCTTGTTATACAAATGTGAGAGTAATCAACATTCACTATTCACAACCATCTCCAAATATTCATTTGTCAATATTGGAGCAATGAGATCGTGAAGAAGAGGACAAGGAAGAAAAAAAGGCATCGAGAAAGTATATTTCATGTATTTTCTTATTTTTCATATTTGCTAATCTTCCTTGATACGTTGTTAAATGGATTAAATTCTTAGGTTTATGGTTGGACTTTATTATGGATCTATATTGGTTACTAACCAATATTTATTTTATTAGTGTCAAATCCAAGTGACAGGAGTTATTGGGAAACATATTTGGTAAAGTCTATACTAGTGTAGGCAACAAATTTCCTAATTTACCTCAAACTTCAAACTTAGTGTTAGCATGTGCCAAACACTAGAATTCAATTGAAATAAAAGTCCATGGGCCCATAGGGGAAGTAGTGCTAGATAAAACCCTAGATTAAATTGAAAGAGTATTTTTTATTCCTCCATATGATGCCTATTGAAAGATAAATGCATCTTCTAAAGATGAATATTATAAGAATTACAGAGACCTTATGGACTACATTAACAACCATGTGCTAGAGAGGCCAATGAAAGGACAATTTTTTTTGAAGTTGAAGAGAATTCATAGAAACATATTACATATGGATGCAAGATATCATGTCACTCTCTTGAGGAAAGTGGTGGGGTTACATGATGTTAGGGAATTCCATCCATAAATGCTCGTGTTTTTTAAAACAATTGTTGCCCAAAAGGAACACGTAGTTTGGGACAAACTTTTTAAGTGACACTATGCATGACCTAATGTTAATGCTAAAAAATGATCCCAAGTTCTATACAACCTCCTATTTGGTTTATTTGCTTGCAGCATAGGCCACTTTCCTTGGACTAAGGAGAAAAGGGGCATTGAAAAGATCCAAAAAAAAGAGCATACAATAATTATCCTTAGTCAACTCTTAAGAAGGATAGGAAATTCCACAAGGTTGTTAATGATAGGTTTATATTTGAAATAATCATATCATTAGAGGTTGTTTTTCCAAAGAGATTGTCACCAAATGCAGGAGATAAAATCCAAAGACTTGGAAGCTTTTTCATTCATTTAAGAACTTTCACATATATTAGAGTGTCTCGTTGCAGTGTAGCCCCAAATAAGTTGCCAAAATATCCTTCTAACAAGTTGATTATATTGGAGCTATGTAGAAAGGTGAGTGATACACATAAATTGACCATTAATAAGTATAGGTCATGTTTCATCATTCCAACTAGAATAAGGGAACATGCATGCATTGATATTAAAGAGTGCTAAAGATGTGGAACTAGAGCTTTTGAAAATATTCATTGAAGCCTTTGATAGTGATAAGGGATAGGTTTGGTCCTATTGGCAAAATTGGCCCAATCATCGGAGCCTACTTTAGACATGAGCCAAAATGGTGCAGGAGCACCTAGAGTTTAGTTGTTATGTCAGTTAGAGGTTTGAGTCTTACTAGTTAGGGGTCATGTCTTTCTGATTCAATAAGGTCTATGGAGACCATTTGTAATGTCATTTCATGTTTTTCAAGTCTGTATGTCAAATTTGGAGTCATTTTTGCAAGTCTGTAAAAGTTGTCCAATGCTGTCATCAGAATAAGTTATATCGATAACGTGTTATTACTATAATAAGTTGTCAAAGGGGTTATCGAGATAGTTATTGTGATAGGGATTTCTAAAACCAGTTTATTCGACTTTGCAGGGCTATTCTGATAGGCCTTCGACTGTCTTGATTGGTATAGCTATACCGAAATCAGAGTCATCAGGATAGTTTCTTCTATCGGGTTTGGTAAATATGGTTTAGCCGATTGTGGAAGGTTATTTTGATAGTCATTCATTTGCCTCATTTGGTATAGCTATACTGACATGAGGGACATCAGAATAAGTTACTCCATCAGGATTACACAAAATGGTTACTCTACCTGTTTTAGTTATTCTAATGGGTTTTTCAGACTTCAGTTCGGGATTGCTATCCTGACGTCGATGTCTAGTGATGTTTTGTCAATTCGGAATTGTTATTCCGATGTATATGTTCAAATTTGATTTTTCAAATGTGGAAGTCAAATAGTCATGTAGTCCAACGGTCATGGCGGGAAAACACAAATCTGGTAGAAATTGTATAGTGACGTTGGAAAACCGATTCTGAAGGGTGAAATATAAAAATTTGAATTTGAATATGATTTTGTAACACAGTTTGAAAGTTTTGAAATCACTAGCATCATATTGGAAGTTCATTTCATTTTTTTGTAATCAATATGTTTCATGTACTTACATGTTGTTGTATGAATTTGAGTTAGTTGGTCAAGTTATATGTATGGTTAAGCATTGAATTACCTTCCAGTTGTCGGTGATCTAAGTTTTGAATTCATTGCGAAGAAGAAGAAACTTAATTATTAATATGAATATGAGGGAGAGGAATGTGGTTAGATGGACTCAAGACTGGATTTCAAAGCCATATCTAATGGATCCTATTCCACAAGTAGAATGTCATCCTCAATCAAAATATGCAACAATGTAAGGAAGAAGAAGTTACCTCTTTCTATAACTCCATCCACAACTACTAACCTAGTGGGTCATGCAAGTCCAGTCACAAAAAGAGTTCCAATAAAGGTTACAATGGTTGCTATAGATAAAGGAGGAAGAGCTCCAAAGGCTTATTCTTCAAGTAAAAGGAAGTCCACTATATTGACTATTACTACTACCACTACTCCCACTATTGAAAGAGAAGTTGAACCATCAAGGCCCAAGGAAAAGGGGAAAATGCCACTTGAAACATTAGGACCTACAAGCTATTGAAAAAAAAGGGCCTTGTTATCCTTGATTTTTAGTTGACTCAAATTGTGGGATAACCCCTATAAAACTTATTCATTTCATAACTCACGACCTCTAAACACTCTATATGAGGCAATTTTCAATCCCCCTCATGCATGGTCCGACCCCCTCAAAAGTTGCTTCAATCAGGTTGGATGTTAGTATTTTTGTTTTTTTATCAATTTCAAGTTTTGGGAGTTAAGTCTTTTTGCTTTTGTGTAACTTCGGGGTTAAAACCCAAAATTACACCTTTTCAGGCAATCATTGTATTTTAGGTTTCAAAACCTGAAATACACACACATTTCAAGTTTCAAAACCCAAAATATAGGTTCAAAGTGCTTTGGGACATAATTACATTTTGAGTTTTGAAACATGATATGCACATGATTGAATTTCGTGTTTCAAAACCTAAAATGCACTCCAAATGTCACACTTATTTTAATAAATGTAGTTTGAGTTAGGTTTTTGAAATTATTCCAAACACCTTTTATATTATTTCTTTTTCATTTGAAGTAGTCACCAGTGAGGAGGGAACTCAAGGAGATCAATCCAGGCCTATCAACAAGAGTAAACACAATGGAAACACACAGATATGATGGAGGCAATATAGAACAAATAATTTTATTGCATGAAATTTGATTACATCCAACCGGTAACAACTAGATTACAACATACCGACACACAGGCCTAGTAGAATAGGTCACAACCGGGACCTTGAATCGAAAGATCCATCTTCTAGGCATAGTCTATCTATCTAATACTTTGATTGATTCTAATTGATTACATTATAAAGCATGATTAAAAATATATATCAATCGAAAGGATCTAGTTAGCTCAAAAAGGGATCAAAACTTGAAGAACAAGACCTAACGTGCAAAATGAACAAGGTCGGCCTCCGCCAAGAGATTCCTTCAGAAAATCTAAAGGATGAAATGTAGATCACGGGAAAAGGTCGGCCACACGCCAAGGAACATCAAAATCAATTCTCAAGGCTTCACAAGCTTTGAAATGGGTTTCAGAAGATCACCAAAATAGGTCTCAGCCAACTGGTAATAAAAGAACAACCAGTAGCAAGAAGTTGTCATGGAAACCAGTAGTGATATCTTCCTGGTAAGTGATCCAAATGAGATGTGGTCTGAAAGAAAGATAGATGATCAACTCTTCAATTAGAATCGAACTCCATAGGATCCAGTGAGCCAAAATCAGGACAGACAGAAAGGAAAACTAAAACTTCAAACACAAACAAAACATAAAGGAAAATGTTTTTGGTTGATGCAAGATTGCTGTGAACCGGGGATGCTCTTGCATCAGACATCTAGGGTTAATGAAAAAGTGAGCCTCTCACTTTGCTAAGGTCAGAGGGAAACTAAGGCGGTCTACCTCTTCTTGAGAAATCCAAGATGAATCTTCAATTGGTCTGCCCTTCCACTTCACAAGATATTCTTTATACTGACTGTTCCGGGTACTACGCCCAATCCTACTGTCCAAAATCTATTCAATCTAATCCGGTTCCTTCTCGGGCAATTGTTTCTCCAAGTCTCCAAAACTGTCCTCATTGAATTTTGGTTCGTGGTACTCATGAAGATTTGCATTGTTGAATATAGGTGAAATACTTAGACTATCTGATAGCTCCACTTCATATGCATTTCCAGAACTGAACTTCCTCAAAATTTTACAGGGTCCAAACTTCTTCATCTACAACTTATTATAAGTTCCAACCGAGAATCTCTCTTTTCTCAAATATACCATCACTTCATCACCAACTTCAAATTCCTTATGTCTCCTCTTCTCATTTGCCTTCTCCTTATATTTTTTGTTCATGTCTTCCAAATGCTGTTTAACCTAAATGTGCAATGCTGACATGTGATCTACAAAATCTTCTACTTCTGAACTCTTCTAGTCTTCACTACTAATGTCTCTCAATTCTGATATTTCTCTATGATGCACTACAATAACAATCTCAAAAAGTTTTTCCAGTACTCCTATTCACTGAATTGTTGTAGGAAAACTCTTCTTGTGCAAGGATCATATCCTAACTTCCGGTTTCATCTCCCACTAAACATCTCAACAAAATTCCCAAACTCCAGTTATCAAATTTTGTGTGCCCATCAATCTGTGGATGAAAAGTAGAACTGAACTTCAAATCTGTCTTCATCTTCTTCCAAAGTGTTCAACAAAAATAGCCAACAAACTTATTATCTTTGTCTGAAACTATGCTCTTAGGTAATCCATGCAATCTCACCACTTCCTTGAAAAATAGCTACATGCAATGCACCTGATGTCTTCTTACAAGGTATGAAATGAGCCATTTTCAAAAATCTATCCACTACCACAAATATAGAATCATTCCCTCTCGGTGTCTTAGGCAATCCAAGTACAAAATCAATTCTTATATCCTCCCAAGGTCTTACCAATACTGTCAAAGGTTTATACAATCCCACATTCTGACTACTACCCTTTGCAACTTGACAAACTCTACAAATTTGCACATATCTCTTAACATCCTTATGAATCTGGGGCCAAAAAAATTGCTCAGTCACCAATGCAAATGTTTTGTCAATGCCAAAATGTCCAGCTAAAGCTCCACTATGTTTCTCCTTTATCAGATTCTCTCTCATGGAACTCTTAGGTATACACAACTGAACTCCCTTTAATAACATCCCATCCTGAATGAAATAATCCAACCATTTGCTCCTAGCAACCATAACCGGTTCTTTACATGCTTTCCAGGGTTCTGCAAAATCTAAGTCTTCATCATACAAGGTCTTCAAATCTTGAAAACCTAATACTGTCACTCTCATCTTTGTCAGCAAATTCCTTCTCCTAGTCAATTAATCAACAACTTTGTTAGATTTTCCACTTCTATAATTCAACACAAAGGTGTAACATTGCAATAATTCTACCCATCTCATATGTCTTTGATTCAACTTACTCTGACTATTCAAATATTGCAAAGCTTGATGATTTGTATACAACACAAACTCCTTAGGAAACAAGTAGTGTCTCCATTTCTTCAAGGCTTGAATTATGGCATAAATTCCTGATAATATACTGAATATCTCTTCTAGACATCATTCAATTTTTCATTGAAATAGGCTACTGCTCTCCCTTCTTGACTCAATACTTCTCCTATTGTTGGTCCACTTGCATCACAATCCACTTGAAATATTTTATTGAAATCTGATAAAGCTAACACAGGCTGCTCAGTCACTTTCTACTTCAACAATTAAATTTTTTTTTTTTCTCTGGTGGCCCACTTGAATTTCTTCTGGTCTCCTCTCATGGTCTCAATCACAGGGTTACAAACTAAACTGAATTTTTGATAAACTTCTGGTAAAAACTAGCCTATCCATGAAATCATCTTACCTCCCCAATACTTTCCAGTATAGGCCACTCAACAATTGCTTTCACTTTCTTAGGGTCCATCTTCAAACCATCCTCAGATATCACAAATCCTAAATAGACTAACTCATCCTTCATGAAAGTACGCTTCTTGATATTGATCAACAACTTTTCTTCTCTCAACCTCTGGAAAACTTGTCTTAACTATAAAAAATGCTCCTCTCTTGTTTTACTGAAAATCAGAATGTCATCCAAATACACAATAACAAACTTACCCAAAAATTTATTTAATACCTCATTCATCAGCCTCATGAAAGTACTCGGTGCATTAGTCAATCCAAAGGGCATCACCAACCATTCATATAGTCCTTAGTTTGTCTTAAATGTTGTCTTCCACTCATCACCTTCTTTGATCCTGATCTGATGATATCCACTCTTCAAATATATCTTTCTAAATATTTTTGCTCCATTGAAACAGTCCATTATGTCATCCATCCTAGGCAAAGAAAACTAGTATTTCACTGTGATCTTGTTTATTGCTCTTGAATTGGTACACATTATCCACTCTCCATTCTTCTTAGGTGCTAATACTGTTGGTACTACAAAAGGGCTCAGACTCTCCCTAATCAAACCTTTCTTCAACAATTCATGTAATTGTCTATTTAATTCTTCATTCTTTGCCGGTGTCAACCAGTGTGCAACTTTGTTAGGAAAACTAGCTTCGGGAACCAAGTCCATGCAATGACTAATACTTCTCACAGGTGGCAATCCATCAGGTATATTATCTGAAGTGATGTCCTCGTATTCTGTCAGCAAATCTCTTATCTCTTCTGAATGTTCTCCTTCTGATTCCGATCTCCTAGTCTTCTTAGGAATTAAGGCAAAACACACATTCTCATGTCTCAGTCCATCCATGAATTTCCTTCCATCTACTAAATAGATTCTGGAATTTATCTAGACTTCATTCTTCAAAGGTTTCTCCAAAAGTAACAATGTTTTCTTCATCCCATTGGCCACAATAGTGTATCTATTCTTCCTCCCAGCATGTATTGCCTGTCTATCAAACTGCCAAGGTCTTCCCAACAAAAGATGACAAATATCCATAGACATAATATCACACAAAACTTCATCATGATAATTCCCAATTTTCAATTTCACCAAACATTTTTCACTTACTAACAACTTATATTCATCCTGAATCCATGCTATCTGATAAGGCTTAGGGTGTTACAATCTCTCCAATTTCAACTTATTCACCATCTCTTTTGAAACAAGATTATCTGAACTACCACTATCAATAACAACTTTACAACACTTTTTGGATACCTTACATCTTGTCTTGAACAAATTCTTCCTTTGCAAGGGCTCTTCATCTCCTCTGGTATGACACAAAGCTCTCCTCATCATCAACAGTTGTCCATCTTCTAGTTTATAATCTGATCCAATGGGGTTTTCTTCCACTACTTCTTCTCTTCCTATGGCCTCTATCTTCTTACACTCAAATGCACAATATCCTTTTCGTCCACACTTAAAGTAGGTTCCTCTAAATGTCCTCTTATCTTGTCTTCCAAAGTTCTCATTCTGGTAACCATTCGGTTCTCTCCTCTAGTAGAAATTTCTATCATCCTTCCGGTATGAATTGCCTTCTTTTTTCACCTGTCCTTTTTATGATCTCTACTGGTTCCTCTTCTTGTGGCATATCCTCTTCCTCCTTAAAATATTCCTTTGGTAAACCTTCCACCTCTACCTCTCTGTCTCTGCTCATGTCTTTTGTTCAATTTCTCTTTAGGCTTTAATGCATATTGGTAAGCCTCTTCAACACTCTCTAATTTGATCATACTGAGTTCATCTTGTATAGACATCCACAATCTGTTCAAATATCTTGCAATTTGTTCAACTTCATCATCAATAGGAGGAGCTCAAGGAGATCAATCCAGACCGGTCAGAAAGAGTAAACACAACAGAAACACACAAATATGATGGAGGCAATGCAGAACAGATAATTTTATTTCATGAAATTTGATTACATCCAACTGGTAACAACCGAGTTACAACATACCGACACACAAGCCTGGTAGAATAGGTTACAACCGGGACCTTGAATCAATAGATCTATCTTTTAGGCTCAGTCTATCTATCTGATAATTTGATTGATTCTAATTGATTACATTCTAAAGCATGATTATAAATATATATATATATATATATATATATATATATATATATATTGATTCAAAGGATCCAATCAGCCCAAAAAGGGATCAAAACCCAAAGAACAAGACCTAATGTGCAAAATGAACAAGGTTGGCCTCCACGAAGGAACATTGAAATCAACGCTCAAGGCTCCGCAAGCTTTGGAATGGGTTCCGGAAGATCACCAAAATAGGTCTCAGGCAATTGGTAATAAAAGAACAACCGGTAGCAAGAAGCTGTCATGTAACCTGGTAGCGATAACTTGCTAGTAAGTGATCCAAATAAGGTGCAGTCTGAAAACAAGATGATCAAGTCTAGTTCAAGTAGAATCCAACTCCACGGGATCCGGTGAAGCAAAACCAGGACACATAGAAAGGAAAATGGAAACTGTAAACAGTTTTAAAACAGAAAGGAAAATGTTTTTGGTTGATGCAAGATTGTTGTGAACTGGGGATGCTCCTGCATCATCATTTCAAGCCATTTAAATATTATTTATCACCTTGTATCCTCCTATGATCACCCTAGATTTTGTCAAATCAAATTGAGAAACGGATTTTGCTGGATATTGCTGCTGCTAGGATACGTTATTGTCATTGATGTCAATATATTCCCGTGTTTTGTGTTGCAGAGAGCTGTTTGGTGTTCTGGTGATTGCTGAGAATTGATTTAGATTTGTGGTTCAGTATGAAGTATCTCTAGTGTCTCTACTTCATTCCTTATTGGTTTTAGTGATCCGAAAGTTTACTTGATCATATCATTTGATTTGGTTTGAGGTTTGGTCTTTCTGTTCAATGGCTGGCAGAGTCTGGTATTTGATCCGTTGTGCTCTGGTATGATCATATCTTTGGTTGTAGATTTGGGAGAGTATTTTGGATGTTCATGTGTATCTTCATTTCAGATGGTTTGTGATTTGGTGCTCTGGAAGCTATCTTTCTTATCTAAGTTGTTGTTGTTATGTGTTCTTAAGTGTTAGCGTGTTGATTGATGAAGATTTGAATAAGTAGTGTTGGTGTAGCTATTGCAGATGGTTCTAGCATGCTTGTTGGTGTTTCCCAATCATGTCTTATTTTTCTTGGTGTTCCACATTTATTATTGTGCGAGTTCTTGATGATCTTTTTGGTTCGGTGACATTCTTCGTGTTATGTGGTACTTTGGTGGTGTAACATGTTGCGGTTGGTCTTGGCAAGATTTTTGAATCGTGATGAGTGTTTGGAGATTGGATTTAGGTCCATGCTATGCTATTTATGTCATTATATTGGTCCAGTGGTTGATTTATGTATCGAGTGATGTAAATTTGTAATTAGGTGTTAAGGGTCCGGCTAACCTTGTAGTCAAGGTTGATGATTTGTATAAATTGGTGTAGTATTCTTGTAATTTGGGTGTTGGTGTTGTGTTTGCATTATGAGAGAGTGGTGTATGTGTGATCAAATGAATTCATCCTTTGGTGTGGTGTATTGAGCAGAGATTGGTGAAGGGCAAACAAATGAGCTTAACCTAAACTTTCATCAAGCATTAGCAGATGCTATCTTTGTATTTCATTCTTTTTGGATTGTAGTCTGATCATTATTGTAAGGTACTGAACCTTCCTTGAGGGTTGGATCCTTCTGGCTCATTGTAATTTGAGCAGTGAGCTCTAGGAAGTGTGTCTGAATGCATATGCATTCCCCATTGTAATATTTACCTATACTATTGCAGAGTATCATCTTATTGTGGGTAGGTTCCCACCATGTTTTTTCCCTTAACCAGGTTTTCCACCTCAAAACTATTGGTGTTATGTGTGTTGCTATTATTGTTGTTATCTTTCTTTTTGTTGTAGTTGATAAGATCTGAGATTGTACTTAATTGGTTTAATCTAGTGAAAATTGATTCACCTCCCCCTCTCAATTTTTCTTCCTTGTTATTGCCAACAGATTTTGCGCATTTCCCTTAGCTATTATTTGTAGACCTATTTTTCTTACTTTGTATTGTCTTCCATTTCTATATGCTTTACACACATTAGCATTTTTTTTCTTTGCACTTGTGTTTCATCTATAACCCCAACATAGGTGTGATTTAGGTTTGTAAACCCAAACCACACCCTTTCTTTATGGTGTGATTTATGTTCATAAACCCAAACCACACCTATCTTATAGCAACCCACGATTTCCTTAGTGTAACCATTGCACACCACTAAATGTGTTGGCTAGGGTTTGTAGCTTAGCCAACAGTTATATCATGTTGGTCAGGCTACAAATATCGTCGTACACCTACACCATGATTTCTTTAACATAATCACCAACACTAATATTCCCACATCATTTTTTGGTAAACACTATCACTTTGTGTTGATTGTTCATAGGGTTTCAATACCCGATGATCATACCAAACTTTTTTCCAAATTGTTCATCAAGTTTTGAAACTTGATGAACATGTTTTTCATTTAAGTCCATCCTTATGTGAAAATCAAGTTTCAAAACCTAACTTGCACGTATAACCCAATCTTAAGTGCAAATCAGGTTTTGAAACTTGATTTTCATGTACTGCACTATCTTTTGTGCAAATTAGGTTTTGAAACCCGATTTGCATATTTTGACCTATCCCTTATGTAAATAGGGTTTGAAACCTGACTTGCAATTTTTTTTTTAAATATGAATTTTCTAACTTTGGAATAATTTGCTTAATAGATTTGTTGTTTCTCTATAAATGTCAGAGTCCTCCCCAAGAAAAAAAACGAAGTATAAATATCAAATTGTTCCCAAAAATCTTTGTGACTTCCAATGTCACCAATATCAAGGACACAAAAATTGGACACATTGATATGTCTACATTTTTTAACCGGGTGAAAAAGCAACCATTGGACCTGTCTATGGTGTCAATCCTCGACAATGGGTTCCTTTTGTCATTGTCCTGAAGGAACACAATGGACCACTGAGAGGGGGATGAATAAGTGGTGATCAATAAAAAATTTAAACTTCTAAAGAACTAAGCAACAATAACTTTAATCAAAACCCATGAGCAGAGAAATTAAATATATCAACACACACACAAGATGTATACCCATAATACAAGAATATACAAGGAAAACCCACAGTGGGAAAAACCTCGGTGAGAAGTGCTATTGGAGTCTACTACTCCAATCTAGCCTCACAAGTAAAATTGATTACAATGTTTAGGACACCAACCCAAGGAGCACCAACCCCTGAAGTTTATGGGCACCAACCCAAAGGAGCACCAACCACTAGCTTTATGGGCACCAACCCAAAGGAGCACCAACCCCTAGCTCTGAGCACCCACTCAGAGATTTATAGTGAAGGTATATTCAAATACATATTAAGTACCTTGTTACAAATGAGTTTTGTAACACCTCACAAATATTCTTCTCTTGAGATTGATTTGGCTCTCTTCTGCCTTTAGGTCTTTATGCCTCAATCTTAGCTCTCTGCCTTCAGATCTGTTCTCTGCCCTTTGTCTAGCTCTATTATGTTCACCTTCTGCATTCTACTCTGCCTTCACTCTTCCCTATCTAGTCATTGATATCTGATGCACTCTTTTTCTGATCTCTAATACTCTCTCTCTCTCTCTCTAGTTTGCATCACCTTCTTTCTGATCTTTGCAACTCTTTGTTTTTGGTCCCTCCTTCTTTCTCTCTTTTTTTGGTTTGCACACCCTTCTTCTTGAACTCTGCAACTTTTCTTTGCCTTCTTCTTTTCTATTTTGTCTGCTCCAGCTCTACACTTTTAACCTTTGGTAACTGATGCTCTCTATGTGGTTTCTCTTTGTTCTACTATGCATTTTTTACCACATCAACACACCTCTCTTTAGCACACTATATATCCTCTCTACACACACCATCAGTCAACTTGTTAAGATATCATTATTTTCCACCAACCAATGTCGAATCATATTTATAGATACTGCTAGATTAGATCAGCTCTGTACACATTAAATTTTTCTTCTACTACAGACTTGAATATTTTATTCAAGTCAGTTGTCTTGGAGCTCTGTAACTGAAGAGATTTTATTCTATGTCCTGAATAAGATCTCAGATCAACTTCTTGAATTAAATGCATCCTGACTATCTTCAAATCTTTCTCTATGCTTTGATTACTAAGTTTAGTAATCTTCCTCTGCCCAAAACGATCTGCAATCCTTCCTCAAGCCACACTGCCTGCTTGCAACTCAGTCTCCATTAATGTGTTTTCCATCCTCTATCGACCTACCTAGACAAGATCGACAACTACCATACTGAAATCCATCATCACCGACTTTTGCATATCTGATTTGTTTTGTCCACCAAGGAGCCATATGTCACCATTTACTTTGTTCAGATAATTCAATCAAGGTCGGTTAACCACCATGTAGATCATTTTACCTATCGACATACAAATATCTTCTTATTCAATGTCCAAGTCACTTGGTCAATACTGGTCAATCATACACGTGGACTTCCGAGTCTATCAACTTGCAGACATGGCCATAAAGTCAGTCACAATCTTCAATTATGTTGGCAAAATACCTTTTCATCTTTTCGACAGGGTGTCCTCTGATTCGCTTCATACATGTCACGTAGTCGGGTCAAATTTGGTCAATGCCCATGTGGACTATCGGGCTGCTCAGATCCATTGAACTTCATGTTGTACGCCTCGATATATGTTCTACTCACGTGGGATACATTTCTGTTATTCTCAAGAAGCCTTCACTTTACTTTTGTTATCCGGCGGGAACCTTGTGTAGCCTCTTACTTCATAAGGGATAAGGTTTCTCTCTTTTGTCTTTGCTTTTCCTTATCACTTTCTTATCCCGCAACTTTCTCCTTATCACCACGGGAACATGCGGGATAAGCTTTTCCTTCCCTTGACAAGAATCTTCTTCTTCTATGTTATCCCACACAACATTTTGTGTGCCTCTTAACCCACACGGGGTAAGGGCTCTCTCTCTCTCTCTCTCTCTCTCTCTCTCTCTCTCTCTCTCTCTCTCTTATCTTCACTTTTCCTTACCCCATGGCAATCTTCACATCCCAACTTGGTCATGCGGGATAAGTAGGCCCTTTAATTCCTTTTATTTTCTTATCTCACGGGACCACCGACATCATCCTTGTGTCATACGGGATAAGCACCTTCAATTAATCATCCCTCGATTTCTTATCCCGCGAGACCATTTCTCTCCAAGTTTCACCACGTGGGATAAGGAGTCACCTTTACTTTTGTTAGCATGCATGACATTCTGTGAGCTTATTAACTTGTGCGGGATAAGGAAATCCACAATATTCCCTCTTGTTTCTTGTCCCACATGACATTTGTTGGTCACTTTTGACACTGCAGGATAAGATGGAACATCTCTCCTCTTTGACCTATTTTGACTATCTTATCTTGGACAACCATCGTTGATCACTTTTGACAATGCAGGATAAGAGGGACCACCTTGTTCAAAAAAATTAAGTTATCCCACATGACCATCAGTGGTCACATTTTGACAATGCAGGATAAAGTATAACTATTCTCTTCACTTAAGTGTTATCCTGTGAGATTTTGCCAAGATCAAGAGCTCAATGAAAAGTACAAAAGAGAGACAAAATATAGGACAAGAATAAACTATATTCTCATCAATGGATCAATAGTTGTTTATACAATGAATATGCGCTTGCATATATAGGCAAGGCTATATGGATATGTGACCAGACAAACATGACATGTGGCTCAATAAGAAACAAGGGTAGGTTGGAAATAGGCGTGGTAGGTAGGAGAAACAATAAAATATTCCACATAAGGTGGATCACCCACCGAAGGTGGAATTATCACTCCACAATAAGTGGATATAATATAGTAGTAACAAGATCACACCATAAAAGGTGGAAATTCTCCTACACACACTATCCCAATGTGGCACAAACACCCAAGTGTCTCATACCTAAACTACTATGAAATGCATTTCCTAAGTAAGCTTAAGTAAGGTGTAATAATATCCAACATGAATAATTATTTACACCAACATCCCACCTTAAGTGAAACTTAGGGGAATGCACTTAAGTCTACAATGAAACTAAGCAATGCAAGATGGGTCCCAGCTATGAGGCCATGCTAGGTACCCATGTACAAATGAAAATGCATGCAAACCAATGCAATGAAATCTCTCACAAAGCGGGGAAAGGGAGAAAAACCCAATGGGAAAAAACCATCCCCCAAAAGGGAGATGAAAACTAGATACAAAGAACTCTCATAGAAGCATGTGAAAGAAAAAACCCCATGTGAGGAAAAAGTCCCCCCCCATATGAGAGAAGAAGAGAAGCTAGGAATCCCTCCCTCAATGTAGAATCTGCACCAATGGTAAAAGCTCGAGGATGAATGAAGAAACTGTTCCATGAACATCGAACAAAATTCCTCCCCTTAGGAAGAAACAAAACCAAAGGTATATCCATGAAGTCTCCCCAATAATGAAGGGAAGATATATGAAAAAAACTCATGATGAATGGAATTTCTGAAAACTACTCAAGTGTCCCTATGTTGATGCTGAAGGTTACCCCCTCCAAAGGTTGTGAACTGGTCCACACTGCTGAAAAAGGCACTCCAAGATCTAGTGGAGATGAATGTAGAACAAGTCCCAAAGACTCACATGTCTCCTCTAAGGATAAAGAGACCTCCTCCAACTGTTGTACATAAGAATCCACAACCATGTCAACCTCGAAAGAATGATCATGTAGAGAATGAACAAGAGGGTCAGAGTGTTCACTCACAACAATCAAAGAAGGATCATCTTCATCAAAGAGAAGATGTATATCATCAATGATGTCTCCCAAATCTACAATGTAGGATTCCACAAACAAACCTGCAATGTCTGTCAGATAATCATCCCAATGAATTGAAACTGGAAGACATGAAATATCCCGATGCACTGAATCACAAGAAGGAAAAATTGTCGCACTATCCGTATCATCAGGTGCAATAGGTGATGTGATATCAATAGGAGGAGATGAAACACAAGGCTCAAGAACGGGGTCACATGTGAGAATCCCCAAGTTCAAGTACCCAAAGTTCTCCTCAAAATCGGAATCATCACAAGAAGTGTGATCATCATGTGTAGAATCATCATATGTGAAATCATCATCATCAACAAAATTTGAAAAGGAGTATAACCAAGATGCATGATCAACCACCCCAGTCACAATGATAGCTCTAGTATCCAAGTCTCTAATGAAAACTAACTCAGGTGTGAACTCCACAAATATCTTAGTTTCCCCATGTGTGATTTGATAGATGGAAAGGAGATTGTTTGTCAAATGGGGTACACACAACACATCATTGAAGGAGTTATCCCCAATGGCAATAGATCCTTTCCCAATCACATCCATGTATGTATGATTTTCCATCAAAATATGTCGCATAGTGCAAGGCTCAAATGTAGAGAACATAGACTAAGAAGATGCCATATGATGAGAAGCCCATGAATCTAGAAGCCATATCCCTGAATCATGACTTGCAGTAGTACAAAGAGCTTTTCCTTTTCTTGTCCAAAAAGAGTGAGTCTTCCCACTTGTAGAGTCCATGAGTGCTTTCTCTTTTCGTTTTAATTGTGAGGAAGTGGAAGTTGATGAATCCTCCTTCTTATAGACATTAGGCAAATCAATGTTATGATTTTTGAGGATATGTGTGAGCTCATCAATCTTCTTAGAATGGCAACGACATTCCTCATGACCAACCTTTTTACAATAGGAACAAGTAGATCTCTCCCTCTTTGAAGAAGATGGTGCTTTGTCCTTAGGCTTTGGTTGCCATTTCTTCTTGCTTGAGTTGTCCTTTCCTTGATTTGCCACTAGTGCTTGAGACTTAGAAGTCTTAAGAATGCCCATGCTTATCAACTTAGTTTATTCCATCATCAACATTTCGGCGAAAGCATCAAATGTAGGCATTGTGTAGCTTGAACCCATTGTCATCCTATGGGTTTGGAAACTAAAAACAAATGTTGCATATTCTTGTGGAAGTTTGCCCATCAAATTGAAGATCAATTGAGTATCCTTCTTATCAATGCCACAATCTTAGAGTTGTGCCCTCAACTCTTTTGCCTTAGTGACATAATCTTGTATAGTATCAAAGTTCTTGGGATCTAGCATGGTGAGATCACTATCAATCTAATATCCCCTAATCTCATCAACTTGACCATACAAGTCTTGAAACTTTTGCCAAGCATCCATGATTAGAGTACATTCTCAACATGAAAAATGAGATCCTTTGATACATACTTTCTTAAGGTACCAATTGCCATGATATTTTTAGTGAGCCAATCCAAGTGACCAACATGATCAACCTTAGGATCAACGGGAGCAACAATAGTTCCGTCAATGTAATGAGTTAGTCCTTTTTCCATAAGTTTACTCCATACATCAATTTTCCAAGTAGCATAATTATGAGGATTTAAGAGAGGAAACTTAGGATAACCCATATCAGCAAAAAGGAAAGAACACAAGAGCACAAAAGCACAAGAGACACCCCCCAAATTCAATCAATCAAAGTACCCCCCCAAAAATGATTATTTTGGCACTTTATATGTAGTGTGTGTACAATAGACCACTTGCAAACAATGGAAAGGTGGACTTCTGATTTCATTTTACAATTTCCCCAATAGGCTGAGAACTACAATGCAAAAGACCAACAAGATAGATCTATGCAATACAAGTGCCAAATTGGCCAAAAAAGATCATATGCTGAAAGTACAATTTCTACCAAAAATCACTACAAATTGATAGCATATTATGAGAGTAGACACAAATTATGCACTTTAAAAAAAATGACACTTGCAAAGGAGTTCGTATGAGCCCAAACGGAGTCCCGAAAGTTGCAGAAACGGGGATTGGACAAGTATAGTCACCAAAAACTATGATTTATGAAATATATGTCCATCAAAATCAAAAAATAATGCCACCACAAGAAAGTACACAAACTTTTAGCCCATTTTTAAAAAAAATGCACCAAAAAAGGAGCAAAAATGAGCAAGATATGACCATTTGAAGTTGAACTGCAAAATCAAAAGCTCAACTGAGGGGGCTTGCCAAATTTTCAAAAAACTGATGACGTTAGTGATTCATGATGTTAAATTTGATGGCCATATGACTGTTGCAAAAACTTCACCTCCTTGTTGACTGACCATTTGTACAGTACAGACTGACACGTGCAGAACCAGATTGGCTAAAAAAATGACGTGCAATATGACGTGGCACAAGTTGCTGATGATGTGGCTACTAACGTGTCACTGAATGGGTAGGCTGATGTGGTAGCCAACTGGGTTGTTGATGATGTGGCAGTGCCCACATGGATGCCAAGGTGGCGGGACGACCCAGCGGGAAGGCGGAACATGGCTACTCGTGACAGCGCCGACGGGAGCTGCATCGACAGGCAATAAGGGAGGCAGGGCCAGTGCTAGTACCGGGAGGTGGGGCCGATGCCGGTAGGAGCCGCAACACTCAGCGGCGGTCGGTAGATAGAGCCGGCTTTGGAAGCTAGAGCTGGTATAGTTGCAGGTACACAGGCCCAGAACACGACACGACACGACAGTCAGAGGCAACGTGGCACGACATGACAGGAAGTATGGGGCCTGCAGAAAGATGCAAGAAAGGTATAGATCGGGGTGGGATCAACTCACCCCCCCCCCCCCCAAACAATAATAGTTGATTTTTTATTTTTTATTTAAAATTTTTGAAAATCCATACAGTACCACACAAATTGGGAAAAAAAAAATTCCAAGCCCGAAATTTGATTTTCACCAAAATAGGACAAATTTATACTCACAATTCATGGAAACAACCACCCAGATGCAATGGTGAGGTCGGATCTGGTCTATGATGCATCCAAAAGATGCTTCTCCTCAGATTTGCCTCTTAACATTGCAATAATGCCTCTCAAGGACGAATCATTGACACTCTAATGGCTCTGATACCATGTGAGATTTTGCCAAGATCAAGAGCTCAATGAAAAGTATAAAAGAGAGACAAAATATAGGACAAGATAAACTGTATTCTCATTAATAGATGGATCAATAGTTGTTTATACAATGAATATGCGCCTGCATATATAGGCAAGGCTATATGGATATGTGAGCACACAAACATGACATGTGGCTCAATAAGAAACAAGGGTAGGTAGGAAATAGGTGTGGTAGGTAGGAGAAACAATAAAATATTCCATATGAGGTGGATCACCCACCGGAGGTGGAATTATCACTCCACAATAAGTGAATACGATATAGTAGTAACAAAATCACACCATAAAAGGTGAAAATTATCCTACACACACTATCTCAATGTGGCACAAATACCCAAGTGTCTCATACCCAAAATACTATGAAATGTATTTCCTAAGTAAACTTAAGTAAGGTGCAATAATATCCAACATGAATAATTATTTACACCAACATATCATGTAGGGTATTCAACGCTTATCCAACATATTGCGGGATAAGAAGAAACATCATGTGTACCTCACAAATGTTATCCTGCGAGGTCAACACTCTTTCTCAGGAACGTCATGGGATAAGAGGATAGCCCGATTGATCCATCAACAATGTTATCCCGCAAGTTCATTTAACCATCAACCAACATGTTGCGGGATAAGGGGAACACCATTTTCTTTTCATCAGAGTTATCCCGCATGGTCTCTTGGTCGACATAGCTATTCTAATACAATAATGTCGGAGTAGTTTGTCCTATCGATATTACTCAATATTATTACTCTGCCTTTGTCAACTATCTTGATAAGTTACTTTGTATTCATCATTGCTATCTCGATATGACAAAACATGACATAAACTGCAAATGAGCCGACATCGACATGACATGTTGATCGCACATACTAATGCCCAACTTCTTTATTGGTTGATTTATCCCATTACGAATTCAAGCAGAATTGTGATGAGAAACTTCTAGATCAGCCAGATTTATATCAATATTTCTTGTGATGCTTATTTATCTGACCATAATGTGATCGGTATAACATAGTGGAGTCTTGCCAATATACATGATTTATTGTTTTCACAACCCCAGCTTTAGGACATCCAACAGGAACTTCATAGACATATCATGTGGCATTGTGGGAGTCTACAACAACACTATCTTCTTCAACAATCTAATCCATCAACCTGATCACTGTGATCTTTGTAAGTCTCTCCAACTTATGACATCAATCAATCTGATCTCAACAACTCTTTTACTTAATCTGCAGCTTGCAAGTTAACCTTCCTGGTTGACATCAATGGCACTCTTTTGCAACTTCATCAAATCAGCCTTGCACACACACAAGTTGACATCAATGACAACTTCAATGCCAACATGTGTTGGCATATGAGAAGAATATGTTGACATGATGATATTGTGTTGTCATTGATGTCAATATGCTGAAAGTGAACTGGCAATATGATGAGTGAATACGATTATTGAAGGTAAGCAACTGACAAAGAGAGCCAGTATGATGTTGTGAATCGGCATATGTGAAAAAGTGAACCGGTATGATGTTGTGAACCGGAACTGGTATGTCAGAACAAGAACTGGTATATGGAATGTTTTGTATCTAGGGTCCATATGGCATGACTACCGGTTGGTAGTCTCAACTTTAGGGTTTCCCATTGAAGTGTTTCGAGTCTGTGTGTTTCAACCGATGACATTGTGTGATGAGTTAGTATTGTAATAGAGATCAGATCATGTTGCCACGACAACCTCTTGCACGTGAAGGATCTTGCATGAAGGAGATTGATCCTATCTACCTCGAGAATGTGTGAAGTCTCTGCAAACGATGGAGAATGCGTGATGGGTTATAACCTCCAAGAAGTGGTGAAGAACAAACGATGGAGAATGTCTTGAGATCTGTTCAAGACCATTGTATTTAAATGCAAAGTGTTCAATGGTCAGGATTGAACCGACTAAATTTATCAACCTAAGTGTTTAGAGTTTAGGGTTTATGCTACTGACCTATCTGTTTCCTATAAGGTCGATGTGGTGTTTCATGCTGAGGTTGTTGGCAAATGTTGTGTGTGTATCTATGTGCAAAGATACATGATTCTTGCTAGACCAGTTGAGAGGATTGATACCTGCATAGTGTGTGTGCAGAAGGAAGGAACTAAAGTGGATCTACATTGGCTTTGAGTGCTATTACCAGATCATTGTAATACCTGTTGATCTCAAATCACTTCAATAGTTGGAAAATCCCTTAACAGGGTAGCTTTAACTAGCTTGTTGTAAATCCTTTAACAGGGTGACTCAAAGCCATTGAGTTCATAAAATCCTTTAACAAGGTAACCTCTAACAGGGTTTAACCCTTAACTAGGTATTCTAGCCATCCCTTAACTGAGTGATCCCTAACAGGATCGGTTCCTAACAGAACCTATTATAACAGTCTTTAACCAGACTAGGCTTCTAACAGAGCAGACTTCTAAAGAGTTCAAAACAGCTTGTGGGTATTCATCCCCACCGTGGTTTTTCCTAGTTGGGTTTCCACGTGAAAAATATTGTGTCATATGTGATGTCTTTTTCATGTGATGCTTTGTTGTTTTTTGTCAAGCGGTGAATCATGTTGATCTAGCAAGTTATTATATCTCTGATGATAGATTATTTGTTTATGCATAAGGACAAAGTGGAAATGAGGGAGTAGGTTGTATGAAAAGCTAAGAAGATTGACCAGTTCATGTCTTTCACAGTTGAACTGTGTTTAACCGGTAGTAATTTGGTTTGGACCAGTGTTAGGGATTGCCAGTAGTTTACAGTCTGCAATCAAACCGGTTCAGGAAAAGTTTTTTGTGCCTGTACTAATTCACCCCCCCTCTTAGTACCAGTTTGGTACTCACTTTTCATCATTGAGTTATCAACATGTCCTTGCTAGTAGGAAATCATGATCCCGAGTTTGTCCTAGCAACAACTGTATATTTTCACAAATAAAAAAGGAGTGTTAAGGACATATATGGAAAAGTGGTAGTCAAGCTTGATGCAGAGTTCTTTGATAAGATCTTAAAGTTCCCTGATGTAGAGGAATATGTACATATTACCATGGATTCAACACAAAAGTACTATGACAAGGATATTGAAAAATATAAAAGGAACATCAACACAAATTGGCTTGAGACATATAGGTCAATGATAACAAGGTGGCCAAAGACCCCTTACCGAGTGACTTCAAAGAAGACGTTAGTGATGTGATAACCCTTCTTAGTGGGGTTAAAGGTTTGCTATTATCTAGTATTTTTCAAGAATGGATGTATCAATACATCCTAGTGTATGCGGGAAAAGTTGGCGAATAAAACTTAATATGTGAAAATTTAGTTAAATACTAGTCCACACACACACACAGGACTTCTTGGTGCAAGCTATGGAGTAGTAACGTATTACTCAGCTTCCCAAGGAGGGTCCCATGGTTCTCTATCTCACAATGTCCCTCAAACCAACATTTTTTCTCTCAGATCACTGAGTAAAATGGTTTAGGGATGGCAAATGTAAGAACAAGGGATGCACTGATAGTTTTTAGAATGAGATGTGTTAAGCTATGTATGATCTTAGAAATGCAATAAACTAAATGATAAGATGACAAGATTAGTATGAATACTATCCTAGCATACTATATTTAGTCTATGATTGAGCTAAAATGATAAAGAAATTATACTAAACATGCATATTAGTCTAATTCCTGGTCTAAAAGAGGCTAAATGAGGAGCATAAAAATGATATGAAAAAGCTTGAAAGAATTTGAGCATAAGTGTAATGCTTCAAATTTGAAAGATGATTCTTAAAAATGGAGGAATGAGAGCTCTATTTATAGCATAAACAGGGCAATGGATGGTCAAGATTGAATGGTTTAATCAAGGGTTGAGTTTGAAAGTTGGGGATCCATGTGCACAATTGGCACCAATGAAATGGTGACAAGTGTCAACATAGAGTTGGGTTAAGAGAAGAGGTTGGAGGCATTAAAGGCCTGAGAAGACCTCATGGTTATCTAAAGGCTAAGGGTCAAGTCTAAGTTAGGCTTACCCACTGGATTAAGAGTTAATCCAAGGATAAACCTTTGTGCAAATGATTAAGAGATAATCATGGTCAAAGCATTAAAGGCTTGATGAGACCCTTGGGTTAGATAGAGGTTGAGTCAAAACAAATGTTTTAATCATGTAGGAGGGTTTGAGTTAACCATTAATGGTTATTGGAGACTTTGGGAATTAAGTGGTTGAAGGTTGAAAGCCTTCAATGGTTATCAAAGACTTTGAGCCATTTAGTGGTTGAAGGTTGAAAACCTTTAATGGTTATCAAAGACTTTAAGGGTTTTGAGAAGTGACTTCCCTTTGCTTAGGGATGTGACAAAGTTTAGAGGAGGGGTTAGGTTAATTAGAAGCGATTAGAAGATTCTAGAAGGGATTAGAAAGGGGTTTGGGATTTTGCAAGTGGATGGAGAGATAATAGGATTTAATTGAAATAAATTAATTTAATTCAATTTGGTTGCAATTTGGGGAAATTAAATAAATTAGATTTATTCAATTTAGGATAACTATTTAATTAAATTTGAATTTAATTAAAAGTGGATAGGGGGAATTTAATTGAATAAAATGATTTATTCATTAAATGGATATAGTGAATTTAATTTAAATAAATTGAGTAATTTACTTAATTAAATAGAGGAAGGTGGATAATTTAATTAAATTGGATTTAATCAAATAGAGAAATGAACATAAAATATTCATTTAGGAATATGGTCATTTTTATACGTCTACACCTAGTAATTAAGAAAGGAAACTCAAAGATGTATTGGGGAGAGCAGATTAGTGATGCAATCTACGATCAACTGTCTCAAGTGACAACCACCTTGAAATTTTATATGACCTCTTACTTTGTATACACTACGGCTTCAATGAGACACTTTCCAGGTTTCACATCTAAAGAAGATATGAGGCGGGTACTTTTTTATAAGTACTATTCTCACTTGACTCTCAAGCATAGTATAAAACATTTTAGAAGATTCAACAATGCTTTCTTTGTTGTTGTCATGTGTTCTCTTGACAAGGGTTTAGAGAAAAGAAGATTGTCAGATGATACATGAAAAAATATAAACAAGTTTGGATGTATATTTTTGCAATTTCTATCTTTATCATACATTAGGATTGGGTGCTTTGAAGGGTTTCCTTACATGTTGCCAAGGTACCCAAGTGAAAAAATTATGCAGATGGAGTTGAGACGACATATCATAATTGTGTACAACATGCAATCCGAAGCACATAAGGCTGGTTTCAAATCCCCCCTAACCACTAGTAGGTATATAGTGACCACATCTTACAAGGCTAAAGCCATGTAGATTGAAATGTAGTGGTTCACAATGAAAAATTTCAAACGAAGGGAGAATTTTGACTACTAGGTGATGTAGGACAAGCTTAGAAGGAGATACATACATGCCCATAGGATAGAAGATGTTTGGGTTGAATGTAGAGCTGGTAAAAATGTCAGAATGAAGGATTATTGTGGGCTCACCTTAGAGAAAATTGAGAATCTAAATCCTATAGACATCCCAAAGGACATGGAGGATGATGGAGACATATTGGATCCTACATATGTGCAAAAAAGTATATCGGATACTCCTCTTCCCTCTATTTAATGGTCTCAGAAAGAATCTATGTCCATTAGAAAAATATTCCAACCAATTCTCACTAATACAAATGTGTGGTTACAAAAAATGAGAATTAGGTTGAAATCTTTCAAAACAAGTTCTGAAGAAGACATTGAAGGACCTACAAGGAAGAAGTTTGAATTGAGGACCAAGAATAAAGAGGATTCTATTACTCTAAAAAAATCTCCCAAGTATAAATTCACTGTGGATAAGGATAATGAAAAAAGACAAGAGGAATCATCTAAGAAAGATGAGGAACATGTAGAAGAACACGTTGAACAAGAAGGAGAAAAAAAAGAATAATAATATCTGGAAGAGGGTGCACCAAAGCCTCAAACTACAACAGAAGATGAGCCTACACTAGAAGTATCTCCAAAGGTCTCCACTCATGTTTCTATCATAGTCACTCCTCTTATCACCAATGTACAATCTCTTCCTTGTGTTTTCATTGTATCTACTATATAGTCTTTACCTTTCATTTATGTTATTACATCCATACCTATTGTCTCTACTACACCTATTATTGTAGCAACAATTTTTGTCCAATCTCTTCATTTCTCCACCACAAGTGAGTCAATTTTTTATACTCCCCTTGATAACATTGGAAATGATTTTGGTTCACTTTCCTCTTTTCCCAGTTTGTTTGAAATGTCTACCACCATGCTTGATTCCACCTTGATTGACTTTGAAAATTTTATGTTTGATTCTTTGCCAAGTGTGTGAACTGTAGAAACCCCATCTACAGTAATGGATCACACTACACACATAGTAACAACCATTACTCAACAAAAAACAACATCTATTGAAGAAGTGGTAACAAGTGCAGAGTTGGATCCTACTCACCCCCCTTCGCTACAAAAAAAGACCCCAAAGAGAAAGAAACAAGCTATCTCCTAGATGAATTTGATTTTGGCCATCTTGTCCCTACAAAACCAAAAGTTGCAAAGAATTGCAAAACTATTTCAAGGGTGAAGGTTGACCAATTGGGAAATAAATACGCAGAAGTGGCTACACCTCCACTAGATAAAAAAGTTGAGGAAGTCTAAGCTTCTGATTATGTGATAACAAGGGTTGAGCATAGCAAGCAAAATCATGAGAGTTGCAAGGATGACTGGTAAGCCACTATGGATTCTCTAGTTTAAAGATATGACATAGACAAGACCATTAAAGATAAGCTGGAGATTTCAGTAGAACAACTAAGTGTTGTGTTGACTAAAGTTTTGATA
The DNA here is from genome assembly GCF_030272615.1 of Cryptomeria japonica. NCBI lineage: Eukaryota > Viridiplantae > Streptophyta > Pinopsida > Cupressales > Cupressaceae > Cryptomeria > Cryptomeria japonica. The sequence goes on along the minus strand of NC_081410.1, from coordinate 655,199,462 downwards.
TCAATTAAGAGACTTTTCTCTCAATGCTATCTGCAGATTATCAATGATCATCCTTTGTAGGTTGTTATTTGGCAAGGCAAAGGGAATTCTGGTAGAGATAGATTGGTATCAAAAAATGAAATTAGTTATCCTCTTGTTTGGATTTTGCTTACAATGAACAAGGTCAACTATGGTGACCCCACTACCAATGTTTTCTTGAAACCATTTGGGAAACAAGTCCATGAGTTTATCAAATGTTTATATTGAATGATCCAACAAGGAGCTATACCATTCTAACGCGGTTCCTGTTAGGTCTCAGAGACAACTGAAGGGGGGGGGGGGGGGGGGTGAATCAGTTGTCCAATAAATTCAACCAAAATTAACTTAACCAAAACTTAATGCTGAATACTGGTAAACCAAACTTTATTGTTGGTAGATAGTTATATCAGTTAATTGCAGTACCAGTAAAGATTAATGCATGAAACAGAAAGAAAATAACATCCACAACACATAACACAAATATTTGTATGTGGAAACCTTGTAAGGGGAAAAACCACAGTGGGAAACCTTACCCACAATCAAATGATACTACTGCAGATAGTATGTGTGTACAATATGGATTCTGCACATGGAGAAAGGCCAGCTGCCTAGAGCTCATTGCTCAATCACAAAATGAGAGTCACACTAACTACAATTGGATGGTTAAATCCAATGATAATGTACTGCATAAAATAGCATCTTCATATGCTGGATTCAGTACCGGTTTAGTTCTGATTACCTTCACAAAAACCTTCCTTCAAACTTCAAATGATGTCTACGTGCATAGCTCTAGTTATTTTTGCATATACCTTATTACAATTCCTTTTTCTTATCACATATCAATCTCTCAAATGAGATCTTACATTTATACCATAACCTAAGACCAATTGAATAGGTCGGCTCACTAAAAGATATTACAATAAAATCAATTACAAATAAATCAATATCCGATGCATGATGTCGGCTCAATGCATTTACAATAATAATAAATCATCTCCATAACATGTCGTGCTGATCTAGAATAGATATGCATGTCAGTGCGTATCCTGGACCTATTTGCTGATAACAACAAATATGCAAACCTGAATAAACAAATAACCAAATCGCCAAAACCAAGTGATCAAATAATGTCTTCAACATAACCAAGTAGTCTCCAAGTCATTCCAAGTGCCGGTGGACAATATAATATATCGGTGAACCAAATATCAATGATTGTGCATAAGTCTCTGACTTGCCAGTGAACATAACCAAAATCTCCAAGTGCTGATAAGTGTTGACAAGCGATGACAGGTGTTGATATCAATGACAAAACCATATCAACATATCCAAAATGCCAACAATCTACCCCTTTGGCATTGATGGCAATACAAGATGGAAAAATCATCAAAGTACCAAAACAAAAATGCCAAAAATGCCAAAAACCAATAATCTCCCAAAGAGATCATTAGCCAGAAATGAAAATATAGATACAGAGAGTAATCAATCTCTCCCAAAGTAACAATCTCTCCCCCCAAGGGATAATGTGTTTTTCCATATCAATCTCTCCCCCTTTGACATCAAATGCCAAAGCATTACAAAAACCGGTTTCAAATACAAAATACCAACTTATTATACCAACTACTCCCCCTGAGAAGTAGCTCTCCTCATCAAAGCCAGAAAAAGATATCTCTGTTAATTCTGTCGGTTGATGACAAACATCAACTGTCTAAGTCTCTACTGGTGGGGGTAGGACTCCAAGTTGCTCTCTGAGATATTCAAAATTCTCCTTAGGCAAAGGCTTTGTAAAAATATCTGCAATTTGCTCTTTAGTATTCACATAAACCAATTTCACTTCTTTTGCTTCAACATTCTCTTTTAGAAAATTGAATTTGATAGAAACATGTTTAGTCTTAGAGTGGAATATCGGGTTCTTTGATATATCAATTGCTGCCATGTTATCACAATAAATAGTTATAGGTTCCTTGCATTTTACCTTTATGGCCTTCAACATTTGTTTGATCCATAATACCTGTGTACAATTAGTTGTTGTTGCAACATATTCTGATTCTGCTGTTGATAGACTTGTACAACTTTATTTCTTACTCAACCATGAAATTAGTCTGCTACCAAGAAAAAATGCTCCGTCAGTGGTGCTTTTTCTGTCATTGACATCTCTTGCCCAATTAGCATCTGTGTATGCACATAAGTCAAAATTTTCATCTCTAGGATACCGTAAACCAAGATTTGTAGTGCTTTGTAGGTACCGGAAAATCCTCTTTACTGTCGATTCATGATTTTCTGTAGGATTACTCTGAAATCTTAAAAAAATACATATTGCATTATCAGGTCTTGTTTGTGTCAAATACAATAAACCTCCTATCATAGACTTGTATCTAGTCAGATTAAAAGGTGTTGATTCATCCTTCAAAGATAATTTATCAGTTGTAGTCATAGGTGTGCTTACCGGTTTAAAGTTTTCCATGCCAAATTTCTTTAGTAATTCCTTCAAGTACTTAGATTAACATAGGAATATACCTTTATCAGTTTGTGAAATCTGCAATCCTAAAAAGCATTATATCTCTCCAATCATAGATATTTCAAATTATTGTTGCATTTTGTTAGAAAATTCTTTGCACAAACCATCTTCTCCTCCAAAGATTATATCATCAACAAAATCTTCAATAATCAAGATGTCATCATTAGTCACTTTGTAGTATAGATTGATGTCAGCATTACCTTTAGTGTAACCAAGCTTGAAAAGATATTTGTCCAATCTAGCATACCAAGCTCTAGGAACCTGTTTCAATCCATATAAAGCTTTCCTTAACCTGCAAACCATGTCTTTGTTATTTGTCAAAGAAAATCCATCACGTTGTTCAATATAAACTTCTTCTTCAATATTTCCATTCAAAAATGCACATTTAACATCCATTTGATATACTTTATAATTTTTGTGTGTTGCAAAAGCCAATAAAAGTCTAACTGCCTCAATTCTAGCTACCGGTGCAAAGGTTTAATTGTAATCAATTCCTTCTTTCTGTGAATATCCTTTACATACTATTCTTGCTTTGTTTCTGATTACCTTACCATCTTCATTAAGTTTATTTCTGAAAACCCATTTAGTTCAAATTACATTTTTGTCTTTAGGTCGAGGAACTAATGACCAAGTGTTATTCCTTTCAATTTGTTCCAATTCATCTTCCATAGTTTTAATCCAATATTTATCTTCACTTGCCTCATTAATTGATGTAGGTTCAATTTGAGAAATAAGACATACCTCTTCATTTGCCAATCTTCATCTAGTCATAACTCCATGAAATTTGTTTCCAATTATCTAATCTTCAGAATGATTCAATCTTACATACCGGGGTGTTTTTGCTTGCTGCTATTCTTCAGTGACTGTTGAATCTCCAGATGATGCTGGTGTAACTGGATCACCATTCTATACCGGTGCATTCACAATAGGTTCATTTGTGATTATCTCTATTGCCGGTTCAAAGTCTGTGTACCTTGAATTTCCTCTAAATTGTTCATCAATCTTCACATTTGCACTCTCAACAATTTTTTGCAATCTCTTGTTAAAACATCTATATGCCTTTCTCTTAGATGAATAACCAAGAAATATTCCTTCATCACTTCTAGGATCAAATTTTCCAATATACTCATCTCTTCTAATATAGCATTTACTTCCAAATATTCTAAAATATTTAAGAGTAGGAGTATTACCAAACCATAGCTCATGTGGGGTCTTACCGGTTTCACCTCTGATGTGAACTCTGTTGAATGTATAAACTATTGTATTGATCGCTTCTCTCCAGTATATATGAGGTAGATTTTCTTTTGATATCATACTCCTGACTGCATCCAATATAGTTCTATTTTTCCTTTCCACAACTCCATTCTGCTAGGGTGTTGATAAATGTCTTCTGATCCCATTCACTTCACAAAATGTATTGAATTCCTTAGATGTGAATTCACCTCCTTGATTTGATCTCAAACATTTGATTTTCTTGTCGGTTTCATTTTCTATCATCACCTTGAATAGTTTGAATTTCCCCAATGCTTCAGATTTCTCCCTGAGAAAAGTAACCCAACACATTCTAGAATAGTCATCAATGATTAGCATAAAATACCTATCTCCTTGTATACTTCTAGTTCTTGCTGGACCACATAAATCAGTATGAATTAAATCAAGAACATTGTTAAACTTTTCTGGAATACTCTTGAAAGTTGCTCTAACATGCTTTCCAAATTGACATTCCTTACATACCGGATTGTGAGGTTTAACAATCTTAGGTAAATCTCTTACTGCCTTAGTAGTACTGATTTTCACACTGCAATCAAAATTTACATGACAAAGTCTCTTATGCCATAACCAACTTTCATCAATATGTGCAATCAAACATGCTTTCTCACTGTTGTTCAAATGAAAGATATTACCTCTAGTCTAATTACCGGTTGCAATTTCCAAACCAGTTCTGTTTAAGATTTTGCATTTACCATTCTTGAATTGTAACTGAAATCCTTTCTCAACTAATTGACCAACACTCAAAATATTATGCTTCAAACCTTCAACATAGTAAACATTATCAGTATTGTGCTTACCATCAAAAGATATAATGCCTTTTCCTTTGATCAAACAAGCTTTATCATCTCCAAATCTTACTAGACCTCCATTGTATTCCTGAAAGGTTAAGAATTTACTCTTATCACCAGTCATATGATGTGAACATCCTGAATCAATAATCCATTCATCCTTATCTTCAACTTTAGCTACCAGGGCCTGCTCTACCGGTTCAACAATAGGTGTTGGTTGATCTTCTGTTATAGCAACAAAAGCCCATCCATTGTTTGTCAGATCCTCATCAAAATCATCAGTAACTCCTTCATCAGCATAATAACAAGATTTGTCTCTATTCTTCTTAAACTTGTATTTCTGATAGTCATGGTTAGGCTTATATGTTCTTTTAGCTTTTTCTCTTAATCTTGCATGTCTATCAGGGCATCTAGAAGCCATATGACCAATCTTATTATAGTTAAAACATTTAAAGGGTGCTTTACCTTCATACTTACTTCCAATTGGACCTTTAGGCATTTTCCTAGCAAATAGTGCTTCAAGTTCTTCAAGTTCTTCATTTTCTCTCCTGCTTTCTTCAAGTTCTCTTGCATAGAAGGCTTTCCAATTAGATTTAGCTGATGATGATGATGATGCTGCAGTTGATGATGATGCCTTGAAAGTTAGATCTATCTTAATAGTAGCAACAGGACCAAATTCCTCAAGCTCAAAAGCTAAAAGTTTTCCAACCAAAGTTTCTCTAGATACTGATGCACTAGGCATTGTTCTCAATTCATTTATAGCAGTAACTTTCATTTTCTATGCAGGTGGCAAAGCTATTGGAACTTTAGAAATAATCTCATCTTCACTTTATGTTCCTCCACAACATTGTATACCCAAAACAATTTCATTTACTCTTTCCATAAAAGCAGAAATTCTTTCTTCTTCTTCTATTTTCAGACTTTCATACCTGACCTGGAAGCATTCAAGTTTTGCAATTTTGACTGTAAAATCTCCTTCATTCCATGTTTCTAGTTTGTCCGAAATATCTTTAGCAGTAGATCTATCTGACAATCCCATGATCTGCTGCTCTGATAATACGCTCAAAAGTGCTTCTCTTGCTTTGCAATCATTTTCCTCATCTTTAGCCAAGTTAGGTGGAATAGGTTGACCTTGAATAGGAGAAGTATAGCCATTCTTTGTAACATCCCATATGTCCTTTCCAATGCAATTCAAATGTGTCTCCATCCTGATCTTCCATATGCCATAGTTAGTTCCATCAAGTTTCAGACTGTCCTTCCTGAAATAGTTAAGTGGCATTGGATCTCCTCAAGTTGTTAAACCTCTGCAAAAAGAGAACTAGACTGTGATACCAATTGTTAGGTCCCAGAGACAACTGAGAGGGGGGGGGGGTGAATTAGTTGTCCAATAAATTCAACCAAAATTAACTTAACCAATACTTAATTCTTAATATCGGTAAACCAGACTTTATTATCGGTAGACAGTTATATCAGTTAATTGTAGTACCGGTAAAGATTAATGCATGAAACAGAAAGACAATAACATCCACAACACATAACACAAATATTTGTACGTGGAAACCTTGTAAAGGGAAAAAACACGGTGGGAAGCCTTACCCACAATCAAATGATACTACTGTAGATAGTATGTGTGTACAATATGGATTCTGCACATGCAGAAAGGCCAACTGCCTAGAGCTCACTGCTCAATCACAAAATGAGAGTCACACTAACTACAATTAGATGGTTAAATCCAATGATAATGTACTCCATAAAATAACATCTTCATATGATGGATTCAGTACCGGTTTAGTTCCGATTTCCTTCACAAAAACCTTCCTTCAACCTTCAAATGATGTCTGCATGTATAGCTCTGCTTATTTTCGCATATACCTTATTACAATTCCTTTTTCTAATCACATATCAATCTCTCAAATGAGATCTTACATTTATACCATAACCTAAGACCAATTGAATAGGTCGGCTCACTAAAAGATATTACAATAAAATCTGTAGCATAGGATATAGGGAATCATCACAAGACAAGATAAACGTAATAATCTCAATCACAAATGCATTCATTGCAATGAATCTATCCTAAACAACACTCAATGGAGACATGAGATAAAAATCATTCAAAAAATGAAAGATTATGCAAACCATAGACATGACTTGAACGCTCCTTCATGCGGCTCCATTGTTCTTCTTTCCTCTTCAAACGGTTGGATTGTGGATCTCACCTACAAGTGCACACACACAATTGAAAGCAAGATGGACATTGATTATTGATCAAGAGTACTAGAAGCATAAATTCGATAGCATAATTACCAATTCAAGGCCTTTGATTGAAGAAATTCATCCAATTTATAGAAGAATTGGAGAGATGACAAGATTAGCATGATTCAATTCAAATGGAAATTGCAAATCAATATGACAAATTATGACAAATTATGCACTTTCTATGCAAAATTTGTTGATTGATAATTTATGACAAATTATGACAACTTCAATGTCAAAATTGATTGATTGTCAATTATGACAAATTATGACAAATTGAAATGTCATTCCCATAGAATTAGGAGATGAAATAGGAGGGAAAAGAAATTAGAAATTAAGAAAATTAGAAAATTGAAAAAGAGGAAAATTAGGAATTAGAAATTAGGTAAATTAATTAATAATTTTTCATTTATTAATTAATTTACAAGAGGAAGAATAATTAGCCAATTAAATAAAGATTTAATTGTAATGAGAAGACCTAGGATTAATAAATAATTTAGTAATCCTAGAGGAAGAAATGACAAATTAGGTTAAATGAATAAATCATAAAACCCTAGAAGACGAATTAGGTCTTGAAAGATAATTGACTCGATTTGATTTGATTTTGGATTGATAAATGACCGATGCGATAAATGATTTGACTGAAAAAATGTGCCAATTGACGAGGAACAATGACAAATTGATCCAAATTGACATAATTGAGACAGACAACAATTGATAGCGAAATGATCGCAAAATGACAAAATTGACAAAAGGATGAGGATCGATGATAAAATAGATTGCAAGATGAGAAGATTGGAAATGACCACGATCGATGACAAATCGATCGCCAAATGACAAGATCGAACATGACAACGATCGATGACAAATCGATCGTTAAAATGACAAGATTGAAGGATTGATGATAAATTGACAAGATTGATAAGAGGACAATGATCGATGACAAATTGATCGCAAGATTGATAGGATTGAAAAGAGGACAAAACCCTAATTAGGATTGACGATGTCCAAAATGATAAGATTGATGATAAGATTGATAAGAGGACAAAACCTTAATTAGGATTGACGATGTCCAAAATGATGACAAATAAGCATGCACATTGATGCGGCAGGATAAAATTGATCAAAATCATGACTGAAGATTGTTGTTGACAAGACCAAATTCAAACACGAGACAAAGGAAGAATGTAGAAGAATGACTCGATGTTTGCAAATGATAAAAACCAAGTGCGTGACATAGGAGAAATGTTAATGCGATGCAAAAACCTAAAATGAGGCAATGCGCAAGTGTTAAAGTATGACCTCGCAAGCGTTGACCATTTTTAGGTGTCTACATTTTGCCCCTCTTTGAGACAATGCAATTTTAAGCATTGTTTCAAAGAACAATAATGAAAATGCCCCAGACAATAACAATGACATATGCATGCCCCCTCGAGGAATTGGCCGGAAATGTCTAGAAAAGAGGCCAATTGATCGATAAAAAGGAGAGGATCGAACGGACTGACAATCGGAGATCGGATGCATGAAGGACAAGCACTTGAAGATGCAAAAGACTGTGACCAAAATAAGATGGAGAGGGTGCACGTCCATCTATGCACTGACAAAGATCTATAAATAAGGCCAAGAGAGTGAAAATTGTTCATTTGCACTAGCCCAAGAAGAGGATTTGTTGCTCTGGAAAAGGACACTTGCAGAGAGATGGTGAACATTCCAATGGCGGATCACCTTGGAGAATGTGTACGCACATTCAGACGACCGGACAACGCAGGAGCAGCAGTATGGATCTCAAAAACCCATGTTTTCAATTTCATGAATTTGACTCGTTTGCGGGACATTGCGGGGCCCACAGGGGATGCAAAAGAGGACTTCTGTGCTTGTGTAGTCTAATTCTGCGCTTGTGTCATGTCTTCTGCGCTTGTGTAGGAGGACACAAGCGCAAGTTACCTGACACAGGCGCAGGTTCTATGACACAGGCGCAAGTGTGCATTGGAAACTCTAATTTTGGTCAAAACGGCATACAAATGTTCCGGAAAGGGGGGACAAGGATAGGATAGGTCAAATGAGATGAAAAACACCCTGATTAGACATGAAAAAGAGGAAATGCAACCCGTAGGAGCAAACCCTAAAACTGACAAAATTTGCCCCAATTGTGATGCAGAGTTGACAGTATCCGTTGATCACATGGGAGAATCGACCAGACTGTTTCATGCTACGACATAGACTCAGGAGCACAGAGAGAGACACATTAGCAGGACTGGGGATATATTACATCACATACATGCTCGAGATTAGGGCAAACACAGGATTGCTTACCGCATTGGCAGAGCGATGGCATTCGGAGACCTCCTCATTCCATTTGGCGACTGGCGAGGCGACAGTGACTCTAGAGGATGTATGGCGCATCCTCCGCATTCCGATACATGGGGAGATGATAGAGTATGACCCAGTGACAGGTAGAGATGCATTATGCAGGCTATTTGAGTGTGACACAGATGACTTGGACATTGTCGAGAGGGAGATCGGCTGGGAGAGCATGGCTTCCGAGTATGATCGACGATATGTGGTGATAGCAGTGGTGATAGCATGTCTACTGGCAGGAGACAGACGAGGACATGGATTCCCTATTGGATGGGGAAGAGTGCTAGAGCGGATGGCGACAGAGGGGACGGTGTATGCGTGGGGACCATGTGTACTGGCTATGTTGTATTTTCAGCTGCATCAGATAGCGTATCAGGGAGTTCAGACGCTGAGCTGTGGAGTCACATTGCTACAGGTATGGGCATTTGAGCACATAGCCATATGTCGACCAATTACAGATAGACAGGTAGTACCACACCGACCATATGTGTATTGCTATGGTGGAGCACTGAGACAGGGTCCTTTTGGATACATATTACATTGGCGACATGAGCTAGATAGACTGAGAGAGTTCATATGGAGGCCATATCGTGATTGCCCGGGATGGTCAGATGATAGTGATGAGCTGCCTTATTGCAGACAGGAGAGGTACTTGATTGGGCGGCCAGTGAACCGCCAGAGAGTGATTGAGTTGTACCTACCAGAGAGAGTCAGACGATAGTTTGGAGAGAGGCAGGATGTACCTAGGAGGACTGCACACTTTGCCCGATCTCACAGAGAGATGAGTCAGTGGGGGAGTATGATTCAGCCACACATAGCCTATGCCGACTTTGCACAGCTACAGCCGAGACAGTGGGATTGGAGGTTAGATGTGGCAGACGCTGGGACGATAGATGAGTATGATAGATGGTTTGCACGATGGCAGCCAGTGCCATTGACAGATCCATATATTCCAGTGCCGAGGTGACAGGAAGACTTCCCACTCATAGGAGAGGAGGAGGGAGATGAGGAGGATGAGGAGGAGGACGGTGATGAGGATGGGGATGACGAGGACGGAGATGAGGATGAGGGCGGGGATGACAAGGACAGGATGAGGATGAGGATGACGGAGATGGGGATGGGGATGACGAGCAGGAGGCATGGCAGGATATACCCATAGAGCCGGAGACAGCTAGGACAGAGGAGATGGAGATGTGCAGGGCTACCATAGCGAGTCAGCAGGATCACATTGAGACTGTAGAGAGACAGCAGGACCAGTTCAGAGCGGAGATAGCTAGACTCACAGCGGCTCGAGATGCAGCGATTGCTCAGGCACAGTGAGAGGAACAGAGAGTCACTGAGTATATTGGGTCGATTCGGGATGCCAGTGTACGGGAGCTAGGATAGATGCTGGTAGAGACCGGAGAGCAGATACGCCATTGGAGGACACTATATGAGAGTGCAATTCCACCAGAGCAGAGAGCACCTTCATATCGGGCACGATCGAGGATAGAGAGCAGGACACGCTCTTGGAGGTCATTGAGTAGCATGGGGGTGAGTGGACCTATGAGACCACCACAGCCAGGACCAGGAGGGACATCATCCGCGAGACATGGCAGGGATGAGGAGGATAGAGGGAGCACCCAGTGACAGAGGCACATGCTCCTTACGACAAACAGTAGACATTATGTAGTTTGACATTTTGTAGTCAGCCTGCGGGCCATACCTAGGACAGATAGTCCAATTTTGTACTCCGATATTATTTTGACATATGATATGATATGCATCGATATGATGGGATGCAATGTGTTATGATTTGTAGTTATTTTTCTATGTATGGATGACTTATGTACTTGTTTATGAACATGTATGGATGGATTTTTATGTATTTTTGATGTATTTTATGAAATGAAATGGATAAAATGCTTGATGTGGTGCAAATGTAATGCAAATGTACTAACCAATGAATGCAGGATGCAGCATATGTGTTTGGATATCGGAGCACTAGACCGAACTGACTATCCGGACTGATGGAAGAAATGTTAGTAAGAAATGAGATAGAGGGCAGTTAGAGATGACGAAAAACTTGCTTTCAGTAATGCACTTTGTAGGTGAGAACCTTTATTTTTATGTAGCAAAATGGATGCGTAGCATCATGGCATTGAAGGCTAGAGCTGAAATGCAACCCTTTTTGCAAAAGACAGACACATCACAGACAAACGACAATCACAATCAAAAAAGAAAAAGACCATGAGCCATCCCGGTCACTCTAAATCACTCAGTGACATCATCGAGCAACATAGGAACATGACCGAAGCTAAAGATAAATCAATAAAAAGATAAGATGCACAAATTCCAACAAATCAAACAAACATCTAGATCTTCGTTGTCAAAAGTTGAAAGTGCTGATAGGACGATCATGCTGTCTGGTTTCAGGAAATGCGGTACCCCGTCTAAGACAGGACACAGTCTGGTTTCGAGTATACCACACCCTGTATAAGACCCATGATAATGTGCCAAGGATGAATGATTTTGAGGTTGATTGATATGACAACTCGGATCAGTTTGAATGTCTGGTTTGAGTGAAAAAGTTCATCTGTTTAAGCGTGATTTCATTAAAGCACAATGTTTGATTGATTGCGAGGCATTGGATGGATGCTCAGTGATCTGTCTATGCACAAAGGGGATCCTTTATTGCAAAATGCTTATTTTTGGAGTTCAATGTTTTTGAAATGTTTTTGCGTTCATTTTTTCAGGACTTTTTATGATTTTTAGGGATTTGCATTTTTTTCAGTTTTTAGATATTTTTTGAGGACTTTATTTGATTTTTTTGAAGATTTTATTTTTTTTCAGGACATTTTGCAATTTTTTTGAATTTTTTAAGGACTTTTTTCAATTTTTAGAGATTATTTCAGGACATTTTTCAATTTTTAGGATTATTTCAGGACATTTTTCAATTTTTAGAGATTTTTTTTCAGGACATTATTGGATTCAAAATTTCCAGTGATTGATCATGACAAGGGGAAGGCACCCAATGCGCAGCTGAAAGACACATAGACCTGGGACCAAAACATATGTACAAGAAACTGGAGTAGGCAAGACAATGATTGACCAATAACAGGCCTGGAATAGAACATTGGGTCGAGACAAAGATAGGCATGATAAACTAGCTGAGAAAAACATAGCTAGAAGTCATGATAGATGACGAAGCAATAATCTCATTACTCATGGCGCCTGATTGCCAGGTTTTCACCATGGTACTTGCTCAAAGCGCCTGTTTGCCAGGTTTTCACTAGAGGGCGAATCATTTTTTCTTTACTTTTTTGTTTTGCTTTTTTCTTCTTTTTCTCTTTTTTTTTGTTTTTTTTATTTTTTTTATTTTTTCATTTTTTTGTATTTTTCATTTTTTCATTTTTTTGTATTTTTTCAGGATCATATTTGAATAAGTACCGATAGAGAATTATGCCCAGTACTTGCGAAGATGCATGTTGTTGATAGGATCGGACAGAGGTTCACCTTCTGGGGTAGCAAGCTGATATGCCCTCGAGCCATATGCTGTAGTTACTATGAAAGGACCAACCCAACCAACCCAATTAGGTTCAAACTTGCCCTTGATGATGTCAGTAGACTGTGCATTCTTGGGGTTTGCTTTTAAAACCAGGTCTCCCACTTCGAAGTGTCGCCCTTTGACTTTCTTATTATAAGAGCGACTGAGACAGTTTTGATATGCTTGTAAATGTGTCAGAGCTGTCTGATGCTTTTCATCTAACATCTCAAGCTGATGCAGCCAAGAGACTCTGTGTGTCTCATCATCAATCAGGTGTTGCAAGGAAACCCGCAAGGAAGGAATCTCGACTTCCAAAGGTAAAATGGCTTCTGCACCATACACCAAGGAATAAGGTGTTACGCCAGTAGGGGTGCGGATAGAAGTGCGATAGGCCCATAGTGCTGGATTTAACTGTACATGCCAATCTCGACCAGCGTCATTGACAACTTTCTTCAGGATCTTGATAATGGTTTTATTTGATGCTTCGGCTTGACCATTACCTTGTGGATAATACGGACTGGAAAAACGATGTTGAATATGAAACTTGTCACAGAGTTCTTTGACATCTTTATTCTTAAAAGGTCGACCATTATCTGTGACTATGGCAAGGGGTACCCCATATCTGCATATGATATAGTTCAGCAAGAATTTTGAAATTTGGACACCAGTGATATAAGTCATGGGGATCGCTTCGATCCACTTTGTAAAATACTCTGTAGCTGTAATGATGAACTTGTGTCCATTTTCAGATGTTGGGAGAATCTTGCCAATAAGATCCAATCCCCACTGAGAAAAGGGCCACGAAGATATAACAGAATGAAGCTCTTGAGCTGGTGCATGAATATAATTTCCATGAATCTGGCATTTATAGCATTTCTTAACAAACTCATGAACATCTTTTTCCAGAGTAGGCCAATAATACCCAGCACGAATCAACTTTTTGGCTAAGCTAAGACCATTGAAATGGCCCCCACATATACCGTCGTGAACCTTGTGTAAAGCCGTTTGTGCTTCGTCAGAATCCAAACACCTGAGGAGGGTATGGTCAAAGGAATGGCGGTAAAGAGTGTCGGCGATGATGACATATTTGGCTGTCTGTCGGATAAAGGCTCGACGTTGGTTAGCGGAAAGGTTAGGTGGTAAGGTTTGGGATTTCAAATACTGATATACGTCATTGTACCATGGGGAGTTGGGACCAACAAGAATGCACATCACATCAGCTGTCGGAATGTCAAAAGAGGGGACCAGCAATTGTTCTACCAAGAATTCACACTTGTCCATATTATGAGGCATATTCAACATGGAAGCAATCGTAGCCATTGCATCTGCCGACTTGTTTTGCATTCTTGGCACTTGACTGAAATGGATAGCTGTGAATTTTGTCTTGAAGAAATCTACCATGTGCTTATAAGGAATAAGCTTTTCGTCTTTTGTTTCGTAGTCATCGTTGACTTGTCGGATGACTAATTGAGAATCTCCATAGACTTGCAAATGCTTGATGTTCCAGTGGACTGCTACTCGGAGTCCTGTGACCAGTGCTTCATACTCTGCAATGTTATTGGTACAATGGAAAGTTATTCTGTAGGACTTTGGAATAGTGTCACCTTGAGGGGTGACAAATAGATTACCAGCTCCGGACCCGAACTTGGTATGGGATCCATCAAAGTATAACTTCAATTCATTAGATGGTGTGAGAGCAAAGACTGATTCATCTGGAAAATCGGTCAACATGGGATGGTCGTCAGAAATAGGAGCGTCTGCAAGTTGATCTGCTATGATTTGTCCCTTTATCGCCTTTTGCTCCATATACTCAATATCAAATTCACTGAGGATCATGACCCACTTTGCTAGGCGACCTATCAAAGCTGCTCGGCTAAGCAAATATTTTAAGGGATCAATTTTTGCAACCAACAATGTTTGGTGGCTTAGCATATAATGTCGGAGCTTTTGTGCTGCAAATACCACTGCTAAGCATGCCCTCTCAATAGTTGAATAATTTAATTCATAACCAACCAGTGTTCGGCTGATATAATAAATAGCTCTTTCTTTGCCATTCTCATCTTGTTGAGCCAAGAGAACTCCTAATGCTGTTTCAGTTGCAGAGATATATAATAAAAATGGCTTTCCGTCTATTGGAGGCATTAGAATAGGTGGCGACAACAAATATTCTTTGAGAGCTTGAAAGGCTGATTGACATTGCTCAGTCCATTTAAAAGTGACACCTTTGTGCAGTAGATGTTGGAATGGATGACATTTGTCAGCCAACTGAGCTATGAAGCGACGAATTGACTGGAGCTTTCCTTGCAGACTTCTTAATTGCCGGAGATTTGAAGGTGGAGGCATATCCATTATTGCTTTGACCTTGGCGGGGTCGACCTCAATGCCTCGGTGAGAAACAATGTATCCGAGTAATTTGCCAGTTGTAACACCAAAGACACACTTTTTTGGATTGAGCCTGAGTTTGTAGGTCTCCATTCTGTCAAAGATTGGGCCCAGGATGGCTAGATTACTATCTCTGGTGACAGATTTACATAACAAGTCATCAACATAATCCTCCATCAAAGTGTGCATGAAATCATGAAAAATTGTCGTCATTGCTCTTTGATATGTTGCACCTGCATTTTTGAGACCGAAGGGCATCACATTCCAGCAATAAGTGCCCCAAGCACATGTGAATTCGGTCTTATGTTGATCTTCAGGTGCAATACGGATTTGGTTGTAGCCGGAGAAACCATCCATTAGTGAAAGCATCTCATATCTAGCCGTCATGTCCACTATGATGTCTATGTTTGGCAATGGAAAATCATCCTTAGGGCATGCTTTATTGAGGTCCCCAAAATCTGTGTAGATTCTGATGCCCCCAGTTACTTTGCTAACTGGTACTAGATTCGAAATCCAGTCTACATAATCAATGGGTCTGATGAAGCCCACATCTAGTAATTTTTTTAATTCCACTTTGACCAAAAGAGCCACCTGAGGATGCATCTTTCTAAGCTTTTGTTTAACAGGCTTGGCATCTGCTTTCAATGGCAAATGATGAAGGACTAACTCTGGATCGAGGCCAGGCATATCTGCATAGGACCATGCAAAGTTGATCTTCTTCTCTAGAAAGAAATTGACAAAATCTATTTTTTCTTGTTTTGATAGAGAAGCAGCAAAATGAATGACCTTAGGATTGTCAGGTGTACCCAAATTGATTTCCTCGGTCATTTCCACAAGCAAGGTTGATTTGTCCTGATTGATAGGGGTACGTCCACTCTTCCACCTTTGGGTGCCTCAGAAAGGTTTTCACCGGCAGGTACGTCTTTTATTTTTACTTTTGTAGGATCAGAGAGTGCCTTACGGTTTTCACTCAAAGATCTATTCTTTTGATTTTTTTCTTTTTTCTTTTCTTTTTCATGACTGGAAGAGGGAGTTGACTCCCCGAAATATGTTGTGGAATCCAGGTCAATAGAAAATCCTGCCTTATGATCGCCCTGTGGTATGCCTTCCCGTAGTCCCAGGAATTCTGCAATTGCTTCGTCATTTTGAAAACAGTCCAATGTGAGTGGTTCTTGTTGGTCATATTGGATAAGTTGGGGATATATGAGGGGCATGTCATCATCAGTTGTAAGGATAGAGAGGGCCGATATGGTAAAAATGTGAACATCTGTGGTGTCACTGTCTGAACTGCTTGTATCGGATTCGGAGCTTGGATCCCAAAATGACTCTATCCAAGCATGAGGACATGTTTTAGGAAGAGGAGTTATTTCATGTTTGTCCTCCATAGGCAAACTATCAGGGTCAATGAAGATATTGTCCAGGGCATAGGAGCTAGAAGAAAAAGAACTCCACTCCCATTCATTAGAGTCAGTCTCGGGTCGGGTATCCTCAGGTGTTATTTCATCGTCAGAATCACGCCCTTTTCGACACGTGGACATTTTGATAGATGTGGATCCAATTCGTAATGGTAGAAAACCTAACCCTAAAGTTGGGGGTCGCCTCATGGGTATGACAGGTTCTAGCCTTCCATTGTTGTTCAGGCCTAAGCCACTGCAGCCATCATATCCTTTCTTTTGCAGCATAGTAAATCCTTTGCCATACAATTCCACTGGCAACTTGACAGGTGGGGTTTCAGTTGGATCCTTATAGAGCCAATCTATGACATCATCATCTACAATTTCTTTGTCAAGTTCTCCCCATCTTGCAAATGTAGTGGGAGGCTGATATTGAATAATGACCTTGGGTTCCTTTTGCAATAAATGTGGTTTTCCATATGATTTTGGAGACATCGGCAAATTCCCAATGAGGAATGTTTGGTCCATTGAATATTCTCCACACCCTTGGTCCTGTATCTTCAGTTTTCCTTTGACAGCATCTAACAATGCATTGGGATCCACATAACCATCTGATTTGGCTTCTCTATTGACTGGGACTTGCTGCTGAGGAGTATCCTTTAAGGTAGCACAGAACTGAAATGGATTAGGATCTCCTGGAATTGTTATCTCAGTTCCATTGTAAGGATATTTTAGACATTGATGATATGTGGATGGAACTGCTTTCATTGCATGGATCCATGGACAGCCAAGAATCATATTATAAGGGAGATCAAGGTCTAGGACTTGTAGGAAAGTATTTTCCGTCACTGGACCAACTCTGATAGGCAATGTAATTATCCCTTTGGATGGGCGTTCAGCATCATCATATGCTTTAATTGTTATCCTTTTGGAAACATCAATGTCATTTTCTGTATATCCAAGGCCAATGACCACTCTCAAGGTGCAAATATTAAGATCTGCTCCGCCATCTATCAAGACTCGCCGGATTTTGCAATTATGGACAAAGACTTCTAGGTGCAAAGGGTCGTTATGAGGGAGCTTATCAGATGAGATATCACTATCAGAAAATGCGACACTTTGGGAAACAGCTCAATGTCCAATCCGCGCTTGAAATTGGTCAACATCAATATCTGTTGGGACAGTGGACTCAATCAAAGCTTTATCTAGGACTGCACGATGCATGGGAGACATTTTCAACAACTCTAGAATGGATATTTGTGCAGGTGTTTTTCCTAGATGATCCAGAAGATTATACTGACTTGCAGGAGTTGGTTTGGGAGGAGCTATAGGAGCTCCTTTCAAGACTATTTTGGATCGACGAGTGGTAACCGTGCAAGAAGGATCTGGTCCTTTTATTCTCAAGGTGGAGACATACTCATTTGATGCATAAAAACAATTAATAACATTGTGATAACCGGTATTTGCATAATTGGCCGTTTGAGCAGAGTTGGAAGAAGACGCTTTACCCTTGTCATGATCCAGCAAAGGAGTTTTGAAAATGGTATGATCAACGTTGGAGGTCGGATGGGGTGGATCTACCTCAATTACTCCTTGCTCTAATAAATCTTGAATCATGTGTTTTAATTGAAAACAGGAAGCAGTTTTATGTCCTTTAGACCGATGATACTCACAGTATGCATTATCATTCCACCAATGCGGCTTTACCACTGGTTCTGCCTTAATATCTGGTAGCTTGATAAATTTCGCTTGTATTAATTGCTTCATTACTAATTCGATAGGCTCTCCCAATGGTGTAAATTGTCGAGGGGGCCCATCCCACGATCGGAAGGGTTTGCGTTGTTGATTTTGTTGTTGGCCTTGTTGTTGATTATATTGTCGAGCATGCTGTTGTTGAGCATGTTGTTGATATTGCGGCTGTTGAACATGCTGTTGATATTGCGACTGTTGAGCAACATTGCTCCTTGGTGCTTGATTTTGTTCCATAGTTGACATGTTAGGAACACTCATTTTCTTGATTGTGAATGGGGGTTGATTTGCATTCACCGCTCTCACATCAACAACACCATCATTAGTGACATTCTTGTTCTTATACCAAAATCTGTTTCTATCCCCTGAATAATTTGTGTTGTCATTATCTTTATTGAGCTTGATAATTCCTTTAGCTACAAGAGTCGTTTCAATGCTCATTCCTTTCTTAATGAGTTTCTCTATAGTACTAGGACTTTTCAATTTTAGCTCATACATCATTTCTGGGACCAAATTTTGGATAAACAGATTCACTTGCTGTTCTTCAGGTATATCGAGAGAAGAACGACTATACAAGCTTCGCCAGCGTTGCAAGAAAGTCACTAATGGTTCACCTTGCTTTTGCTTGGTATTGCATAAATCTGACATAGTCACATCACTGTCGATATTAAACGTGAAATGAGATAAAAACTTTTGAGCCAATTCCGACCAAGTCTTTATATTTCCTGGGAGATGTGAATACCAATCCATGGCTTGTCCCGTAAGACTTCGTGCAAATAATCGCATTAAATATGTCTCTTCATAGCTCACTTCCGTACATGCCGCAAAAAATGCTCGAATATGATCTTTTGGATTGCCATTCCCTTTATACTTCTCAAAGTTAGGTGCCTCAAAATGCTTAGGGAATGGAGGCATGTATACACTCTTGTCAAATGGATTAGGACATAAATCTTGATCTGTATACAACTTCTTCGTTCCTTTAGTTTCTAATGCATCAACTTTTCATTGCAACTTCTCAAGTTGTTGCGCAATTGTATCAGATTTTAGAGGTCCATCATTAATCCCAGTTGGTATTCTTTGTTGATATATCGCATTTCCGATCGGTTGTTGATACTCTGCAATGGGCATTTTTGACATTTCCGGCACATAAAGTTCTTGGTACATCTCTTGTTGTTGCGGTTGTGCTATGCCTTGATATTGACCTTGTTGTTGTGCTTCTTGGAGCCTAGTTTGATATTGCAATTGAGTAGGTTGTTGATATTGCATAGGCGCCACTTGCGGTTGTGAAGTAGAATAGCTTGCTTGCCTTGGCACATATTGAGGCACATGTTGGTGTTGAGGTTGACAAATAGGAATTTGTTGACTTTGTGCCAATTGTTGTCGTGGTGTATATCCCATCAATTGTAAAAAACTTTGTTTAGATGGTTTTCGTTGCTTCTCCTTAGGATGGGGTATGGCACTTGCATTAACTTGCTGTGTTGCTTGTCCAATCCATTGTGATGGTTGCAAGTTTGCGTTAACTTGTAATGGTGCCGAAGGCGCTGCAATTTCTTGTCGAATGCGATATTGTTGTTGTTGCACATCATTTGTTTGCACATTCGATTGTACCTTTTGTATATTATTCAATCGTTGCAACAATTGTTGTTGGTACAAACCACTATCCGTAGCTCTTTGTGTCGCCATTATCGAAGGATCTGTCGCAATAGTGTTTGGCAAATATATTGAATTTAATGGGACATAAGAACTTTTTTGCATCGTGGAATTGCTTTGGACATTATTGATATTAGGCATTCCAGTTGTGAAGCTTTCTTGTATCTTAGATGTTGATCCAATTTTATGCATATTAGGAACCACTTCTTGTTGAGGGATATTTGTCAATATTTGCGTAGTCCTTGTTTGATCTTGTGTTGCAGGTGTTACATTGAATAGTGGATTATTTATGGTCTCGAATGGTGACTTTTGAGGAATAGTCACTGTCAATGCCTTTGAAGTACGTTTACTCATTAAGGTAGGCTGAGTTTCAGGTCACACATTTTCTTTAGTTGGATGTGGAGAGAAACTCAACAACTCACCACTTTGTTGTTTTTGCACATTGACTTGTTCATTTGAAGAGGTCACATTACTCATCATGTTAAGATATTTTTGTGGAAACATCTTAAAGACTTTACTCAAGAACTTATCCATCTTTTTTGTTATCTTTGGATTCTGAAGGAACATGTCAATATCATCTGAATCATCGGAATCAGATGAAGAGTCTGGTTGAATATTTGAATTTGTTTCTTGGTGAATGCCTTGACCCAAACCAAATCCTTGTGAGAGAGTTGGTTCTTCATACAATGTTTGTATTTCCTGTTGCAAGCTGGACTGATTCCAATTGAAAGGTGCATTTCCTCTTGGAGTTGGTGGGACACTCCCTTGTCCTGGTTTCATAGGTACAAACACTGGTTCATATAATGGTGGCGGTCCAAGTTGAACTGTTCCATATGGTGGTAGAGATGTGTTTGATGAACCTTCAACTTGCACTGTTTGACTAGTTTGAAACTGCGAATTTGCTATGTTGTCCATGGGTTGATACATTGGTTCACTCATCTTCTTAGATCTTGATCTTGTCTCAACAGGCATGTCACTTATGCAATGTTTTGTTTTTGGAATTTTTCAAGGATAATATGTGATATGCAACTAAATGCAAACTAAATAGATGAAAATGCAATCTATGTTTTTGGTTGTTTTTGAAGATTTTGACAAACTTATGAATGCAAATCTAAAAGAGACCTTTAGGAAATTGAAATGATGTCTAGACCTCAAAGGACAAAAGGACTTAATTGACAAAGGACAAGATGACAATGTCTCCCCTATATGCTTGGATACTAAGCTAGGTTTGATGAAATGATATTGATGACAAAAGGACAAAAGACTTGATAAGGTCTAGACTTCTTAACAATGACTTAGGGTTTATCAAAGATTTGGATTACTCAAGTATGACAAGACCTAGTTTTATATGCAAAGGGACAATTGCTATGATATGATAATGACTTAAGCTTAATGAAGAGACTTAGGGTATGCAAATATGAATGTATGACAATGGTATGACTTTAATGCAAGAGGACACATGCAAATGGATAACTCTTATTGATATGCAAAAGAAGTATGACTTAGGTGAAAACCTAACCTTGGTACTTGATAATGACTTTGCAAAATGCAAACCTAGGATGAACCTAAATCTAAGTGACATGAATGTTGAGACAAGATTTTGAACAATGTTTGACAACCATGTTTGAAGGTGTATTGAACTTTGTTGGATGAAATGCTCTTATGTTTAACCTTGTTTTGAATCAATTTGTCTTGTTTTTGGAATGATACACAATTCAACTTTTGACAAACAAAGAATACAAGATATTGCAACTTAGACTCAAGACAATCATGCTCATTTCCACATTTCTTATGGTAGGCAAAGACATTAGGTACTTGAGAGGTAGACTCATTATGGGATTCAAGGAGAATACATAGATGCTTGACCCCACGGGCTCCCCTCCATGGCACTCACTTCTCAGGGCAGCCAAGCATCAGTCCCCATGGAAATCTCCCCATGGCGAACTTAGTATCTCTTCCAAGTATCCGAACTTGTCCTTCTCAAGCAACTAGAAGGGTTTTTGGCCTCTAAAACAAGGTGTTTAGTAAGGATTTTTGTTAAGCATTACTCCTTGATGTCACGCAAGTGTGATTGAGACATTAAGCCCATCAAGATACTAAACAAATGTAGTCGTGCAAGAACGATTTAAACCAAGAGGCCCTACTTAGATGTTGATATGAGAAAGAGTTCAAGGGTCATCACTTCCCAAGTAACTGCAATTCCCACGTAACACTTCCTTCAAAGCTTTCGCTCATCGGGTATTTTTTTATAGTGAGTTAGAATGCCAAGGAATTCTAGCCGTACTCACTTTGGGTCATCCCCTTCTCATGATTATCACTTGCTTGCAAAAGCAAAGTGGTCGGGAAGGCAGGCCCTCTAAATGTGACACACAATCAACAACACAAGCATGGTATCGAAGATCTGGATTTCTGATCACCCTAAGAAGGATGAGAGCATACTCTCCTACTCCAATGTCATACTCAACAATCAAAGCAAACAAATATTCATTCCAACCTACTTAGAAATTACTAAGTGCCTAAAAATTAAATGCAAACACAAAGTTTGATTGTTTCTCCAAGGCAACCTATAAAAAACCCAAGTTAGGAGTTTGATACGCTTATTCTTTGACTTTTGAATCTGCACAAAGCGTGTTAGTAGTTTGATTTATTGTCTTTGCCATGCGTATGCCAAGGTGCTGCACAGAGAATCAGTACCAAAATCCAAAGCACAGAAAATAGAATGCAAAAACACAACAAATTTCAAGTAAACACTGCATTTTTTACCTCTGTTCTGGACTTTACACAGGTGCAGAACCCATGACACAGGCACATAATGCAGGACACAAGCGCAGAATGTCACCTACAAAAAGCGCAGAATGCTCAACACAAGCGCAGGTTGCTTCACACAGGCGCAGGAGTCTCCAGAATACCCTGCACGACCCTGTTTTTGGGTTTTTGGCCTGTAAAATCAACTTGAAAGCACTCCAAAACACAGTTAGAGGGTTAGATGGTTAGTGTTCACGTCAGGTTCACCATTTTATGTAGCATAGGAAATAGGAATCATTAAAACAATATATATAAAGACATATTAATCATTATTAGCTCAATCACAAACACACATTGCAATGATCTAATCCTAAGCACACTCAATAGAGACATGAAATAAAACATTCAAAAGCAAAGATCATGCAAACCAAAGATGGGATTCAAATGCTCCTTCATGCGGCTCCATTGTTCTTCTTTCCTCTTCAAACGGTTGGATTGTGGATCTCACCTACAAGTGCACACACACAATTGAAAGCAAGATGGACATTGATTATTGATCAAGAGTACTAGAAGCATAAATTCGATAGCATAATTACCAATTCAAGGCCTTTGATTGAAGAAATTCATCCAATTTATAGAAGAATTGGAGAGATGACAAGATTAGCATGATTCAATTCAAATGGAAATTGCAAATCAATATGACAAATTATGACAAATTATGCACTTTCTATGCAAAATTTGTTGATTGATAATTTATGACAAATTATGACAACTTCTATGTCAAAATTGATTGATTGTCAATTATGACAAATTATGACAAATTGAAATGTCATTCCCATAGAATTAGGAGATGAAATAGGAGGGAAAAGAAATTAGAAATTAAGAAAATTAGAAAATTGAAAAAGAGGAAAATTAGGAATTAGAAATTAGGTAAATTAATTAATAATTTTTCATTTATTAACTAATTTACAAGAGGAAGAATAATTAGCCAATTAAATAAAGATTTAATTGTAATGAGAAGACCTAGGATTAATAAATAATTTAGTAATCCTAGAGGAAGAAATGACAAATTAGGTTAAATGAATAAATCATAAAACCCTAGAAGACGAATTAGGTCTTGAAAGATAATTGACTCGATTTGATTTGATTTTGGATTGATAAATGACCGATGCGATAAATGATTTGACTGAAAAAATGTGCCAAATGACGAGGAACAATGACAAATTGATCCAAATTGACATAATTGAAACGGACAATGATCGATAGTGAAATGATCGC
Organism: Cryptomeria japonica; assembly: GCF_030272615.1. Taxonomy (NCBI): domain Eukaryota; kingdom Viridiplantae; phylum Streptophyta; class Pinopsida; order Cupressales; family Cupressaceae; genus Cryptomeria; species Cryptomeria japonica. The sequence continues at coordinate 655,175,531 of NC_081410.1, read as the reverse complement.
AAAATGACAAAATTGACAAAAGGACGAGGATCGATGATAAAATAGATTGCAAGACGAGAAGATCGGAAATGACCATGATCGATGACAAATCGATCGCCAAATGACAAGATCGAACATGACAACGATCGATGACAAATCGATCGTTAAAATGACAAGATTGAAGGATTGATGATAAATCGACAAGATTGATAAGAGGACAACGATCGATGACAAATTGATCGCAAGATTGACAAGATTGAAAAGAGGACAAAACCCTAATTAGGATTGACGATGTCCAAAATGATAAGATTGATGATAAGATTGATGATAAGATTGATAAGAGGACAAAACCTTAATTAGGATTGATGATGTCCAAAATGATGACAAATAAGCATGCACATTGATGCGGCAGGATAAAATTAATCAAAATCATGACTGAAGATTGTTGTCGACAAGACCAAATTCAAACACGAGACAAAGGAAGAATGTAGAAGAATGACTCGATGTTCGCAAATGATAAAAACCAAGTGCGTGACATAGGAGAAATGTTAATGCGATGCAAAAACCTAAAATGAGGCAATGCGCAAATGTTAAAGTATGACCTCGCAAGCGTTGACCATTTTTAGGTGTCTACAAAATCAATTACAAATAAATCAATATTTGATGCATGATGTCGGCTCAATGCATTTACAATAATAATAAATCATCTCCATAACGTGTTGTGCTGATCTGAAATAGATATGCCTACAGGTGTGTATCTTGGACCTATTTGCCGGTAACAACAAATATGCAATCCCGAATAAAGAAATAACCAAATCGCCAAAACCAAGTGATCGAATAATATCTTCGACATAACCAAGTAGTCTCCAAGTCATTCCAAGTGCCAGTGAACAATATAATTTGCCGGTGAACCAAATACCGGTGACTGTGCATAAGTCTTTGACTTGCTGGTGAACATAACCAAAATCTCCAAGTGGTGATAAGTGTTGACAAGCCATGACAGGTGTTGACATCAATGACAAAACCATATCAACATATCCAAAATGCCAATAGTTCCCTTAAGGGATCGAGAGAATAACTTAAGCATAACAAAATCCAAACTATGATAATCACTACACAATATCATAAAAGAATTAATATGGACATTGGGGTCCCCTACTCTATTAAATCGATCAAACTTTAATGCCTCAACCTCCTAGGAAATGATGGTATTTAGGATACTCAAGTAAAATAGGCTCTTGTGATAATAGGTAGCTAGTGAAGATTGGTGAGAGGTGGATGCAATATTTGTAAGTTGTTGCTACAATTTCCCCATGTTTTGTAATATGGTGTTTGAATGAGATTAGTAGGTGGAGGGGTGGAGGTATGTCATGTATAACAATGGATGTATAGATATTGTGACCACCACCTCCACCAACACCAACATGAAGTCCAATACCACCACCATAGGTAGTACCAGTCCTCGTGCCAATACTGACGAAAGTAGTGTGAGTTACAAAAGAAGCAGTCGTAGAGCTGCTCGACATACCAATGTAACTCGGGGAAATTCTAAATATTGATACTAGGCATCAAGGGATCAGTCATAGGTCTAGTGTCAACTATGTGTATCGTCACTCCGAGCATGTCAATACTAATCTAAGGACCAGTAGCATTGAATTGACTATCTTGAGAGGGAGAATTTACAAGGGGCACATGAAATTTAACAATTAAGGATAATGCCCTCAATATCTAGACCTCTACTATTCGAGATTAACATATCTCTCAAAGTATTTACTGCATTCCCAACCTCGCGAAGAACATTCTCCCAATTTAAGAAGCCTTCAAAGTCTCTCAAGTTCTCCTCTAATCATTTAACAAGTTCAAACTAAACAATGACTGTGGAATCATGGTCAATAGCAGGAGGAGATCCCGAGGGACTATTTACACAAGTAGTATTTTGTGATCTTAGTGTAGAAGAGACCCCAATCATAACACTCTTAAGGGGGCGAGAAGCGAAAAGATCACTCAAGTTTGACATGTCTATGAACATCAGACCAGGCCAAGTAGGACCGTAATGAGAAGGAGGGATAATCTACCTGGAATTCCTCCTCACAACAAATCGAGTGGAAATATAGGTTGCAAAGCCATAGACAAGCTCTACAACTCTCCAACAACTTCACGAGTGTGCAATAAAGGGTCTTAACATAGAGTATTACATTGTTTTGTTTAAGGAGTTTTTTTACAAAGATTGAAATAAACTGAGAACACACACACAATGAAACAATGCCCAAACGTTCACTTCTTGTTCACTAAAAATGTGGAGGAGGAGATTTGAGACCCTCAAGGTGATAAATCTCAGAGGACCATATAGACCTAGTCTACCTCACTAGATTGGCACTTTGGTAAGCCAAGAGATATAAACTACTAACTACCCAAACTTATAAGAAAAGTTATATTAGATATAAGATCTGTCAAACTACCTAACTTGAAAGGATAGGTCACAAAGACTTTTAGATAACCTCTATAGTCTTTGTCCAAGGATGTGTGTGCAGATCTAAGATGATAGGGCGTCGTGCTAGCATCCCATACAGAGAGCACAAAGATGGGTACAAAATGTACAAAGTGGCATCTGTGTATTCAAGACAAACTATAAGCTAAGTAAATCATCTCCTTGGTATTCTTGTTCATCCTGATGATGAATCACAATGTGATTCAAAATGTTGATAATAAAAATTGGTTTACACAATTGAATCCAGAAGCAATTATTGAATATAAATAATAGAGTTAAAAAGACTAGAATACTAAATAACAAAAGAGAAGAGGAAGCAAGAAAGATCTTACAGTAGGTCCATGATTGGAAGCCTCCAACAGAGCAATCTTTTCTCTAGAGAAACTTGCACACACGACAAAGAGAAAATGTTGGGGCTATGTATAGAGGTATGCCATAGTCAGACCCTCACTATGATATTTCCACCTACACAAACAAGAAAGTTAATAAATAAAGAATATTGTCTGCAATAACACAAGATAAATAATATGTTATTAGAGATACAATACTAAAATGGAAACAAAGAGGAAGAGACTCCTTCTGGAGTGAAGGTGAGCACCAAGAGTCCTTCAAAAAACAACTGCAAAGATGAATGATGTGCAACAATGGTCAAATGCAAGAACAATGACCAAGAAGCTACAGGATGTGTAGAGATCTCAAAGAGTGTCTAAGAGGTTTGAATGAGTTGCTAAAGAGCCCAAACGAAGCTCCCAAGGCAAGATATGAAGCTTGGGAACTAAACCAATTTTAGTAGGTGTGGGAGGGGATGTTACAAACTCTACTAATTATAGGCGTAATGCTGAAATGACCACCTTCAATTTGTATATGTGTGGGACGCTAGCGCAACGTGCAAACATATTTGTGACGTGTTAGTGTCCACAAGTCAAACAATCAATGAAGTTAGGTAAAGGCCAAGACAAAGACTGACTAAGAAATCCATGTGGACAAAAAGAACAAAAATATGAAGTTTATCTAATTGGCATAAATAAAAGGCTCTTATGTAGCATAGAATCGCATGAGGTGCAATTTATGACACTACACTCATGACTTTCAAGACTTTATTACACATATCCTAAAATATGTCCATTGTATCCATGTGTAGGATCAAATGTAAGTGTTGAGAGTTTTATCTTAGGAATAGAGGAGAGAGTTTACTCTTAGGTGGAATTAGATTAAAGTTTAAAGAGGCCTAATCAATATCCAAACATGTGTTAGGATAAAAATTTTGAGTTTTAAATTTAGGCATCTTAGATTTTCTACAAAACAAAAGTGTGAAATCTAATGAGCCCTAATCATCCTCCAAGAGTTCCTCTTTAGGAAGATCTTTCATCTGAATTGGAGGTAGTTTGTATGTTCTTGTTGGATTTCAAAGTAAACACTTCATTATTATAGTGTAAGGCATTGCATGATAATTAGGTTGAAGATTCACCCCACCCTTAACAACAATTTTTGGTTTTTGTTAAGCTTGAGAGACATCTTGATGAAGGTGGAAAATAGCTTCAAGCTTCTCAACAACATGAATGGTATTGATTTGATCTTGGTTAAGTTCTTTATTCTTGGGAGAGATGTTACAACTTATCAAGTTGCCATTAGTTTTATGTTCAAAGTTATAATATATACTCTAGTCGATTACTACTACCGAAATATTCAGTCGGTATGAACAGTCCAGTCGGTTATAGAAGAAAGTAGTCTCAGAGCGTAGTATACACCGAGCTGTCTACCGAGTATCTTTCCATGTCTACCGAGTATCTTTCCATGTCTACCGAGCAGCAAAGATGACACACCGAGTTGATATACACCGAGTGAAACGTGTTACTAGATTCATTGAACTTGGACATACATATGAAAACGTGTTACAAGATTGAGGCACATAGAACCGTTATCACATTGGAAATTGCACTTAAAGATTGTGTATGATTTTGAGGTCACCTAACCAATGAAATATTTTGCATGGTTATTCATTCGAGAAATCATGTTTGTAAGATCGAAGCAATGAATGGATCACCGTCATAAGAGATCTATTTATACAACATGGATTAAGATCAGAAATATACATTTAGCATGACTGAAAGAAGGATATAGAAATATATGAAACAAGACATGTGAAAGCACTAAGTGTTATGACTGTTACAGAGACACAGAGGTCACCGAGAAGGACTTCAGAGAATAGTCAAAGAACAGTGTAAACAAAAGAGTTTACCGAGTTACTATATGGGTTACCGAGGTATGCTATAAGCAAGGTAATCTTATTTTGAGCACATAGAATCTGCTATAACATTTCAGATGTAAAGTTGCAGATATTTGTAATGATTTATTGTAATATTTTGAATTTGTAAGAGAAACCTTTAACAGGGTAAAAGACTCTAATCAAGTCTATAAATTGAAAAGCCTCTAACCAGGTGCAACATTTAGATTAAGTGTTGTAAAATCCTTTAGCAAGGTAGATCTAACAGATCTTGTTACTCCTAACAGGGTAAGCTATCAGAAATAGCTAAACATGTAGCTCTAACTGACCACTCTTTATTATTGCAGTAGTGAAGTTGTGGGTGCCATCCCCACCGCAGTTTTTCTCTCTAACCAAGAGTTTCTACGTAACCAAAATATATGTGTTATGGGTGAATCATGTATGGTTGTTATCAATTTGTTTTAGCTTTATATTATGTTACTGCACTATTCGATTTATGCATAACTGTAAAGTTATTGTTGAAGAAATGTTTTGAAGTACCGATTCACCCCTCCCCTCTCAGTACATTAGATTTCCATATTGGGCCTAACAATTGGTATCAGAGCTTGAATCTTGGAAAAGGGTTTAACTGCCTAAAGAGAAAGATCTTATCAATGGAAGGCTATAAACAATCTCAGAGGATTGGAGTATTGAGAGAAAAGAACAAAGCACTAGCTAATCAACTAAAAGCAATGAAAAGAGAACATGAACATTTCAACACATAGATGACTGAAAATCTTGATGCATTGAGGACAGTCGAAGATAAAGTAAGAGATCTAGAAAGAGATAAACAACAACTTGAAGTCTTAGTATCTGATAAGAATGATGAAATCACAAGGTTGACTGGAATTCAACAAAATCTATCAAATCAACTAGGTTATGCACATCATGAAGCAAATCTAAAAGATGGTGAGAATCAAGCATTAAAACTTGAAGTATCAAGGTTGACCGATGAACTTGAAACAGAGAAGAAATCCAAAGAAACATTGAAAAATAGTTATGATGCATCAAAGATGTTGGATGAGCAACTGAATACAAGAAGACCCAACAAAGATGTAGGACTTGATTACAAAGGAAAAGACTCTACCGAGAAGGGAATTCATACTGCCGAGAGAGGAGAATCATCAAAGCAAGCTGGAATCAAGAAAAAGAAGCCTATTTGCAACTACTGTGGAAATCAAGGTCACACTGCCAACATGTGCCAAATGAGAAAAGGTAAGCAACCAAATGTCACTAAGTCCAATGGTTATTGTTACAATTGCAATAAATATGGTCACACATCTAATCAACGTAGGACAAAGTCTGTTAACAATTATCAGAAGGCAAAATTCAAAGGGTTTTGTAAAAACTGCAATAGATATGGACATAGTACCGAGAAGTGTTGGTTTAAGCAAAAGAACTATAAGTGGTCTGCACACCGAGCAAATGTTAGAGGTTACCGAACTCACACAAATCCTTACCAACAGTATTCTGCAGTACCATGGGATTATAATACAAGGATATGGTGTGAATATTGTGGTAGATATGGACATATAAGTGCCAACTGCTTTATAAGGTTTGGGATGAACAACCGAAGACTATGGAGAAATCTTGGTATGGCATGTTTTCATTGTCACAAAGTGGGACACTTAGTTGGAGATTGCAGAGATCAACCTAGAAAAGACACTGAGGAAATAAAAGAAAAATTAAAGATGATTTGGAAAAAAAAGGAAATTGTGTCAAATGAAGAAAGCACCTTACCTACCAAGTTAGGTGCTCCTATTCCAAATTAATTGGTAAAGGTATGAAGGGACTGCATTCTCTCAAGGTTAAAATCTTAACAGTTCCTATTTTATTATGTACTTAATTCAAAATCTGCATAGTTAAGATGTATTAGTAAGTTTGAAATTCTATCAAAGTCTTTTGAAGCACTTATAGGAAACCTGTCAAGTTGGTGAATACAGGAAGCCTGTCAAGTTGGTAAATGAAGGAAGTTTGATTACCCGGTTAAAACGGAAAAAGGAAAGAAGGTTTAGTGGAACCGAGTGCATTTAATGTTTTTAACTTAACCTGCACGGAGCCCGATAAGGTATATTGTGTACTTAAAAGCATTTTTGCAGTCATTTTCACTCACCAAGTTTTCGAGAGAGCAGAGCAAAGCGAATCTAATGTTGGCAATATAACAAGGATATTGAGAAGGTTGTTGATGATTATGGACATAACTGATTAAAGATGTTTTATTGTCTTGATATTATTATTTTGTCATTGATGTCAAGAAATTGATTTTCTAATTCAGTATGATGTTGCCATATCTTAAGAAATATGATATGAAGATTATAAAGAAGTCGGTAAAGACACAAGAAAGAATATGATGAATAAAGGGATAAGTTATTCAATGGGCAACTCTACCGAGTCAGACAATGATGAGATCTTGATGTTTTAGATTGTTTTAACATCATACATATGTTGTAAAATGTAAAGGTTAATACCGTTAATACTACACTATGTTATCAGGCAAAGAACCTAGTCGGTAAACCCTAAGGTTATCGCAGTTGGTTAATGAAGACAGAATGTCTACCGAGTAAAGTTTAGTATTCACCGAGTTGTAACCGAGCTATAACAGAGTGCATTAAATGTTTACATGTGATATTTAATGAAAGAAGCTGATGAGCCGGAGCGGATCAATGATTGGCAAGCCATGGAAGAAGTTTGTTAACAAATCTAAGTCAATGGAAAGTCGGCAAGAAGATCTACAGCTCAGATTGAACCGTATTACCCTAACACAAGTTCCAAGATGATTGTGCAAGTTCCGAGGCAGGGTAAAATATTTTTCAGATCGTAAGATACAATGAACCTGGACAAGATTGAAGATCTTATGGCTATGATTGATCATGGGAAATGTGATCAAGGAGATTAAGCAATTAGATGATTGTTTATAAATAAGGAACTGTTGATAAATGGTGGATGCGGGCAAGTGTATGCACAGGGATGCTACATAGTGATCACCGAGCACAGAAGCTTGAAGACCTGTTGGAATAATAGAGTATTGATGCCCAAGAGATAGACAAGAATAGTTCTATGTCTAGATTGTGTTGAACAAAAAAGAATCTGCTTTAGCATTTTAGATGTAAAGTTGCAGATAGACTGTATTACTGTTAGCTTGTGAAAGTAACAGGAAATCTCTTAACCGAGTGGACTTAACAGTCTTATAAGTAAATCCTCTAACAAGGTGACATTCTAAATGAGTGTTTGAAATCCTTTGACAAGGTCACTTCTAACAAAGTGAAGATCCTAACAGATCTGAGGGAAATCCCTTAACTGGGTCACATCTAGCAATGTGTTTTGTAATCTTTAACAGGATTGGCTTTTAACCGAGCATACTCTAGAAGAGTATATTTCTTAGTGGGTCCAAAATCCCATAGTGGTTTTTCCCTATTTGGGTTTCCACGTTAAATTTGGTGTTATGAGGTTTATATTGTTCATATGCTTTTGAGTTTGCATGTTTGACAGTTTTTATTCTATGACTGATATATGTTACCGAGGTTGATCTGATGTTTTCATTGATGATTAAGTTTGTATGATTCACCCCCCCTCTCATCTTGTTGGCTATCGGATCTGTACTTATATTAAGTATTAGAACTATCATCTAAGGCGATCAAACCTCCTACAAAGCAAATTCAAGGTATTTACATCAATCTCAACACATTGTTAAGCTGGTTTACCGATCTTATCAAGTTGCTATTATCTGCTAAGTGTGAAGCGTCTGCCGTTTGAAATCCTGAAACCCTAAGGATCTTTTGTTAGTTTTTATCTGAAATCTACAATGGCATCTAAGATCCAAGATCCCATTGTTGTTAAGAATGTAGAAAATCCCTCACTAAAATACTCTTTGACTTCCAAAGTTGCATCTGAACCGGATGACAAAACCGCTTTTTCACTCATCCCGGATAGAGTGTTATTAGTCGAGGATGTGAGATTCTTCACCAAATGTCATGTTGAAGAACTCGGTCATGTTGAAATCAAAGATACCTATGACGAGTTGTGCACCGATGGTAAATTGAATAGCAAGTATGAGCACATTAAGATCAAGGGATTAACTGAAGCCCTAACCTATCCTCGTGTGTTCAAACCCCAGTGGGTGAAGTTTGTTCTGAGTAGAGTTCATGATGATTTCATGTGGTTAGAAGAGCAACCATTTAAGATTACCGAGGAAATCATTCATCTGATTATCGGTTACCCTATTTATGATCATGCCCGAGCTCAAAAGATGATATCACAACAGGAATTGATTAGTCTAACCGGAGTGGAATCAGATTGTAGAGGATTGAAATTGAACAATGTCACAGATGAAGAATTAAAATTTTCCATTAGAGTATTAGGTTATTGTTTCTTCCAATCGGCAAGGGAAAATAGTGTACCTTGTGCAGCAGTAGACCTAGCTTACAAAATTGTGAAAAAGGGAATGAAAATTGACCTATGTGAGGTATTGCTGAAGAACCTGTTTGAGAATCTGAACACCATCAGGAAGCCGAAGAAGAACAACTCGGCTAATACACTAAAGTTTGGATCATTACTTGTATGCATGTTTTTTTATTTTGAAAAATTCTTTCCATCAGTCGGTAAAGTTGTTTGGGAACTACACCGACCAATCACCCATTAGACAAATGACTTCATTAAGAAGTTAGGTGATAATTTCAATGATATTATGGATGATTACTTCAGTAAATTTCAAGAGAAAATGCATAACAGGTACCGAATTCCACCCCAGCTAGTGGAGAAATACAAAAATGACATATGTTTTGAAGTAGACACTGATTGTTGTTATGTGAATGTTGTGGAACCGAGAACTCAATCTTTATCACCGATGGGTTACGAGATTGATTTTGACATCACACAACAACAAATTGATACATTTCTTACATGGCCTAGACATGCTACTGAGCTGAGGTATGGAACCTATGAAGAAGTGAAGGAAAAAGTAAAAATGAGCATTGTAGTACCCAAAGCTACAAGAAAGGCAACAAAGATGATAAAGGCATTGTTAGAGAAATTCAGAGAAGACTCCTCCTCCACACTTGTCAAAGGCACCATTACCATTACCGAAGAGGAATCTGAAGCCCAAGAGGCAGCTATAACACTGAGCACCGAATTGCCGAAGGGAAAAGTATTGAAAAGAAAGAAATAGGACACATCAAAGGCCTCACCAACTCCACCTCCAAAGCGGCCTAACACTAGAGCATCTGCAGCTTCACTAAGTAAGAAAACAAAGAGTGTTATTGTTCCCAAGGTAACAAAAACATACAAGAAATCTACTCGGAGACTCATTTTGGCAAAAGAGTCTAGTGATACCGAATTTGAAGATGCAAGCAAATTTCAGATTGTCAAGAGCAAGAAGGTAAACATACATAGTGTTGAAAATTTATGTGCTAATCTGAAAGAATATGGAGGATTTGGAGGATTTAGATATGTAAAGTATGAAACCAGAAATAATGATGAGAAGAGACAAATTGAAGAAGCTGTCATCTGCACACTTCTAAAATTCCGGTTGGCTCCATTGGAACTATCTAAGTCACTTCCGAATGAACTTTATTTGCATATTGATAATAGGTGGAAATATGCAATGGACTCGGAGAAACAGATTAGAGAAAGAAGTCTGGTACATCTCTTTCCTGACATGTTAGTAGCTGAAATAAAGGAACATCTGACAACTTACAACTCAAAGTTTCTCGTCAAACAAAGAGCCTTAAAACTGATGAATGGGCTATATATTGAAGTTGAAAATGAGACAAAAGCAAAGTGGCAGGAAATCTTTATAATCAAGGATGTCGGTGAGCAAGCTACAATTGAAATTGTTGATGTCACCGAGCAAGATCCTACTGACACCATTCAAATAGATGAAGATGTCATGGATACAGAGGCACCAGAACAGGAAATGATAGAAGGCAATGCATATACAAAACTTGTATCCAGTGAATCAGTCTTGGAACAAGTTCAGCCTTATCCACCGGTCAATCAACCTATCTCAACCGACACCCCTCAGGACACAGATCAAGGCACCGAAGGTCACAAGTCTACAGCAGGAGAAGGTACTACTCAAGAATAGACATCTCAAGCACCTTCTAGCACTGCAAATGTTGCAACTAAAATTCCGAGTATTGAGACACCAAAGGACTCTACAGAGGCTAAAGAAACCGATCAAAGTGTTGCCTCTACCAAGCAACCTACCGAGGGTCATCAAGCCTCACAAGCCATTGTCTTAGTTCAATCGGTGAAAGGTAAAGAAAAGAAGATGAAAAGGCATAGTTTTAAAGTTGATTTATCAAAACCAATAGTGTTGCCCAATGTTGATATATCAAAATTAAAGGGGCAAGCACTCATTGATTTCGGTGAACTATGCAAAGAAAAGGCCAAACAGGAAAAACAAATGGCCATTCAAAAGAAAAAGAAAGTACTTCAAAAGGTGAAAGCACTCTTAATCGATATGCTACCTGAAGCTACAGTGTCAACTGATGCAGCCATCCACATTCAACTAGATGAACTAGAGACATCTGGAGTAGATGCATCGGAATATTTGAGCAAGCTAAAAGACAAAGAGCTCACTGCAAAAATGATAGAAGAGGTACAGAAAGCTATAGCTATTGGCAAAGTTAAACTTGTCAAATTTATTGCTGAGTTGACTCCTCAACTCAAGCACATTCATTATTTATTTCAGAAACTTTGCACATTTTCTTTATTCATTAAAGACATAAAAAATAAAACAGAGGCAATTGAGAAAGAGATCACCGATCTCTCAAATAAGTTGACCACAAAGCCAAATTCAATTCAGAATTTCTATACAAGGTTACAACAGCTCATGGCTCAACAATTGGACCTAAGAAATGAAGAACACAAGATCAGGATGTACATAATGACACTTCACACATTATTCCTTCCTCATCTTTCATTCATCCAAGAATAGATCAACCGAGCCGCATCCCTATCTACTACACAAGAGGGAAGCACTCTAGATGGCTTAATATAATTATTGGCTGATATTCAAGCGCAGAATTCTTTAATGGATAGTGTAAAGGATGCACTCTCTGTCGCTCTCACCGAAGCATAGACCAAGTACAAATCCATTTTTGACCAGTTACCACCCCCGAATGGTAATTAAGTTTTGATGTTTGTCAAAAAGGGGGAGTGATACAGTATTAGGGGAGTGACATAGTATTCAAAGTATAGTATCAAACAAAAGGAGTATAGTATACAGGGGGAGTATACCGAGCAGAGTAAGCAGAGTATACAAGAGCAGTGAACCAAGCAGTGTACAAAATAGTAAGCAAAAAACAAGAATAGATCAGCATGCAAAATCAGAGTTTTGTATAGTATATTGATAAGGGGAGTATATCTGGATATATTATTTCATTAACTATTGTGTATAGTCAAATTTTGCAAGTATATAGATTATTGAGTTATAACTTTGAAAGTAGTTTTTTTTTGTCAAACATCTCAACTAATGTCAAAAGGGGAGATTGTTACTACTTATCAAGTTGCCATTAGTTTTATGTTCAAAGTTATACTATATACTCTAGTCGGTTACTACTACTGAAATATTTAGTCGGTATGAACAGTCCAGTCGGTTATAGAAGAAAGTAGTCTCAGAGCGTAGTATACACCAAGCTGTCTACCGAGTATCTTTCCATGTCTACCGAGTGGCAAAGATGACACACCGAGTTAATATACACCGAGTGAAACGTGTTACCAGATTCATTGAACCTAGACATACATATGAAAACGTGTTACAAGATCGAGGCACATAGAATCGTTATCACATTGGAAATTGCACTTAAAGATTGTGTATGATTTTTAGGTCACCTAACCAATGAAATATTTTGCATGGTTATTCATTCGATAAATCATGTTTGTAAGATCGAAGCAATGAATGGATCACCGTCATAAGAGATCTATTTATACAACATGGATTAAGATCAGAAATATACATTTAGCATGACTAAAAGAAGGATATAGAAATATATGAAACAAGACATGTGAAAGCACTAAGTGTTATGACTGTTACAGAGACACAGAGGTCACCGAGAAGGATTTCAGAGAATAGTCAAAGAACAGTGTAAATAGAAGAGTTTACCGAGTTACTATATGGGTTATCGAGGTATGCTATAAGCAAGGTAATCTTATTCTGAGCATATAGAATCTGCTATAACATTTCAGATGTAAGGTTGCAGATATTTGTAATGATTTATTGTAATATTTTGAATTTGTAAGAGACACCTAAAAGACTCTAATCAAGTCTATAAATTGAAAAGCCTCTAACCAGGTGCAACATTTAGATTAAGTGTTGTAAAATCCTTTAGCAAGGTAGATCTAACAGATCTTGTTACTCCTAACAGGGTAAGCTATCAGAAATAGCTAAACATGTAGCTCTAATCGAGCACTCTTTATTATTGCAGTAGTGAAGTTGTGGGTGCCATCCGCACCGCAGTTTTTCTCTCTAACCAAGAGTTTCTACGTAACCAAAATATATGTGTTATGGAGTGAATCATGTATAATTGTTATCTATTTGTTTTAGCTTTATATTATGTTACTACACTATTCGGTTTATGCATAACTGTAAAGTTATTGTTGAAGAAATGTTTTGAAGTACTGATTCACCCCTCCCCTCTCAGTACATTAGCTTTCCATATTGGGCCTAACAAGAGAGGGTATTGGAAACATTATAATGATGAGAAATGGTTTCATCCTCTTGCTCCAAGGTATCTTATGATTAAGACAAACTTTATGGAAGGAACAATCATATCTTATTAATGCTTCATATCTATGGTGAAGGTAATTGAAATGAAGGGAAGGTATGGTATCACTAGGAAAGGTAGCTACAATATCATCCCCTTTCACCAAATGATCCTTATGGAGGTGGTACATTTTAGGAGAATGATGAACATCATTATCCAAAGCTTCATCTTTAGGAGGGAGATCTTTGAAATAAGTGTTCATATTCTCTTCTTGCACCAATGTGCCCTCATTTGTGGGACCAATTTTGGGAGAGGGTAAATCATAGCTATGACTGAAAGGAAGAGTTGATTTATCATCATATGCATGAAAGGGAACACCATGAACATCTTGAATGTAACTTGAAATTGAACTAGCAAAATAAGATATAACTCCATATGAACCTATGATCAAACAAGAAACTCATATGCCATCTTAAAGATGTAATAGAGGCAATGCTCACTTAATATATGCAATGAAATTATACAATATTAGATTCAAAATAGGAATATATGCAAGTTTAAGAAGCACCATGTTCACCAAAATTTAAGGTGGTGAAATTAGGGCTTCACAAATTAGGTTAATAAAGAAACCAATTTCATAGGACCATCTTACATTAGGGAGGAGATTTAATTTGATTGATCCAATCCTAAAAGGGTTGAATATAGATTAGATTAATTCCTCCTTTGTTTGAGTTGAAATTGAATTTGAATTAGGTTTGAATTGCAATGTTAGATCTAGGACAAACAATGAGAATTTGACATAAATAATACTAACAGTAAGTTCCAGATATCATGTAGAGCTATAAACTTGGATTTGAGGATGAGAAGTAGATTAGAACTTGTGATAGAAAGTTCAAGCGAAATTGTTAGGACCAGGAGGTGCCAACCAACTCGGTCCAATAAATATCGGGGGCAAATAAACTTAATTGTTTTGGATCAAAATGATGCACAAAATCTCCTGCCTGAAGATCGTTAGAAATTTCGAGGACCAGGATGTACCAATCGACTTGATTCTCTTCTTTTCATGCCTTCAAAAGATATCTGATTGTGATTGTTTTCTCTTCCATATGCCTCACTTACAACTCTTGGATCAATTTCCTACACACCAAAAGAAGGAAATAGGGTTTGTTGATGGGGTTTTGCCTTAGGTCAAATCCTGATTTAGGAATTAACCTTGAACTTGATTGAAATAGGAAATATAAATTTTGAAGTAAATTCTAAATGATACAACTCAAATCTAAAATGATTGATGTAGTTTGATGATAAAATGCACTTTAGACGTGATCACAAGTGTTGATGTAATAACACGACAACACAAAAAACTCAAACATAAACACATGCTTGCATGAAATTTGTTGTGATTTTCTCTATTATGCTTGAAGAATACAGTGAAATGAAATGTTGTCTTGAATGCTTGAGAATGCTTGAGTATGAATGCTTAATGAATCAATGAATGATGGGGAAGATTGGATTATGAAAATGAATTGATATGATGTTTTTATATAGGATTCCCTGGGTAATTTATTGATTAGGTTGGCTACCAATAGTCAGATTGAGGCATGGGGACCATAACTCATCGAGGAGGGCAAGTACCCTAGCCTACTTGAAACAAGGCTTGTTTAAGGGGGACCATGGTGCCCAGGGTCTCCCCAGGTGCCCTTTTCCTCCCAAAAGAGGGTAAACAAGTAGGCAATCAGGAAGGCACAACTCTAGGATGTAGTCTACTTAGCCATGCAATTAGGTGACATTAGATTTGGAGTACAATGGGCCAAATAGATCTAGGGGAGAACTAGGATGGGACACGCTAAAGTAGGAGAACAAAAAGGTGGTGTAAATTATGTAGGGTTACAATTTATGATGATACATATACATATTCCACGAGAGTATACTAATTACATCTCAAAATCTACTAAGAACATGTGGCAATCCTCCCTAACACTGAGGATGACTTATTCAAATAAGAAACTGAAAACAAGAACTAACTTAATAGGAGTCCCAATACAAGTTGGAATCTTAATTGGAACATGCAAGAATTGATGCATATGATTTAATGAAGTGTAAATCCATCATTTTACAAGATCCTACAATTATTTTAGGTATTATTCTTCAAGAAAAAGTCAACAAATATTCAATAACAACCATGTTCTAGTCAATACCCTTCTGACTTCTTCCATGCAAGTAGTAGGGGTACATTTTGCTTTGGTTGTGGGCTATCTGTCAATAATTATTAAGCTATATGTTAGTATCTTAGAGCAATCAATTGTTCACATTAACACCATTTACTACATATTGACATCATATCAACCATGAAAACACATAGCATATTAATTTATCACATGTCACATATATCATTAGTTAAGCAAAAACATGGTTTAAAATATAGTCTTAAACATATAAAGTATGATAAAAGTAGGTATAAAATATGCAAAATAGTGCTAATTGTAGGACTTATCACTCATCCCTCATAATCCCCCTCATAAATTTAGTCATCCTGAAGATCCCATTCCCCTATCAAAATTGTTCATGAAACTCTTACATATCAAATTGGTTTCAATGTTTTCATTCAATTTGGTTTACTTCATGATCCTATCATTCCTTGCATACAATATCCTCTTTAAAATGGAATCACATCTTGTTTCAAAATTAGTATCCCATTGGTAAAAAGATTTGTAAAATAGTGCATTATCAAGGCAAAGGATTAGGCTTACATGAACAAAGTATATTATAACCCCTTCATATCAAATAAAATCCTAATTGTCATGGCCTTGGCTACATATCTCATTCTAAACATGTTAGTATCCCTTCTAAGTCCTACATCACTCCATCTAAATCCAAACATACACATACCCGTTCATCCCTTTCATTCATTTGTTAGTACTCATATTTGAGTAGTGCATATGGTAGGTACAATATTTCTTAGGGTTTGTTTTATTTTATTTAGGATCAATAGGGATAGAGATTTCCCATACTCCATAATTAATAATATCAAACCATCATGAAGAATATGAAGCTTAGATTTCATCATATTCTCTTTGACACCAAACTCAAGAGAAGAAAACAAATAAATGGAAATGAAACTGCTTTCTTATGACAAAAATGATTAAGAAAAATGAAGTGATACCCAAACAAATAAGTGAATTTTCCATCAAAGTTTGTTGGCTCCAATTGGATTTATGGAGCTCATATCATATCCACATGAGGAAGTTTAACCAATTTATCTCTCTCATTATTCTTAATTTTTTTTGCCACCTTAAAAACCTTACAATCTCTAAAAATCATTCCGCCTTCAGTAGACAACTTAGAAATTTGCCCTATATAGTCCTCCAAAATTTCTAGTTCCTTTCCATAAATAGACACAATGTGATTCTTCTAACCCTTAACAAAAGTCGTGTTAACCTGCGGGTCACAATCATGAAGCTTCTCTAAGTATTGGGTGACCCGACCACCCTCTAGGATTTTCCACACTCGAGCATTGCTCTTCGTTCCTTCACATGAAGTCAACTCAACACAACTTATATCACCACCCATGAGAAAAGAAACTATTGAATAGAGGATTATCAATCTGAAACAAATCATACCCCACCACAAAAAGAGACAAAAGGGGCCCAAAATATTACCCACAGTTTGTGTGAATGTTATCTTAAAATGAAAAATGTTAATCATTCCCTTTAATGGCATAGCCACCTTAGCTCTGTTGGCTCTCATAGTTAATTATGGTCTTGATATCAAGGGGCAGGGAGTCATGGGAGTCCCATCTTTCCATCAAAGATTTAGAAACTCCTAGATATGAAAAGTAATCAACAAGCTTATTGCCCTCCCTATAAATATGGAACATGTGACACTCTTAAAAGAATTTAAGTATAGTAATAGAGTCCCTTATTATATTTTCTATAGTCTAACTTGGGCTTTGAACTTCATTTAGACAATTAATGATATTCAGAGAGTCACCCTCTATCCACACATGCTTAAATCCATGAAATTGGGCAAGTTACAATCCATTGTAGGCAACAATTGCTTCAACAAAGTGGTTTATCTAGACACCCAAAGATAGTGCCACAGTTTTATTGTAGCTAGGTATGATAGTTATATAGAATTGTCATACCAATATTAACAAATAACAAACCTTAACTACTTGAAACTATCATAACTTTCATCTATGTGCTATGGTTGACTTTAAATATCAACACAAAAATTAGAACAAAGAATATCGAAGCCATGATAAGAATACAATTTTTAACTAATTCCCATATGGACATAGATATTCAACTCATATTAAATATTAAATTAGATATGTTCATCAAAGAGTTGGGATTGCATCACAGTAGTTAACAACCCCACCATGCTTAAGGATGAACCACCATTTAACTTTAATAATAACATAACATATAACAAACCAAAACAATAGAAACACCCACATCATAGAGAAGTTTAAGTGCTACCAATATAATAGTACACAACTACTTTTTTAATCACAAGGACCAAACATTTACACACACATTTTAGTTATGAAGCTATAGAGGTTTGACGTTGTTTGTATATTATGTGATTGCTTCAATTTGTTTTGATATTGGTTATTGTCATTAAAACCTCTATAGCTTCATAACTAACATATTTTTGTAGTTAAGGTTTTTTCTTTGCTATTGTTGGTATGATATACAACTAGCAATCCAACAATAACAAATAACAAACCTCAGCTATACACACAAATTAGGTATGAAGTTGTAGATGTTTAACCTTGTTTGTATATTATGTGTTTTCTTCGATATTTGTCTTGATATTGATTATAATTATTAAAACCATATATTTGGATAAACAAGTAATGAGGATTGTAGCATGTAACACTATTGTATATGCATTATATAATACATAGGCTGATTTCTAGACATAGTTGGTATTCTAAATTCTAGATGAGGTCTCAAGTTTTGTGTCTAAATTTTGGAATCATGTTTGAATTTTAATTATAAATTTAGGTTGTGCCTAACCAAGTTATGATATTGTGGTGACTCCATAATAATAAGTTGTTAGTAGGTGCTTGGGTTTTAGGCTATTTACTATTTATGCGGTTTGAGTGAATGTGATATTTGGATTATGAAATGTTAGTAATCACTTATACCTTACTTGTGCTTGGGAGAGGGGTTTTGGATAGGTCAAGCATCCATTAGTATTGATTTTCTTATTTAATTTTTATGTCAAGTATTAATTATATTTGTTTGCGGAATTTCATAACTTCAAAACTTGATTCTTATTTGTGCACAAATTGTTACTTGACTCATAATTTATTAAATAAGAATGTTATCTTTACTATAATTTTTTTACTAAGCTATGGCTAGACATATTTATTATTTTAATGATAATCTATTCATTGTACATTTAATAGTTCAACTAAATTTAATACTGCAAATTTGTGTCACACTTTTAGCCAACTTATCAACATAAGTGAATTTAAGTACTGCTAACTAAATCGATTTTGGTTAGACATATGAGCTAGCTAGATTCATTTTAGCTAAGTTAGATGTGTTCACAATTTTTCCAACTACAGTTATTCACTAAATTCATATGTAGCATCACTTTGAGGCCAACTTAGCAAAAAAATAAAATAATTCAAAAAACTTAATGTTTCAACAATTCCTACTCATGTAAATAATATTTTTGTTTGAAATACCCTTTTGTTAATCTATATGTATAGTTTTCAAAAATATACATTCAATAATAGTTTAATTATTATTTATATTTTATTTATTTATTTTATTAAAAATAGGTTATCAATACCAAAATAGAAAGTTGGTTATCTTGTAAAAAAAAAAATTGAAAAAAATGGAAAAAATATTATGCACTCTAAGATAAAAGGTTCCATGTCAATTGTCAATTGTCAATTTCATTAACAACTATATTATAATAATTTTTTATTTTTTCAAAAAATAATAAACATAACATACATTAAAAATAAACATTTTATTGTTTTACATCATTTGAAAATTTAAAACACATGCTATTTTTTTATTGATTCAAGTTCAAAATTTGGACCAGTGTTGGTCATTTCTTTTGATAAAGTGTGACACAACTTCGTAATTGGACCCTTTAAGTTGATTTGTTTATTTATTAAAAAGTATTTGTACAAAATATTTATGAGAATGTTGATTTTTTTCAAATGTATGAATAATAAGTAATTTTATTTTTTTTATTGATTTTAATTATCACATATAGTGATGCAAACATGAACAATTGGTTGGCTTTAATATTCCATTCTAATTTAAGTTTCTTTAATTGTAACTAATACCTTTTAAGGAATCAATTTAATAAACATCTTAGATCGACAGGGCAAGCCTTATTAAAGTAGATAATCTACCATATGAAATACCTGAAATATGACTTTTCATAGCCTCTATCTGTTGTACATATTTAGACATGGCAATGAGTAAAACTACTTACAACACAAATTTATTACAAATCAATAAACCATAGAAACCACATGCAAATCATAATATAGAAACTTGTAATTAATCAATTCAAAATATTTATGAAATTTATTATTTTTTATACTTATATATACCACTCTAAATTAACTTAACTTGTTAAATAATATAACTAAATTCAAGAGGATTCATTTAGATTAGTTTTACAATCATAACATATTAAACATCCAAAATTTCATCTGTGAGACTTCGTTGATCAACATGCAAATCAAAATAAAGTGTATAACTAAGGGTTAGGAAACTAAGTCTTGCCTAAATCACCTAGCATGTAGATATGCATGTTTTCTTTCTTGACAGGTGGTGCAATAATAATAATAATAAGGTGAATATTAAATTTCTAGTAGATTGAGGTTGATATTTTATTCTAAGATGAAATAGTCTTGTCCTTGTGTACCCAAAAGTGTAGTTTTTGATTAAAAAAAATTAAATTAAATTTTTTTTTTTGGAGTTCATTACAATTAGTGAACCTTAGTAGTGTTGATTCTTAGTATTGTAATCTCTTATTCTAAACAATGAACCATAATATCTAGATAAAAGGATAAACCTATCTTCAAATTGAAGAAAACTAAGGACTAATTTGACAGTAGTAGTATGATTCTTTACTCTTTAAGCCTTACTAAGCTTAGGAGGGTGTTCTTAGACACCTTTCTATGATGAATGGAAACTAAATAACCACATGTCTTAACCAAACCATATTCATAAAGATAGTCTTAAGATAGGTTGTACTCTATGCCTTTGTACCAAAACATCAACCCATTGTGTTAATCCAATTTCATTTAACTTACAACTACTTCAAAAATCCCTTGTGAAAAAGGTTAAAAGTAAGAAAATTATTTTTCTATGTCACATTAAGATTCTAATATAAAGTCAAATGAGGGATTTTTAAGATTTTTTTCTATACCCACAAATTGCATTTGAAAGACCTAAACTTTATTGTAGAGATAGATGACATAATACCTTAACTTTCTTAGTCACTAGAATTTTAATTATTGTAGAGATAGATGACATAATACCTTAACTTTCTTAGTCACTAGAATTTTAATTTTTAGTTTTAATGTTTGAGTTTTTGTAATCACTAGATGTGATCATATATGCATTCTAAGGCTGAAAGTTACATTTGTCACTAGAAACTAAAAGATAGGTCTTCTAAATATGATTGTGTAAATTTCAATAAAAAAATGGGTCTAATTAGGTATTGTTGTTCCTTGTATGATCCATGTAAATTATCTTCAATGTGTAGTCTAAATAAAAAACATGAGTCACACAAACCAACTAGTTTGAGAAGTCTACATCCCATTTCTATAACTCTTTCTTAGGGGCTCATATCCATCATAACACATAACCAACACTTGACTTTGTCTTGAACCTTATTCTCTTCTGAATTTTTTAAGTCCACTATATAAGAAATAACACTACTTTGCTAGAAAAAAATAGTGTTAATGTGCATATATAAACTTCGTTCTTGTTATAAAACATAAAATACATTCATACTTTATAACTTATATGTACATACCAGAATTTGCTTGGTCGAAGAATACATGGACAAAATTTTGCAAGATCATAATATTTGTT
Source organism: Cryptomeria japonica (assembly GCF_030272615.1). Lineage (NCBI taxonomy): Eukaryota > Viridiplantae > Streptophyta > Pinopsida > Cupressales > Cupressaceae > Cryptomeria > Cryptomeria japonica. Next base: position 655,154,012 of record NC_081410.1, on the reverse strand, counting down.
TGCACCATATAGATTTTCTTTATACAATTTATGGCTAGACAATTCAATAAAGATGTCAAACTAAACTAAAATATGAAAATATTCAAAGTGCATTGACAAAGATTTTTTTTGAATGTTAACATCAATAGTCACATGAAATTTTAAAAAAATAGAATCTAGAGAAAAATACCTCAATATGATCTTGATCTAACTTGATAAAATAATTATTCATCTCTCAATTAATAGATTATTACCCAAACATATAAAAATGTAGGCTACATGAGTTGAATAATTTTGATAATAGAAACATGGCAATTCAACCTTGTTTAATATAGCATCAAAGTCCTTAAGAAAAGTCTCATATTTAGGTAGATATTTAAATAAGATCTAATTATATTATAATATAAAATATTTTTAAAATAATAATTTAAGTTGAAGACATCATATCCATCACTTTCCATAACACATGCTAAAACATTTTCTAATTTAAATATTCCAGTCATACAAACTAATATAAGTCCACTTGTTTATAATCAATAACTTCATCTTGTATCCTCTAGTGGAAGGTATGAAACTAATTTAAATAGGTATGAAACTAAATATCATTTAAATTAGTTGTTCAAGTTAAGACAAGGTAGTTCACCTAGCTCTTTGTTCATGAAAAAATCTAAGCGGAAACCTTCATATTAGGTAAATAATTAAATAATTATTGTCCAATAATATCATTATCAACAATTTCATTCAAATTATCATTTTAAATAGCACCTTCACAACATTCATCTTCAAATAGTGTGTCTTGACATCATTTGATTTGAATACTTTCCAATCATACATGTTAACACAATCAACAAACTTTTCAACACTTGAAAAATTAAAAATAAATAAAAAATTCATTAAATGAGTGAAGTGTGTGTCTCTTTTATGTATCACAAGACTTCACCTTAAGAGACCTTAAAAGAAATTGATTTGGTCAATATTTTTAATGGATTAATGAGGTTTTCCATATCTAAGCATATTGTAGTAAAATCCATCATTGGACACACCTTCAAACCTATAATAATAAGTCTCTAATTGCATCTTATCTACAAAATCTTCATGTTCACTTAAACTCACTTCCTTATCTTTATCTTTTGTTTAAGGTATTATAGTCTCCACATACCATGGTATTGATTTTTTTCTTTTTTTTCTTTTTTTCTGGGCAAATTTTGTATTTATAGAAAGTGATTATCATTAATACTTATAGGAAAAATAATATTTTACCTTGAAAATATCAAATTTCCATAATTCTCAATAGCCATGTTGAATGCCTATTGAAGTGAAGCAAGGATTTTGTCCCTTAGAAGGAAACACATATCTACATTAAATTCACCAAAATAAGTTTAAAAGGTCTATTCAATAATTTATCCTTGCACTTTGTAGAATTTTCCTTATAATTTTTGTAAACCTTAGATTCAAAACATAAGCCATTTTTATTAAAAAAAATTGAATATAAACAAGTTTATTGATCACCAAACTACAATGAAATAAATTGCACAATAAAAGAATATAATAGGATATATGTTACAAATACTTAATAATTCTTGAAAATAGTAAGCCACTTCAAGGGAGAAATCTCCAAAAATCTCCAAGAACACAATTCACAATATATTGATCGTAATCTAACCATTAGCTCGTACATATATCCTATTTATGCTTTGGATTCCACCCAATTTGACTTAACTACTTGCATAAGAATATATTAATAACAATTTAACTTAACTAAGAGCTATGATAGCAATAAGATGAATACTCATATCCTAATACAATCAAAGGGTTAAGGATGTAGCATTATCCCTATTTTATATTTCATTTGAATGAGATCCCATGTGTTGTTAGTTGTATGATATATTTTTGGGAAAACATTAAACACACAATTGAATGGCTCAATGACATTCATCCTAAGACAAATGGAAAAATTTTTAAATGGTAAATTATAAACTTGTCCAAATACTATGACAATAATGCATATCCTCACACTTGGGATGATAAATTTCTCTTCATTTAACATACCTAAAAAGGGTTATCCATATACCTATAGTAATGTTACATTCTATATATATTAGGGTTTTCAATTTGTAACCCATATATTAGCATTATTTTTTAAATTACCATACCTTTGGAGACTAGGGGGAGAACTAAAAATTTAAAAAAGTGGAGAATTTTTTCCAAAGGATTGAAAAAAGAGAATTATTGGGTTTAATGCACTATAAACTTTTAAATAATGGAGATAAACGAAACACCATGATTCACATTGAATGGCATAAACCTTTTATAAATTGGTGATAAACTTTGGCTACAATTCTATAGGAATAGATATTTCAAGGTCTTCTACATGAGATTAGAGCATTGCATATAGTTGTTGCACCATACTTCACATCATTAGGGAGAAAACATTCATCATATAAATTTGACCATACTTAGCATGAACCTAATCTAAATATTATTGAGCTTCTTAAGCAATATATATCAACTTTTCCTAGGAAATTTTCTATCCAACATCCTTTGGATTTCAAAATTGCATATTGAATACAATAGACCAAGATGAAATTATAAACATTACATTAAAAAATCACACTCCCAATGACACAAAGTGGTATAATTTTTTGTAGTTGCTAGTTCAATTCCCATGACTAGTCACCTATAGTAGACCACTTCTTTCCAAGAAATAGGAAATCATCTAAGTAGTTCTAGTACCTCATGTTCAAATTTGCACATATCAATGACTTATTTTCACCTCTTTTGCCCTACTTCATAATGCTTTAGTTCTTTCACTCCCAACTTCACAAAATATAAAAATCACACATAATAAAAATATCAATATAGGAATTAGATCATTACAATTATGTACACCTCAATTTGTACTTGAAAATACTTGTAGTCAATTAGGGTTAGACCATTTAGGAATGCTTCATTTTATCTATTCAAATTTAAGATGAATTGGTTAAAATGTGGCATGCAATTATTTGTTATTGTAAAGAACTCGTAAGAATATATTTTCATCATTCTCCCTCAATGAAAGATGACAAATGCAAAGAAACATTTAATGTTTGAAATTATTGTAAGATTTGTTTATGAAGCCACACAAGAATGTAAATGAGTGAAAGGAAAACATTAATGAAAAATAAAAAATGATAGAGTATTGTTCTATTTAATAGGAAAGGAAAGCATACAAGCATGAGTGAATATAATAAATCAATAGGCAAGTACATATATAAAATTCAAGAGACTTAAAACACAACCAATCTGGGATAAAGTGAACTTAGTTGTGTGAAAAGCTCCTAAGTGGAAAACTAGCTAGGAAATATATTCGTTATAAAATATTTCCCATTCAAACTAACTTTTAAGAGCTTTAAGGAAAAAGATGCAAAATAAGTTTCCCAACTACAACAGATAATGAGGTACCCATGTCTAACAAAATCCCCTAATAAATAAGAGAAACTCCAATGGAAAAAAAATTCCCCCATGAAGGTTAAAGCAAAATGGGATAAGCAACCCCCCTTGAAGGAATGATGCCCTACACCCCCAAGAAATCTCGTGGATGGAAATACTTGCTCTTAAAGAAGGGTTTGATGAAATATTTGCAGCTATCTCTACCTATGATGTAATAACATATATATCAATAACCTACTCCTACATAAACTCCCAAATTAAATATATGTGGATATTGGTGTGTTTGGTCTATTGATGATGGACTAGGTTATTTGAGATTTGGATGGCACTCTAGCTAACATAATAATTGACTAGTGGCTTTGGAAAACGAATACTAAGCTTAGTGATATATTTTTAATCTATCATAATAAATGACTTTCTCTTAGTGAAGGGTTTGGCGAAAATGTTTACAATTATCTCTACCTATGACAATAGCATATATCAATGACCTACTTTTATATCAAATCCTAAATAAAATGCATGTGGATCTTGATGTGCTGTTGGAATCAATGAACACTGAGAGGGGGGGGTGAACCAGTGTTCTGCAATTTATACCTTTGTTTAACTGATTCTTAAACCACGGGATGCAAATGAATAAAAGTAAAGTGCATAAACTCAACACAAACAAGCACACAACCATAATTGTTAGCAATTGACACTCATCCGGTGATTTCAGGTGACTTCTAGTAGTTGCATATTTGTCTAGGGTTGTCATTTATGGCAACTCTTCTTGGTGATTCGATCCGGCGGTCGTGATTCATCTTATCCAAAAGATGGAGGTAACCGGTAGCCAGTTAACAAATAAAACAGGGTATTTCAGTAATGTTTTGATCCAAAATGATTTCCAATGATTGCAATGTTTTTGGTGATTGTTTTTGTGATCTCGATGATTGGGAAGACCCTTACGAAGCCTGTGACTATAATCTTTTGGTCTAGTGCAATGTTTTGTTCGAGATTGAAGCTGACTTGGAGCTACACGTTAGACTTCTTGAAGCTGACTTGAAAGAGATTGCTTTTGTGTTAACACCGGATATATATAAGATCGATTTGGCAATTGATTTGTGGTGTGTTAATAATGTGGTGATCTGTTTTGGTGCGATTGAGCACAGCTTCACATGCGCATTCAATCCGGTAGCTGACTGAGACAAAAACCGAGTATTCAACAGAGCGAAGACAGTCAAAGATTTAGTGCTTAACCGGAACTCATTCTTGCATAGTTAGATGCTACTTGAGAGTTCATTTCTTTGTATTTCCTCATTGTAATCAAATTGTAAGTCAGTGAGACTTCCTTGAAGGTTGTAGCCTTCTGGATAATTGTAATTGAGCAGTGAGCTTGAATGCAAGTGCATTCCCCATCTATGTAATATTTATGTACTCCTAGCCATAGTATATGAATATTGTGGGTTCCAACCCCACCGTGGTTTTTCCCTTTCCACGTAAAAATTCTAGTGTTGTGGATTTGTGTATTTATTGTTGCATGTTTATCTTCTTTTCTGCTATGCATTGCTAACCGGTGGATAAATAATAAGTTTGTGGATTTAAATTCTGATACATCACTGATTCAGCCCCCCTCTCAGTGATCCTTGATTCTAACAATTGGTATCAGAGCCTAGTTCCTCTAAGGAAGCTTAACTACTTGAGGAAGATCTGGGAGATTGATTCAATGGATTCTTGTTTTCAGAGACAACTCAATGTGGCACTTCAGGATCTTCATGTAGCTAGAAGTGAGGTTTACACCCTGAAGAAGAACTTGAATGCTCCTAACGAATTCATTAGTGAGATGAAGGATCAAGCAAGTATATATAGAGAAAAGAGGAAGGAATTAATGGACAAGTTGAAGGAGAAAGAAGATCAAATCATGGAATTCTAGGAAAAAGCTAATGAAGTTAACAAGATTGAAAGAGAGAATGTTGCTTTGAAGAATGAGATGCAATCCATTGTGATGAGGCTGACTAAGGAAATCAAAGACCAGAAGAAGAATGAAGAAAATCTGGCACAAACACTAAAGGAAGGAGTTGATGAATGCTTCGGGCTTACCTATGAGAATGATCAGTTGAAGCTTGAGTTGACACAATCAAGGAATAATGGTCAAGAACTTGAAAGAAAGATTGCTACCTTGAGGGATGAAATTGCTACTGCCAATGAATACAAAGACAAATTCAAAGTTAGTTCAACAAGGCTTGATGAGATGCTGGAAAGTCAGAGGCATGGAAAGGATATGTGAGGACTAGGATTTGAGAAAGGTGAATCCTTCGGATCTGGACAAGGCAATGCAAAACTTGATCAGAAGAACAACAAGAATCCTTTGGTAAGACAACCTAATGCTCATAAATTCAATGGTAGATGTTTTACTTGCAACAAATTTGGTCATATGGCAAGTCAGTGTAGAAGTAAGATGAATAATGGAATGATGAACAATAACAATATGATGAACAACATGAATAATGTTCCTACAACTACCTTTACCAGTCAGTGTTTCATATGCAATAATTTTGGACACAAGTCAAATGTGTGTAGAGCATTAATGAATAACTTTCAGAATAAAAAGATTCTATGCTTGTGGAATGTTTGGACATATTTCTAAAGAGTGCAGGACAAGACATAATCAAATGAACTTCAGACCCATGACGAATAATGTTGTTTGCCGACCATGCAACAAAAACAGTCATATTGCAAAGTATTGCACAAGCAAAAACAGTGATCCGTTTGACAAGAACAAATCAGATGAAAAGGGAAAGGCAAAAGTAGATGAGATCAGAGATCAACATAAGAAGATGTGGGTAAATAAGGATGAATCTAAGGCAAAAAATGGATCTATACCTGAATCTGGTGCAGAATCTTCATTCGGTAACTAGGGATTTTGACCTTAGGAGGAGGCAAACCATTGCAAATCTTATCGTACCCCTTGATGAGATCTGTAGTTGATGGATTACAGATGATAGAAATTGAGCTTAAGTTGATATATGGAATTCAAATGGCTGATTTCGGCATTCGATAGTAAAACAGGGCATCTGGTTGAATATTTGAGGTGCATTTATTTCAACGTAAAATTAGGGTTTGCAAAGTTAAAAGGGCAAATATGAGAATCATTCTTCACTTTGCGAATAGTGTTTTCGAGTAGAAGAACAAGGCGATCAAAGTTTCCAGGCGATTAGAGAGCAAAAGCGATTCGACAAGTGATCTAGGGCATTCGTCAATTGGTTGAGGTATTTTTCGAAGGGCATTTTCTGTCTGTTTTTCTGAGAATTTGAAATGGCATTTGCATCTTCCATTGCTACTCCACTGGTAGTTGAGGTTAAAGACAGGACCCGTCCTATATTTAAGAAACACCCCAAATCCATGGAAGATAACCCAGTTGGAGCATTTTCTTTCATTCTGCACGGTGTATTACATGTCAATGATGTTCGAGACTACATTCACTATGAAATTGAGGAAACCGACTCTGAGGACATCTTGGATTTTTATACTGACAGAATCATGGATGAGATCGGCAATCTCAAGCCAGAATTTGTGCAACTGCAAAGAAAGGGTTTCACACAATTTGTAAACTTTCCAACATTCGATGAGAAGGAATGGGTAAGGTATGTGTTAAGAAGGATCCATATTGAATTCATGTGGCTTGACCAACCATACAAGATCATTGTTGATGTGATTAGGGCAGTAACCTATTTGAATCAAACTGGTGAAAAGTCAGGGTTGTGGAAGGTAACAAACCCTACCGTGAACAAACTAACCGGTGCAAAGTTTGATGGGTGATCAATGAAGATCAACACGATAAAAGAGGATGATGTTAAATTTGCTGCAATGGTGATTGGCTACAAGGTATACCAGTCTAACAAACTGAATTATATATCTAGCACTGCTATCCATGCAGCCTACAAAATGGTCAAAGAAGATGGTCATTATGACCTATGCAGTGTGCTATTGGAGGAGGAGTTGATAAATTTGAAGAAAATCAAATAGGATAAAAAGCATGTATTTAAATTTGGTTCTTTGATTATCTATTTGGCGCTCTATTTCATGAATCATATCCCCAGAACCAACAGAGTACAATGGGCTTTTGACAGATCGGTGACTCAACAGAGAAACTAGGGGCTTGACAGACTTGGCAACAAGGATAATCAGAATGCTTCTTTGTGGGCTTTCTTTAAAAGTTTAAGGACAAAATGAAACAAAGAGTGAGAATCCCAAAGAAATTGTAAAGAAATATGAGGGGACAATCTGCTTTATGGTGAACAAAGATGAATATCCTATGGAAGTAGTTCAACCCCAGACGGTATGGATATTGCCTATGGGATATGAAGTTGATGAAGCTACTTTGGATGCCTACACACAACATTTGTTACAAGCTCTGGTAGACACCAAATATGAAAGGTTCGGAACCTGCAAGGAGAAATCAATGGAGTTGCACTCCAAGTTATCTGAACCGGCAAGGAAGAGGAAGGTTGCAAAAATAGTAGAAGACATTCTTGTTGAAGAAGGACATCCCTAGGAGAGAGTTAGAGCTGCTAGAGTTGGGAGGGATCTAGTTGAAAAAGAAAAGAAACAAAAGACTGCACCTGCTCCCGTTAAGGTGAAGGTGAAAGGACCTTCTCCTGCTCCAGTGAAGACACCTCCTGCTGAAGCTGAACCCTCTGGTACATCTGCTAAGGGTAAAGGTGTTCTGAGGAAGAATCAGAAAACTCAAAAGAAAATATGTTGCAGTCTCTCTGGTGCAATATGAGACTGGATTTGATACAAACATTCCCAAGGCACCGAAGAAAGGAGAAATTGCTAGAGTGATCCGGAAACCCCAATCGGATGGTGAGAAGAAAGAGCCAAAGGAGAAGAAGGCAAGATCTGATTCTGTACCGGTAGGCAAGCCCAAGAGAGGAAAGAAGACAAAATTTGACTTGCATGAGGCTATAGAATCCGGTAAGATGAAGACTTCTAAAACAGAGTATCATATTGCTCCTCCTTTGTCTATTCAAGAATTGATTGATGAAATTATTAAAGATGGAATTTTGAAGAACATCTTTGTATATTATGTGAATATGGATGATAAGGATCAAAGGCAGATTGAGGAAGCTATAATTTTGTACATGGATGTATTTAGTAAAGCATTGATTGACTTAGATAAATATCTTCCCAAAGAATTGTACAACTTAATTGGTGCTTGATGCAGAGACCTCCTTGTTACCTGCCAAACACCTCCAAATGTATGACACTGACCCCAGCACATGAATGGGATCCTATCAAGGCAAGGCTCTACAACTTTAGTACAATCTTCTCACCATCTCCAAGACTCTTGTTTAATTAGGGGTATCTTGTTACAAAACACTCCATGATACCTGCAAGGGTTACAAATCATTTGCACACCGGTTTTGGGTCATACAAAAATCCCTAAGTTCAGACAAAGCACAAGTGGCAAGAATACATGCTCATTCCTTAAGAAACTCACCCAATTAGGTCTAGTTGCTTGTAGCCCTATTTAGCGGGTAAAGGGACCTTAAGTTCAGATTTTCCCAAACACCTTGGCAAACAAATTATGGATTCAAACACCTGTTTGGAAGTTATACAAGCCCCCAAAAGGAAGGTTCAAGGTCTGGAAAATAAAGATCTTTGCCGGTAGGAATTTGAATGTCCTAAAAGGGCTAATTAGGCCACTTTTGTGAAGCAACTATGCTCAGATGAATGAACCGGTGGATTACAATCCCATAGGCATGTTGGGAAACATAAATTAACAGGGATTCTAGGGTTACACGCTTAGAAGCATCGCCATTTGCATACAAGGTACTTTTGTTTGTTCAAGGTCTAGGTAGCCACATAGAGATGTCTACCTAGGGTCGCTCCAAACACTTATCTCCCTTTCTCCTCCTGCAAAACACTCTTGGAAATCTATAATACATTGACCATACTTGCCTTTCACCAAATCCCATGAGCCTCAGATTGGTAAAGTGCAAGATATGGCGATGAAGGAGGAAAAAACCAAGGTAAACCCTGGTTTTCTGAGTACCTACAACAATACTTGAATATCAGGAGCAACACACACAATCAAGACTTAAAATCAAAACCAAAACAGAGTTAACTCTCCTCTCCAACCAATTCAGATCATTGGGAATGGATCCCAATCCGTACAGAACCGTACCACGGACCAAAAACTCCAAAATTGCAGGAAAACTCAGAATTCTATTAGTTTGTTTGCATCAAAACTCTTCTCCTTACAATCACCTCCTTGGAAGTTGGATCCACGAGGTGTATAAAACATTCCTCAACTGCTCTCAACCAAAAATCAAGAGGTTAGAGCCGTTGGAGGAGTTTCAAATTAAAAAATGCAAAAAGTGCATAAAAGTTGCTCATGACAACTTTTGCAAAAGTTGTCAAAATGTCATATTTCGCCTCCTAATGCCTTGGGTCAAGTTCAACCCCTCCTAAAACATCTTAAAACATTTAAAACCAACACATTGGATCCCCTATTGTCCAAAATCCCTAATTGGCTCATAGAAATGCCAAAATAGGAGTTTGGCTCACAAGATGGGGTTCATTATTACAAACATATAATGCATGATTGAAAACCTATATAAAACATCCTAAAGACATTGTTAATGCCTTATCCTCCCTTATCAGAGTCTGACTTGTCATCCTGAAAGGTTTGATGAGGTGCTCCTGCACCAGTGTTAGGAGAAAATCTGCTAACCAAATGGATAGAGAAATAAAGGAGAGTGAACTGGTTAACCAATGCACCAATATCACTATAGAGGAAATTGACAGATTAATTTTGTTAGTGAATAAAAAGGAATTCAGGAGCAAGAACAGAGTCAACAATCTGATGGTTAGCTGAGTTGGAGAAATAAGGAGAGAAACCAGTGAAATCTGGAAGAAGTTTCTTACTGAGAACCGACTTGTAGAAACTGTCTCACAAGATGAAGCCACTCGGTCAAAAAATCCTCCGACAGATGGTGTAAATAAAGAGAAGGATACTTAGGATGTTGGGGAACAACAAGTTTTGGATACTGTCGAAGTTGTGTCTGCAAAAGAGAATGATAAATCAGCAGAGGCAGAGGATGGTGCACCAAGTGGTGACATCGGTGCACATGAGGCACCTAAAGAAGTCAAATCCGGACGGGTTGAGGCTAAGCAGAAGGAAGAAGAGAAACAGGAAGAACCGGATAAAGTAAAGGGTAAGGCAATGGAGACTCTGATCCTTGTGGCAAATGACAGAGCTAAATTTCAAAGCCAAGGGAGTTTTCCGCAGTTCAACATCAATTTTGATTAACCTTTCAATCAAATGTCTCCGATAGAGAGAATGATAGTTGTTGCTTCTCTTCAAGCACAAGCTAGTCAGGAGTTAGCACAGTCAGAATCTGCAGAGAAGAGACTCATTGAAAAATCAGTTAAAGTTTTGGAACGGGTGGCACCAAAACTACAACTTGATGGAAACACTAGTTCATTCGGTAAGCTTAAAATATTAATTGATCATATATCCACCCATTTTGATTCTTTGACAAAGGTATCAACCCGGCAAGCTATGGAGAAATTTAAAGATGCTAAAGTTCAATTTTTTTTGTAAATGATTAGCAATGATAAGGAGTTAAAACTAATTGATAAGTCCTTAGTGGAAGGCGGTAAAATTTATATGTCTTGTCTAATTTTGACCAATTTTACTACTAAGATAGACAAGCAAATAGATAATTGTAAAGGATAGCTAGCTCATATTTCTCAGGCTTATGATCCTACAACTAACTTAACCGACAGTATTGAAGGACAAAATTTGATATCACCGAGCAGATTAGGAATTTTGAGGAGAAGGAGAGGATGATCAGGCAGACAGGTGAACTCTGAAACCTAATTGGTCCCCGGTTGGACACCTTAGTGTATCATAAGATGGATTGCATTCAAAACATGTCTCAGGAGACTCCTACTAAGATTGCGGCTATAGAATTTCATGCTTATGTTTTGAATGGTTTTGTTTCAATTTTGGATAAGTTGCGAGCATGATGGAACACGTATCTTGGGTTCCTTAAGATGGCATATGCAGATATACTGAAACATGTATAGATTTGATCATCCAATGAATGTGCATATATGTACAGGCAATTTTGATGCACACCCTATCTTTGGCATTGTTGTCAAAGGGGGAAAGATAAGGTGAAAAATGTATAGGTTGATTGTATGTATGGAGTGTACACTCTGGTGTAATGCAAATTTTTGGATTGATGATCTAAGGGGGAGCCTCAGAATTATTTTATTCCTTAGAATTATTTTATTCTTTCATCCAGTGTACAGGTTTCAACACTTATCCTTTTTCACAGGTGTTGCCATCAATGCCAAAGGGGAGATTGTTGGCAATTGACACTCATCCGATGATTTCAGGTGACTTCCGGTAGTTGCATATTTGTCTAGGTTTGTCATTGATGGAAACTCGTCATGGTGATTCGATCCGGTGGTCATGATTCATGTTATCTGGAAGATGGAGGTAATTGGTAGGTAGTTAACTGGTAAAACAGGGTATTCGGTAATGTTTTGATCCAGAATGATTGCGGTGTTTTTGGTGATTATTTTTGTGATCGCGATGATTGGGAAGACCCTTAGGAAGTGTGTGACTATAATCTTTTGGTCTGGTGCTATGTTTTGTTCGAGATTGAAGCTGACTTGGAGCTACACATTACACTTCTTGAAGCCGACTTGAAGGAGATTGATTTTGTGTTAAGACCGGATATATAAGATCGATTTGGTGATTGATTTGTGGTGTGTTAATAATGTGGTGATCCATTTTGGTGCGATTGAGCATAATTTCACATGTGCATTCAATCTGGTAGCTGTCTGAGACAGAAACAGAGTATTCAACAGAGCGAAGAAAGATAGAGATTTAGTGCTTAACCGGAACTCATTCTTGCATAGTCAGATGCTACTTGAGTTCGTTTCTTTGTATTTCCTCATTGTAATCAAATTGTAAGCCAGTGAGATTTCCTTGAAGGTTGTAGCCTTCCGGGCAATTGTAATTGATCAGTGAGCTCTAGGCAGTGAGCCTGGATGCAAGTGCATTCCCCATCTATGTAATATTTATGTACTCTCGGCCATAGTATATGAATATTGTGGGTTCTAGCCCCATCGTGGTTTTTCCCTTTCCAGGTTTCCACGTAAAAAATTTGGTGTTGTGGATTTGTGTATTCTTTGTTGCATGTTTATCTTCTTTTCTGCTATGCATTGCTAACCGGTGGATAAAGAATAAGTTTGTGGATTTAAATTCTGGTAGATCATTGATTCACCCTCGCCCCCTCTCAGTGATCCCTGATTCTAACAATAACACCAAAATTTTTACGTGGAAACCCGGAAAGGGAAAAACCACGGTGGGATTAAGATTCACAATATTAACATATTGTGATCAAGAGTATAATAATATTACAAGGGGAATGCACATGCATTTGGGCACATTGCCTAGAGCTCACTGCTCAATTACAAAAGAGAGGGCTACAAACCCCAAAGGACTCATTGTCCCACAAATGATTACAAACGATAATTGATTGTTTGAATAAATGAATAGCATCTACAAATGCCAAAATGCAGTTCGGGTTAAGCACAAATTGACTATCTTTCACTATTATGGCACACTGCTCTGTTTTGTTGCTATGTCATACACCAGAGCATAAATCTAAAGATAGCGCACATGAAACTATGCACAAAATGCTCATAAAATCTTCGCACATCAATATTGAATACCAAAATGCTCATATAGATCGGTCTTATATATCTGCATCACTTGGTTAGGTCACAAACATGTCAGCTCTAAAAACATGAAACGTGTAACAAGAAGTCATCTAAATCCGATTACAAATGCTCACATGGACCAAAAACAATTGATGATTCGCTTCAAACAAGTCAGCACAACCTCAAACACGACACCAATCAACAAAATCATCCCGAAGATTCCACATAACACTCTACACCATTACTCACACAAAAAACCTTGTTCTTCCTAAAATGTTGGATACCGGATCACCAATCTTTCATGAGGATCAATACCAAAGGCTAGGATTGTGGACTAAGAAATTCCAACTAACAAATCGACTACCTCTTCCACCACAAACAAAAATGTGCACCCAAATTTGAATTCTGCTCAATGTACTCAAACATTGTGTTCCACCTTCCAGACTTAAGCAAAATAGACTTCAAACTTCCGACAGAATGATTATGCATATTCCGGATGACACTTCTAATCTGAGTTGCCATCAATGACAACCCCTAAACAATCTTCAAGCACTTATTTCTTCTGGAACAATGTCTCTTGCCAACAATCTCCCCCTTTGGCATTGATGGCAACACTTAGTGAAAAATGACTAAGTGTCAAACCAAAAATGTCATACACTACAAAAGTTCAAAACTTCGATTCTAACAGGCTCCCTCTGAGAATATACACCATTTTTTACTTCTCTCTCTCCCCCTTTGACATCAATGGAAAAGGTAGGTGTCCGCTCAAAATTCTATGTTCAAGGGTATACACCATAACTTACAAAAATTTAAAGATGTCTGCAAAAATATTCTTCAAGGACTACAAGTGATCATCCCAACCTTTCTTCAGGTTCTCCAAAATGTTGATCAAAGCACTAAATAGGTATGCATGCATTTTTCCTCCTTTGAGATCTGAAGGAACACTCTTATTTAGTGGATTCAAGGCATCCTACTGACTTCTTAGTAGAGTATCCAATTGGGGAGTGATTATGTTCCTCAGCTCTCCCACTCTACCAACTATTCTATCTTTTTCTTGATTCAAGCTCTTGATTTTATCTAGTAAAGACGTCACCTAAGCTTCATAATTACTTGCAAAAATAGCATGGGGGGCATAGGATTGAGATATACCAACCAGTTGACCTTCACACTCTTTGATCTTCTTATCAAGTTCTATAGTGAACTTCGACAATAGAAGACATGACTTGCAGATTTTTCTGCCTTCGTCCAATGCCTCCTGAATGTCCTTCACACCGGTAATCAGACTGACCCTACCACCTTTATTCTTTTGAGTTTGTAGCATCTCATCCAGCTTAGCTGAGCTAGCATTGAATTTTTCCTCGTACTCATTAGCAGTGGTAAGTTCATCTCTCGAAATTATGATTTGTCTTTCAAGCACTTGCTCATTATTCTTGGATTGTATCAATTCAAGTTTCAGCAAGTCAATTTCATGATTTAGTCTGCAACAATCATCAGATCTATCCTTTAATGATTGAGTCAAGTTTTCCTCATTCTTCTTCATGTCTTCAATCTCCTTTGTCAACTTCATCACAATGGATTGCATTTCATTCTTTAAGATTGCATTATCTCTAGCAAGTTTTTCACATTCATCTGTCTTGTCTTTTAAGGCTTGGTCATCAATGCTTTGGTCTTCTTTCTCCTTGAGTTTGCTCATTTCTCTTTTCTCTGGATGTGTTCGCTTTCTCCTTCAATGATTCAATGAAGTATTCAACATCGCTCATATTTCTTCTCAGGGTATTTGCTTCTTTTCTTGTTGTATATATATCTTCAAGTGTCATAGTAAGTTGTTTCTATAAACTGGAGTCCATCAATTCGCTATCCTGAATCTTCCTCAAGTTGTTAGGCTTCCTCGAAGGAACTAGGCTCTGATACCAATTGTTGGAATCAATGAACACTGAGAGAGGGGGGGGGGGGGGGTGAATCTGTGTTCTACAATTTATAACTTTGTCTAACTGATTCTTAAACCACCAGATGCAAATGAATAAAAGTAAAGTGCAGAAACTCAACACAAACAAGCACACAACCATAACATCAAAATTTTTACGTGGAAACTCGGAAAGGGAAAAACCATGGTGGGATTGAGACCCACAATATTAAAATATTGTGATCAGGAGTATAATAATATTACAAGGCAAATGCACATGCATTCAGGCACAATGCCTAGAGTTCACTGCTCAATTACAAAAGAGGGCTATAACCCTTGAAGGAAGATTTAGAACAATCCACAAATTCATTTTAAGTGTATTCTCCACCCTGGTAACCACAGTCATTTTCTACCATCTTCTTGAAAATCTTGAATCCCTCAAATGCTTGTGACTTGTTATGCAGGAAGGTTACCCAAGTCATTCTTGAGTAATCATCTATGAATAACATGAAATATCTCTCCCCGGCCAATCCTCTTGTCCGTGTTGGCCCACACAAATCTATGTACTAACTCCAAAGGTCTTGAGGTGTTATATTCCTTCTTTTTGAAGCTGACCTTTGCTTCCTTGCCTCTGACACATTCATCACAGGATGTGCTTGCCAGTTTTATGATAAAAGGTATGTGTCTCACATATCGATTCTTGCTTATCTTCAGCAGATTATCAAAGTTCACATGGCCCAGCCTTTTGTGCCATAACCAGGTTTCATCTACCTGTCCCATCATACATTGAGACTCAAAGCATTCCTTCAGATTGTATACATTACCATCTGTCCTATTTCCTTCTGCTACAACCTGACCGATACTCTTCTTCCTTATTTGACAATCGGTAGAGTCAAAAGTGAATTTGTATCCTTTGTCACACATTTGACTCACACTCAGCAAGTTATGTTTTAGACCTTCTACATAATAAACATCATGTGCCTTCAACTTTCCATCTATGTTCAGAGTACCTTTTCTTTTTATCTTGATGGAGGAGTTGTCTCCAAATCTCACTGAGCCTCCATTCCAATCTTCAAGCTTGATAAATTTCTTCTTGTCTCTGGTCATGTGATTTGAACATCCATTGTCCACTACCCATAAATTCCTTCTTTCTGCATGTAGGGCAGTTTGCACAATCAGACTTGATTCAGATTTGTTCTTGCCTTTCTCAATCCAAACCGGTTTCTCTTATTTCTTCTTCTCAATTGCAACATTTTGTTTCGGTTTTGTTTCTGCCTTCTGATCTGGTACTTCCTTCTTCTATTTGTCAGTCCTCAGTTTACAATGCTTTGCTATGTGACTAAAGTTTTGACACTTATAGCATTTCACATTAGCATTAAAAGGTGTATTCAAAACATTCTTGTAGGACATTTGCAATTTTCTCCTACACTCACAACTCTTATGACCAAACTCATTGCAGTTATAACATGTGACATTTGTACTTTGTAATGCAGTAAATGAGTTTCTACTCTCAAAACTAGGGGTTACATTCATCATTCTACATTATGCCACTCTATGACCAAACTTATTACATCAGTGACAATAACCATAGAATTCAGGTACATACCGGTTTTGTCTCCTAGGAGCATCATGATTATGTTTTACCAGATATTTGTTCCTCAACTAATGAACTCTTGTAAACCCTTGATCATCAAAATTCTTCATACCTTTGTATCCATTATACCGGTTTGTATGTTGACCCTTCTGGCCCACAACAACATTCTGGTTTACAAATTGATTCCCTGTAGCAGCAGCATATGTCCTTTTCCTTTCAGGCTTGCTGAAAGTAAACACATGTTTGTCCTTTCTCTCTTCTGATGTTGCGAATTGTATATCCTTACCAGTTGATTCCTTGCTCCCAAAACTTTGTCCTTCTTCAAACCCAAGTCCACCGATATCCTTTGATTGATTATGATTGCTTAGCATTTTGTCTAGGGCCTCTATGCTGCTTTCATACTTGCTTCTCATCACTAGTTCTTTTTTGCTCTTCTCTAATTCCTTCCAAAGCTTAACAATTTCTTTTTCCAAATTTTGATGCTCCTTCTCCTTTTCACTCAAACCAATACTAGTAGCTTCACAGATCCTCTTGACCTCTTCCAATTGAAGTTTTAGATTTGCAATTGTTTTCTAGGAGTATCAAGAGATCGCTCCAACATCTCTTGTTCTTCAGTTGCAACCTTTTTCACCTTCTTCATATCTCTTCTTGTTTTCTTCAGCTCTTCCAAGGCACTGATGAGCTATGCTTCAAGATCCACTTCATCTTCTCCTTCTTCTTCTTCATCTTCTTCCTGAACTAGGACACCTTGGGCCATAAAGAGGTTTCCTTTGACTTCTTCTTCACTACAACAGTCGTTTGAGACACTCTCCTCATCCGTGACATCATCTTCATGAGTATAGAGGTTGCTTTGCTTCTGGTTGCCTCTTCTTTCTTGCCGATAGACATTCTTTCTTTATCTTTACCGGATGATCTACTAACAATTTGTTGATCATTCACATCCTTATCATTATAGGGATATTTGGCAGCAAAATGTCCTATCTTTCCACAATTGAAACATTTCAAGGGCAACATGCCTTTGTATTTGTTGGAACCCCTCTTGAGTCTTCTAACAAAGTTAGCCATGATATCACCAGAATCTTCACCGGTTCCATCTTGAGCAGAATCTTCTTTTCCTTTCCTTGATATGTTGAATGCAGCTTCAATCTTCACAGTCTCAGTACTGGCAATCCTCATCTCATAAGCAGTTAGGGAACCATATAGCTCATCCATTGTAAAGGTTTTTAGATCTTTTGCTTCTTCTATTGCTGAAACCTTTGTATCATACTTAGATGTGATAGATCTAAGTACTTTCTTCACTACCACCTCATCTTTCACTTTTTCTCCAAGCCCTCTAATGGTGTTTGTTGTTTCATCAATCCTTTGGAGGTAGTCAGCAATCTTCTCTTGATCTCTCATCTTCAAACCCTCAAACTGTGCTATCAATGTCTGCAACTTGGCTTCCTTGACTTTAGCATCACCTTCAAATATTTTCTGCAACTTGTCCCAAGATTCTTTGGTAGATGAGTAGTGTATAACTTTAACAAACTCATTATCAGACAACCCACTAAGAATGACATTTTTTGCTTTAGCATTGTTCTCATATTCTTTCTTACCATCTGGATCAGCAGGGGGAACATTTGGGATTGTATACCCATTTTTAACCGACATCCAAACGTCACAACCTAGAGAGGACAAATAGGTTTCCATTCTTCTACTCCAAAAGGCATAGTTGACACCATCAAACATAGGAGCTTTTGAGGAGGCAGATTCATTTCTTTCCATTGTGTACACTTGACAAGATCTACCCAAGCTAGAGAACGCTTTGACAAAACAGGGCACCCAAGCTCTGATACCAATTATTGGACACAATGGATCACTAAGAGGGGGGTGAATCGGTGATTTAAACACTTTCTTGCCCAAGGGATATACCAGTATCATATAAAACAAACAATGGGTAGACCGGTTACTCAAACAATACAAACTAAATGTGAAGGAAGATTAGTTACTGGATCAATAATACACACATAAGAATTGCATCACATAACACCAGATATATGAGGAAAACCCAATGTAGGAAAAACCTCAATGAGAATAGTTGTTGGAGATCTTTTGCTCCAATTCAGCCTCACAATGAAAATGATCTGATTACAATTTTAGGGCACCAACCCCTTATTTATGAGCACCAACTCAAAGGAGCTACAACCCCTGCACTAAACACCAACTTAGTGATCAAACTGATAGATTTCAAATAGAGTGATAAATCCTTGTTACAAATAAAGTTTTGTAACTCTTATGTACTATGTTCTACCGGTTTCACCTTTACCGATCACTTTCACAATCTCTTATGTTGCTCTCCCTCTCTGTCGGATCTCACTATCTGCTTAACCTTTTTTGCTTCTACTGGATCACACTTAACTTCTGCAACATATCCATTGATTCTAACTCTGCAGGTATTCCTTCCCTCTGCATTCTTCACACACTCTACTGATATGAACACCTTTATCGATTTCCTTCCTATGCTCCAGTATCACCTACACACACAACCACTTAGAATTTTCTTGTTTTGACTACACACTTATCACCCTTCTTCGCACTCTCTCATCACGAATCAAAGTCTCAAGTTGGCATATTTAAATTACTTGAGCCTTCTCGCCAAAACCAATTCAAACATAGGGCGGTTAGGATTTCTTCTCAGCGAGCAAATCTGTCTCCAATCCGATCCAATCCTTGTATTGATCACCTACATTGAGGAAATAAATTTGTACGCGTTTTTCATTTGTCCAATGCATGTATGCTAAAAATAGCAAACCTAATCCCTACTTTTCTGCTTTGATTTTTGTCGACCTTACTTAAGATCTAGCTGTTTCTTGTTCGAGGTCATCCTGTAATCTGATTCCATGCTTCGATCATGATGCCAACAACTCTCTGATCTTATTATGTCATTCATTCTTCATCGAGCTGTAAAACTTCTGATCTTCAATCCGCAAATCAAGGGGACTTCATTAAATGCTTACATGTTCCTACAACTACCTTGCCTCGATGATGCAAACACACCGACATCTCCCTTCTTGCCACCTAACATCCAAATGATAGACATGTCGGCATACAACACAGTCACTGACAGAGGGTCGGTTCATACTTGTTCATTCGGAAAATCCTTCTACCAGTACATACCCTTACTGGTATGTCCAACACACTGAACATTTGTTTTTACTACCAACACAACACATTGACAACTCACCTTGTCCTCCAATATACTACTTCATTGTGATTTTGTTAACATTCTGCCTCTTCATCACAAACTGGAAGCCAACCTTCATACATACCAGTTTCATGCCTTGTTGGTATTTACTTAACATGCCAACATACTTCTTCATATCACCTCTTACCAGTGATAACTCATGCTTACACCAAACCGGTTGACATCAATCTCTAATGCCAACAAACTCCTACTCACTGGTTGACATCAATGGCAACTCAATGCCAACATTCATCACCTCCTAACCTTTGACAAAGAAAACCTTGATGTGTTTTTGATAGTTCCCTTTGCTCCTCTCCTCAATCTAGAGGCCCTTGCAAGATAAACTCATAGCCTTGACAATTAAATCTTCCATCATTGTGAAGCGAAGCCCGCTAATGACGACCTCCCATTGCTCCTAGGAATTCACAAAATTAGAAGTCGACTTATCATTATAGCCTTGATTGACCATAAAGAATGGAGTACAACCCGCATCTTTAAAAAAATTTCAAAGATCAACATTTTGTTTTAGAGCCTCATGAGAGATACGATTAGTTTGTTTCCTCAACCCTCTAATGCTATCAAGAACATAAATGCTCACACTATCCAATAGGACCAATAATGCATTTTTTGTAGTAGTACCAAATCCAAGCAACAATGTAAAAAAGAATATTGAACTCACAGTTGATAATATTGACCTTCTTCCTTGTTATGCATTTAACAACACCATCACAAAAATGTTTTTGAATGACAACACAAAGATAGCCTATTCTTCGCTTGTCATAATTAATTGAAAATCCTATTCACATCATAGGATCATGTGACAAATAGTTTTTAATATCCTTCCTAGTGAAGCAACCTTTCTCATAATTGGATGAAAAATCACACATAGAGGAAGTTATATTCATCATTACCCATCTTTTCATCTATTCAATAGTGTAAAATTACTATACCTTTTTAAACTCATAACCACTAGAAAATAATAGGTTCACTTTAGTCCTTTCTATTTTATGGCATGGACAATCCACATCAACCTCCCCATCTCAATTAATATTCCAATTAAGAATCATGTTTCATATTTATAAATCTCTATGTAGTCAAGACCACTCTAATTTTAAGAGGAAAATTAAATATTCCAATACTGTCGTTGCATGAAATTCAAACCAAGATTCAAGATAACATTTTTTGCTTCATTACCTTCCCTATAGGTATGCTTTATATTCAGCTTATCAAAGCGTTGCAAAATTGATCTACAATCTTCAATCATATTTTGAACTTTTCAAAGAAGTGGGGGGGGAATTATTATTTTACAGTAAATCAATAACTACTTTAGAATTCCCTTGTATCCCCACATTTGAAATCCCAATCTCTTCAATCTTTTTACCCTTGAGCAAATTGTCATAGTCTTAGCTTCAGCATTATTCTTCCAGCCAATATTTTTGCATATCCTTCTATCAACTAGCCTTTTTCATCCCTTAAGACCTTTTCAACAGTAACAACACTCATAATTTCTTCTGAGCAACCATCAAGATTAGGCTTAGCCCAACAAAAACAAGGGGGTTTCCACCTCAGAGGTTTCCTAATAAGGAGCTTAACCCAATTAACCTTAGTGATATCTTGTAAAATATGTTGATTTTTCTTTATCCTTAATTCAATATAGGAGGGTGTTCTATTAGCGTACCTAGATGCCTAAGTATTAATGTTCTCTTATAGACTATTTTTCAAACTTATGAACATTTGATTGTCGTTTCTTATTTGATTTATGAAGATCCTATTGTTTATTCTTTCTAGAACCGCCAAGACACAAAAGGAGGGATTTGTTTCTAGATCTCAAAGATAACCATGTAAAAGAAGGAGAAATAGAATATCAACTATTAACAAAATATTTCATCTCTTAGGGGAAAATCCAACTAACCTTCAAGTTTAGTAAAGAATCCTCCCAGATATCTCTAGCGAATTAGCAATAAAATAACAAGTGATCCATTGCCTCTTCATCAAGTTGTAACACAAGTTGCACCTATTCATAAACTGAAAACCTATCTTATTTAAATTCTCAATAGTAGTAATATTACTATGAAGAGCAACCCACCAAAAATAGTTTATTTTAGGAGTCAACCCATTGTTCCAAATTTGGTTCCAATCAAAAGAAGAACCCTCAACATCATAATCAAGGAGACTATAGGCTGACCTATCAAAAAAATCACTAAAAGAATTGCAATACCAAATACAATCAGCTTCCCTATTAGAACAACAAAAATGGCAATCTTATCCAAAGTAGCTTAAAGGTAATCTAGGGTAGTTCAAGGGTGATCAAGAGTAGTTCAGAGGCGATAAAGCAAGCAGAGATTGGAAAACAAAAAATCCAATTATTTTGTATTTTCTATGTTTTAGTAATTTGCATTTTTGGGGCCTTTGGAGAACAATTTGAAGTAGAGATTGTCGCGGGTCCCTTAATTGAATATCATTATGTGCCATATTTCTTTGGTCTTCTTGACTTCTCCTTCGTCTAATAATTCATTTTGAATTGTCAAAATTTGTACCACTAGATGAAGTTCTTTAGAATTTCTTCTGTTTCATAGTTCTTTGATCTCTACTAGGATTGTGTCTTAACCTAATGTGCTATGATTAAATGTGTGGATCTAAATATTCTTACATCCAAAGCTACCCTCATATTCATCTGTATCTCAGACATGAACCATTCAATCTTCTACTTCTCAAATAATGGTTCTAGCTTGTAGCATACTTCTGTGAATCTTTTGTCCTAGGTTTGCACTGATTCATTTTCTCTTTGTACTAACCCCCTCATTTTTCTCAAACTTTCTATGCGGATGCCTGGAGCATCAAAATTTATCATGAAGTCTTCTAACAAGAACAAATGTTTCATAACTTCAGTGGTATCTTTACCAAAGATTTGAATCTTGATTGATTCCTCTATCTTATGTGCTTTTCTCTCTAGTTTTGGTTTTCAAATTTGTGAACTCTTCTCCTTTTTTCATACTTTGAACTATCCAAGGCTTTTGTTCCCTACCTTTATCTCTTTTCAATCGAATATCAAAGTACTCAATTCCAAGTATTTCTTCCCAAGAAATATCTTTTTCTTCTTTCTCTTCTCTTTTTATCTATTTTTCGGTATCTCTTTTACCTAAACCATTCTACTCTTATATGGTTGAGGGGATGAATCTTATCTAGGGAGTTGTGACTCTTTAAAACACCTTTTCATCTATTTTTAAAGTGGCATTTCATTAGCTAATGACCTTAATTCGACAACCAAATTCATCTTATCTATCTATTTCCTCTCTCCTTAAATTTTCTTATGATTTTATTAACTAATTATTCTAAATATTCTTCATGTATGGGTAAGACCTTCTCTGGGGTTGTAAGAATTCCATAAATATGTCATTTTATTTGATCATTATGTTTCACAAATTTGGTTTTCTTTAAGGGCTTTTGGAAAGTTGTGGTACGGTCGAAGCCTTCTTGCTACTACATTCACTAACAACAACCTTCTTGAATTTCCATAGTTGAGTCAATACCTTATTTTATGTTGGTTAATATTTGTTATGCTTTCTCCAAACATGAATGGGCTTTCTTCAGAGTCTACCACTCAATTTCTAGATTCTTTGTATCTTTATCCTCAACAATACCCACCTTGGCGTGCTCAACAACACACTCAGTAGCACAGTCAACTCTCCTCTTCTCCGTATTCTCCATCCTTTTGGGATGTCTCTCCTCTTTGTTAACAATTTGCCTCTATCTTCTCTCATCATTGAATGGGTTGGGCATTGTCACATTTCATGCTAATGCAGTTTGCTCCTCAATCTCTCTTGTATTTCTCTTATTTCCTTTTCCTCATGTAATTCATTTCTTTTTCAATGATTTCTTCCACGATGTCTTCCACTTCTATGATTTCATTGTCGCTTATCATCATTCTAGTCTTGCAATGGGTTATTGTGCATTGCACAAACATTCATGTTGTCCCTACAAGGTGGTTGTCTATATCCCTCATCATCCATGTTGCCATCTATATACACATTCTAAAATTGGTTGTGGCATTCTTGGTTGCAATGCTTTCCTCCATTATAGACTTGAAGATGATAATTAGGGCAATCCTTAGAGAGGTGGAACTGTCCCACTCTTTAAATTATACATGTAATGCCTATATCCTTATATCTCAATTTATCCTTCTATACATTCATATTATATTTATTCATATACCTTCATTACTATGACTATTACAATCTCTCTCTCTCTCTCTCTCTCTCTCTCTCTCTCTCTCTCTCTCTCTCTCTCTCTCTCTCTCTCTCTCTCTCTCTCACACACACACACACACACACATACTGGGACGTGATGCATATATATGTATATATGTATGTGTGTATATACATACATACACATACACACACATATATATGTATGCATATACATATACATGCATACATACATACATACATATTGTTAGCACCTCTCCATTTTTCAAAATTAAAATGCTTGTTTTCATTTTATTAGTGGTCTTCTTTATCGGTTTTGCCTTCATCAATAAAACTTAAAAGTTTCTTGAGTTCTAATTTGACCCGATGTCGCGATTCCAAAGGAGTCGTTATCTATCAAGTGATTGAGTGACAACTGAAAATTTGCACTATTCAAAATGCCCAATTCTTCTCGATGACCAATACTCCATTAGAGGACGATGGAGGGGTATCGGAGAATTCAAATTCTCTTGTTGCGTGCTCCACAAGCTCCCAGGTCAACCGGTTGTCATACATTACACGACTCCCAAGGAAAAAATTGAATGAATATTTGCAAGTACGCTCTTTAATGGTTGATTAAATGGCTAAAGGCACATAAAGGTGGCAACACGAGTCGCAACATTCGATATTGTCACCTTTTGCAGATGAAATTTAATGCACCACCCTTTGAGCTGGCCAAAGTAACGCACACTATTGATAATGAATTTCCTTTGTCATAATGTTTTTGCCTTGTGATAACCAATTGTCAGTTGTTGATCCCGACTTAAATTGGCCAGATAGTGAACAAGGGAATATTATCCAAGGGCTACATGCCCTTGCATGGAAGCAATAGATTTATTTTGCATAATATAGAAAGACAATCACCTTATTAGGTAAAATTGTGGAATAGGCCGAAAATCATGAACATCAGTTACGAGAAGAAACCCTAGTAATTAGCTTTTCAAATGATAAGGAAGATGGTGCTCAAAGGGAAAGCTCCAGTGATACAACCCGATGTTGAGCATAAGCAGGAGGACATCCTCTTTGATTTGGCCGTTTTTTCTTGAGAATACATTCAGAATGAAGAGTAATTTGCGGCGGTTCTCTGGGTACTGATTGAAGAAGAGATAAAGGTTGAGATGATTGAAAATCAAATTGTGGGTAGGAATCCAATTCCTGATGAAGAAGTAGAAAAATAGGATTATTTATGATATGGGTTTAGTGTTAAAGATACTTTTTGATTAGTTTTTCTTTGTTTAGGGTAATTTTTGAAACGATCATTTTCAAGACCGTTACCTTCCTAGAAACCTATGTTGGAGTTCAGAAAATACAACACCACGGGAGCCTGAAGATCTTCTGCAAGCTGACTAATCTGTTACAGGGAGAAACAAGGAAGCAAATAATCTGAAAGACAAAAACACAAAAAAATATGCTCAAAAGATGAGAGCTCAATAGTCACCAAAATGTGTAATGTCATAATGATACAAAGAAAAGAAAAATAACCTCTAATAGGTTAAGAAACCCTAAAAGGGAAAACCTAGGCTTGCACATAATAATTAAAAAAAAAATTAATTATTATGCACCTAATGTTAGCTTAAGTGTAAAAAGATAATAGGGAACTTAAAGAATTAAACAAATATTGTTTAATTAATCAAGTAAAGACCCAATTACTCTAACACCCCCCCTTAAGCTAGACTTAGGGAGAAGCTAAAACCTAGAACAACTACTAAAAGCAGGAAAGATGGGTCTCGACAACAAGGCCTGATTAGGTACCCAAATACAATGAAATCTCTATGAAACGGAGAAAAAAGAGAAAACCTAGTGGGAAAAAACTCCTCTCCAAAAAGAGATAAAAGAATATGCTGAAAGAAAGAAGGAAGGCCTCATAAAGACCCCCCAAGGACAACTTCCTTCGCCCCAAGCATAGAGCGCAACTGAAGATAGCGTGGCGATGCAAAAGGTTTCATGAAGATGTTTGCAACCTGCTTGACAGTAGGAATGTACTCCAGAATGAGAACACCATCCTGAATCAACTGGCAGATGAAATGCATGTGAAGCTCAATGTGCTTCGTCCGCTGATGCTCTACCGGGTTGCGGGAAATATGAATATCACTCTGATTGTCACACCAAAGAACAGTGAGACTATCAGGAGGAAAACCAAACTCAGTCATCAATTGTCGAAGCCATAAGATCTCCTAACTGGCGAGCACAACAGCTCGATATCAACCTCGGTAGATGATAATGCATGAGCAGTCTACTTCTTGCAAGACCATGTGATAGGACCAGAGCCAAGACAGAAAACAAAGCC
Source organism: Cryptomeria japonica (assembly GCF_030272615.1). Taxonomy (NCBI): domain Eukaryota; kingdom Viridiplantae; phylum Streptophyta; class Pinopsida; order Cupressales; family Cupressaceae; genus Cryptomeria; species Cryptomeria japonica. Next base: position 655,127,627 of record NC_081410.1, on the reverse strand, counting down.
AGAAGTAGACTTCCAATCAGTGACATCACCAGCCCAATCTGAGTCAATGTAGCCAACAATGTGAGGTTCCCCTGATGTATAGTGAATGCCATGAGAACTAGAGCCCTGAATGTACCGAAAAATACATTTGGCTGCTTTCCAATGACTCTCATGAGGATGATGGGAGAATCGAGAGACAAGGCCAACCACAAAGGAAATATCAGGATGGGTGTGAGTTAGGTACAACAAACTGCCAACCAATTGCCTGTAAAGTGTAGAATCTACTGAAGGAGTGGGGCAAGTGGTGATCAAAACTACCCCTGACTGAAATGGAGTGGGAGCAAGCTTGCAATCAAGCATGCCGAAGCGTCGAAGCATGTCAAGAGCATACTTTTGTTGATAAATGTAGATCCCATCAGAAGACTGAATCACCTGAAGACCAAGTAAATAGTGTAGAAGACCAAGATCTGTCATCTCAAACTGATCCATCAAGGCTCACTGGGTATACTAAATCATAGAGGATGAGCTACCGGTGATGAGGAGATCATCAACATATAGCACAAGAATCATGATCTCACCCTCAAGAAGTTGAATGTACACTGTGTGATCAGAATGACTGCGGGTGAACTAGTGGAGAGCAAGAAAGAATCCATCTTCTCATACCAAGCCTGAGGGGCCTGTTTGAGACCATACAGTGAACGTCGAATTCTGCAAACCAAAGAACTATCTTGCACAAACCCCTGAGGCTGCTCCATGTAGATTTCCTCCTATAGATCCCCATGCAAGAAGGCACTCTTCACATCCATCTAAAAAACAGGCCAACCCCGAGAAGCTGCAAGAGATAGTACAAAGCGAATGGAGTTCATCTTGGCGACATGGGCAAAGGTCTCGGAGTAATCAATACCCTCAACCTGTAAGAAACCCTTCGCAACAAGACGTGCTTTGTACTTATCAATGGAACCATCAGCAACATACTTAGTGTGATACAACCAGCGGCACCTAACCATCTTTCTGCCCTTAGGAAGAGGACAGAGATCCCAAGTATGATTCCTCATCAAAGAAGAATACTCCTCCTCCATAGCACAATCCCACTCAGGGTGACTGGTAGCCTCTGAAAACTTCTGAGGATCATCTGAAATAGCATGACTCAAAAGACTAGAACCCACAGTATGAGAACGGGTCCGACAAGTATCTGAAGGATCACTGGCCAGAAGACCTGCCGCCTCAACAGTAAGGCGAGCCCACTTGGGCATATGAGGTGGAGCAGGTGGAGGTGGGGATGGTGGATCATCAGCACCGTCATCAAAATCATCCTCAAAAAGATCCTGAAGAGATGCAGTGGAAGGAGTAGGAAGAGGAGTAAACACTGGAGTCGGGGTATCCACTGTGGGAAGGCGCTCATCAAACTGAACATCTCGTCGAAATAGGACCTCTCTGGAATCAGGATCAAACAACCTGTACGCCTTAACATCCTCACAATAGCCAACAAAAATGAGTGGTCGGCTCTTCCGCTCCATGGCTTTCCTCTGAGCATCAGGAATAAAATCTTATGCCTCGCTGCCAAACACTCGGAAAAAGAAACATCAGGCTTGTCATGAGACCAAGCCTCCTCAGGAGTCATATGTCTAATAACCTTGTGAGGCATCCAGTTCTGAATATAGTTGGTATAATTGACTACCTCAGTCCAAAAAGACAAATCCATGGACCTGGAATGAATCATACAATTCACCATCTCCTGTAAAGTTTTGTTCTTGCGTTCAGCGACACCATTCTGCTGAGGGGTGTAGGGAATAGTAATCTGATGTTGCAAACCATGCTCAGTGCAAAAATATCTAAAAGCCTGATTCACATACTCCCCACCATTATTTATACGTATCCGGCAAATAGAACAACCTGATTTCTTCCAACAAATATCTTGAAGATTCAAAATGAATCAAAGACATCAGACTTGTACTTAAGAAAGTACACCCATGTGCGTCTAGAGAAGTCATCAATAAAGGTGAGCACATACTTGGCCCCTGAAAAAGGAGTGGGAAATGATATGAGATCACTGTGAATCAACTCCAAGGGTGCCAAAGCACAAGGGGCTCTTCCCTTCGGAAAGGTATCTTTGTGATGTTTGCCAAGCACACAACCATGACAAACACCATCAGTGTAGGAAATCTATGGGAGCCCAAGAACAAGTGCCTGTGTACTCATCTGCTGAAGATATTTGTAATTGACATGGCCCAAGCGCTCATACCAAAGCTTACTCATTGAATCTGCATGTGCTATAAGAGATGAAATAACACCCACAGAGGGCTCAAATCCATCAAATCTGTACAGACGAGAAGCAGTATCAACACTCCTAGTAGCAACAACTAAATCAGAATCATGGAGGTCTCGAATAACCACATCATGTGGTGAGATCTCAACTGTCTTACCAAAGCCAGAGTGGCAAATCTGATAAATGGATAGGAAGTTCATCGAGATGTCAAGAACAACCAGAACATCCTGCAGAGTACCCCCATCCAATGAGACAGAACTTGAACCCAGGACTGAAAGCTGAACCGAGTCACCCACTGCAATTTGTGAAGTACCACAAGAGGCAAGAGAAGTAACCAACTGCTGAGTGTGAATCATATGGTGAGAAGCACCAGAATCTAGTATCCATGTGGACCCATAGGTCGAAGCTCGAGCAGTGAGAGCATGACCTTTCCCTGTGGAAGGAGAAGACGCCTAAGGTGAGGAAATTTGATGTTGCAGCATGGCTTCCTCTAAAGCCTCTAAACGTTTCCAACACCTGGAAACTGGATGTTTGTCCTTGCCACAAAAACTGCAAGTGTCTCCTGATTTCTTCTTAGTCTTGGAGAAAGACTCACCAGACTATGAGGATTTCCCTTGTTTGCAAGGAAATGGTGGTTTAGACTCACACTTAGGAGCAGGCTTGGAGGAATGCTCACTACCTGCAGAAGGCTTCTTCGGCTTTAGTTTCTACTTTTGTTTCTCCTTAGAGGACTGAGCAACCAATGCTTTGTTCTTGGATCCTGAAAGTATATCCAGCGAAGAAAGATGAGACTGCTCACGAGACAAACGCTCACAAAAGACATCAAAGGTAGGCATGTTGAAACGAGCACCCAAGCCATCCATGGTGGAGTAGAAAGCAGGGGCAAAAAAATGAAAATGACCCCAAAGCTTCGAAAGAATCAAATGAATGCACTCTGTGTCTGTCTTGATCTTGCCACATCCCTGAAGAACAGATCGGGTAGTCTTGAACTTGTTTAAAAAATCCTGGGAAAGGAATTAGGTGACAAAGAAACCAACTCTGTCTCAATCTGTAATGCCTGAATCTCATTAACCCTCCCAAAGAGAGAATCAAACTTCAACCACATAGCCCGAGGAGTGAGCAACTCATCAAGGTTAAACAGAAGACTATCAGAGACATGCAAGGAGAGAAAACCCATGGCCTCATCCATCTTGTTCATGTGTTGAAGAAGCTCATAAGGACGTTGTAATACAAGCTGAACCCCATCCAAACAAGACCACAAACCCCATGCCCTGAGAAGCCTCATGATGCAGGGCTTCCAAGTGTGATAATTGTGGGAAGTCAACAACTCAACTGAAGGATCTCCCATGAGAACAAAACTCTCCACCTGCACCTGCTTGTTTTTTTTTTATGTGATCTTTCAGAATAGACAGAAGATGCGGAAGGGTTTGTTTGTTTTGAGATTTTTGGTGTTCTTGATTTCTGATATAAATGACAGAAAGCGAGGAAAAAACACCCCCACACAATAGATAAACTCAAACCCTAGTACATACTGATGAGAAGGAAGTAGTGCATAAGCAAAAAAAATTCAAACTGATATCTCATGTACCTGATGAAAATTCTAAGAAAAAAAATCACAAATCTGAATAGAGCATAATGAGAGCTTTCCAATGCCTATTCGTTTTCGAAAAACGGAGTCCGTTTGCACATTCTACAGCCCCGAAAGTGTAGAAAAGAGACTAGACTTTGACTGGAAAAAAGTACAGTCAAACAGCAGATTCGGAAAAAAAAAATCCAACACCACGAGGTCCGAATTGGAACCAGCTTTCCGACGCCTATTCGTTTTCCAAAAAATGACTCTGGATGCCCAAGGTATGACCAAAAAACGAACCCCCCCTCAAAAAGGCTAGAGGGTGGTGGTTCGATGGAGGAGCCAGGAGGAGGTGGTCGGATGGCGGCAGTGGTTGTGGTCGGGCCGGGTGGCAGCGAAGAGTTCTGGGTGGAAGTGGTGGCTTCCGGGGCGGCGGTGGTGGAGGTTTGCGCTGGCGACGGTGACCGAAGGACTAGCGGGGGGCCGACAGGGTGGGGTTGACGGGGGTCGGAGGGCCGACGGGGGCGAGAAGGCGGGGCCGGAGGGGGTGCCGCCGAGGGCCGGGCCGGTGAGAGCCTACAGGTGGGCGAACTGGTAGGGTCGGTCGTCGTACGGTAGCCGAACTGTCAGTGCTGGTACCTTGCGCAATCGCAAAACCCCAAAAAAAAATTTTGAAAAAAACTTGCTTTTTTTTTCACCGTTTTTTGACTTTTGATTTTGTGATGATTTTTTTTTTTAATCAAAAATTCGAACTGCATGTCATAAATAGGCAAAAATAATTTTTTAAATTTTTTTCTCGATTTGTGTGCCAAGGTCGTACACCCTGGTGTTGGAGAAAAAATCACACCCAGATGCTCAAGAGTCAAAACTAGGCAAATTTTATTTGACTATAAGGGGTTTTTGGGCCTTCTGAGCATGATGGTGAGGTCCGTTTAGGCCCAAAGTGCTCAGAAAAAGGCTTATCCCTAAGTACAAAAAAAACTTCCTCAAACCCCCGATCTACTTCCAATGCAAAATTTCTGAAAAACAAGAATAGATAGCTACAGATCTAGGTTCTGATACCATGTTGGAGTTGAGAAAATACAACACCACAGGAACCTGAAGATCTTCTGCAAGCTGACTAATCTATTACAGGGAGAAACAAGGAAGCAAATAATCTGAAAGACAAAAACACAAAAAAATATGCTCAAAAGATGAGAGCTCAATATTCACCAAAATGTATAATGTCATAATGATACAAAGAAAAGAAAAATAACCTCTAATAGGTCAAGAAACCCTAAAAGGGAAAACCTAGGCTTGCACATAATAATTAATAAAAGAATTAATTATTATGCACCTAATGTTAGCTTAAGTGTAAAAAGATAATAGGGAACTTAAAGAATTAAACAAATATTGTTTAATTAATCAAGTAAAGACCCAATTACTCTAACAACCTTTACTTTGAAACTGCAAATGGATGCTAGTTATAAAAAGGGTTTTTTAGATAAAAGAAGAGGAAAAAACTGATCTTTTCATGTAGTCTCGTTGTACAAAGGGATGACTCTGTGAACTCATGTTTTGACAGTGAAGAAATAAAGAAGATATGTTTAAATCTTTGAATTTCGTAATGTTTTTTCTTTAAATTGCAGTGAACTGTGTTTCTTTGTGGTGACTCTTCAATGTTATTCTAATATAATGAGCTATATGTATTTAATTGTGGGGCTTTGAATTCAGATTAAATCATTTATTGAAAAGAGTCAGCTGTTCTTTCCCAGATAACATTTGTGGGTGTGGAATAAGTAAACTTTGTGTTATTTATCTACATTCACTTCATTTTGAGTTTAATCTTTCGCATCTACTTTCATGGTTATTGGTAGGTGTCGATTTACCTTTCCTGCTTTCTGGTGAAAAGCATACCCTGCTTTCATTCATTGCATATCTTTTGAAGGTAGTTGCACCTTGTAAAATAAGCAGAGTACTTGCAAATACCATCGCAACTGACTCAATTGTTGGTCAGATTGTCATTGATATGGGCAAGAGAGTATAATGCTAAAGTAACAAATTTGTTAACCAACACATACATACATACATGCGTATACACACACACACGCATGTATGTATGGATGTATGCATGTATGCATGTATGTATATACATGTATGTACATACATATGTATGTATATGCATAAATATGTGTAAAGTGAAAAATTTGATACTAGTGGTTCCCCACCTAGGAGAGAGAAAGGAAACCACTAGAATGATTTTCACTTGAGAGATACTTTACATTCAAAAGAAGGGTTGAATCCACTAATCCAAATCCAAGGGAAATAAGGATGTGAATACTAAGTTATTGAAATGTGATTTACCCTCTTTTGTAAATAGATATGTTGACTATGTGGAAAAGGAGACAAAAATGGATGAAATAAGGGAGCTACCGATTTAGGATCGCGTTGTAACTTTGGATCTATGATATTTAGACTGATACAGATCTGCCCTGCAAATTTGGAGAAAAGTTGTTGGGACCAAGTTGAAAGTGTACTTTGTCCTCCAAAAAATCCACGTGTCGAAAAGGGTTTTTCCGTCTTTGCAAATGAAGTCCAAACCTACAATTACAGCTACGCACCTGCAACCTGCAACCTACACACAAAAAATAAGGGAAGAAGGGTTGTGGATAGGGGTTTGCCTCAATCAAACCCCGGTTGAGGAATCAACCTTGAACGAAAGTAATTGCAAATGCTTAAATGTAAATAATGGAAATGTATACCTTGTAGATTTGCAATTGATTGATGATTGTTGCTTTGCTTCTTGAATGTAATCATAAATGTTGTATGAATGGCATGTAACATGACAAAACCCTAACACACACATATGCTTGCAAATAAATGTTGCAATGTTGCTCCAATGGATGAATGAAGAAGACACATGAATAAGAGAACTTAAATGCTTGATGACGATAATGGAGACCTTCCGCCTGAATTTCGCTTATTCTTTTGTATGCTTATATATTTTCTGCTTATGCAAATGAGATAAATAGATCCCCTTTTATACTAGCCTAGGAGAATTATTTTCATCTCATTGAAGGACGACATCGGAGGATTTAAGTTCTCAAGAAGCAAATTAGGTTCAAGGGTCGGATGGACCCATCTTAGGGCCACCCTAAGGGGGAGGATAGGGGCGCCACGCCCCTGTCCTGCCCTATCTTGGGGCCTGGATAGGGCCTTGAGGTGTCA